>NW_026292692.1:0-300000 GCF_023091745.1 Budorcas taxicolor | reverse complement strand
GAACTTCTTGATTTGCACCAAGGGTGTGAAAGACCCTTTCCAAGTTCCAGAGGTGAGGTGTGATCAGCCTGGAGACGCCTCAGCGGAAATGGGCCTCATCTCGCCTGGAGGGGAGGACCTCCTGGATTTTGTCGAGTTGCGGCACGTCTTCTCGAGTTACGACGGGGACCTCAGGGACCCGCTCTGGTGGCCTCAGGAAAGGCCAGTCCCCGTGCGAGTTGCTAGGGGCCATCTCGGGATTCCTCTCCCGTCCATGCCGGGGCCTAAGACTTTGTGTGGAGTCAGGGCCGGAACCTGCGGATTCCTCTCCAGTGTTGCCATGGATTTTGGGGTGCTTCTGAGTCTCCCCAGGGGAGTCAGGCCTCGTCTCGAGTGGGGGCACGCACGTTTGCTTCCCTCCCGAGCTGCAGCAGTAGTGTCACGCTTCCTGTCACGTGGATCAAGGGATCTGTGTCTTTCCCTCGAGGCTGTCCCTCTAGGCTTTCCCACGAGGCTTTCCCACAGGGCTGTGCCATGTGCGACCTTGGTGTGAGTCGATCCTCGGCGTGAAAGACGAGCCAGTGAAGGGAAAAGAGGTTCCTCTGGAATGGACTGAGACATCTCGGGGACTCTTGGAATGGTGGCACGACCCTGGAGTTCCTCTCGCCATTCCTCTTGAGAGGGCCTCCTCTTGAGATGCGACGGGAAGGCCGGGAACTCTTTCCCGACGAAGCAGGGAAAGGATTCCTCATCTCGAGCTACGAGGCGGAAACGGGGCTCCTCTGGATGTGGGCGGGAGCCTCGTGTTTCCTCTCGAGTGGAGACGGGTATGTCGGGGAACTTCTTGATTTGCACCAAGGGTGTGAAAGACCCTTTCCAAGTTCCAGAGGTGAGGTGTGATCAGCCTGGAGACGCCTCAGCGGAAATGGGCCTCATCTCGCCTGGAGGGGAGGACCTCCTGGATTTTGTCGTGTTGCGGCACGTCTTCTCGAGTTACGACGGGGACCTCAGGGACCCGCTCTGGTGGCCTCAGGAAAGGCCAGTCCCCGTGCGAGTTGCTAGGGGCCATCTCGGGATTCCTCTCCCGTCAATGCCGGGGCCTAAGACTTTGTGTGGAGTCAGGGCCGGAACCTGTGGATTCCTCTCCAGTGTTGCCATGGATCTTGGGGTGCGTCTGAGTCTCCCCAAGGGAGTCAGGCCTCGTCTCGAGTGGGGGCATGCACGTGCGCTTTCCTCCCGAGCTGCAGCAGTAGTGTCACGCTTCCTGTCACGTGGATCAAGGGATCTGTGGTTTCCCTCGAGGCTGTCCCTCGAGGCTTTCCCACGAGGCTTTCCCACGGGGCTGTGCCCCGTGCCACCTTGGTGTGAGTCGATCCTCGGCGTGAAAGATGAGCCGGTGAAGGGAAAAGAGGTTCCTCTGGAATGGACTGAGACATCTGGGGGACTCTTGGAATGGGGGCACGACCCTGGAGTTCCTCTCGCCGTTCCTGTTGAGAGGGCCTCCTCTTGAGATGCGACGGGAACGCCGGGAACTCTTTCCCGACGAAGCAGGGAAAGGATCCCTCATCTCGAGCTACGAGGCGGAAACGAGGCTCCTCTGGATGTGGGCGGGACCCACGTGTTTCCTCTCGAGTGGAGACGGTTATGTCGGGGAACTTCTTGATTTGCACCAAGGGTGTGAAGGACCCTTTCCAAGTTCCAGAGGTGAGGTGTGATCCGCCTCGAGACGCCTCAGCGGAAATGGACCTCATCTCGCCTGGAGGGGAGAACCTCCTGGATTTTCTCGAGTTGCGACAGGTCTTCTCGAGTTACGACGGGGACCTCAAGGACCCGCTCTGGTGGCCTCAGGAAAGGCCAGTCCCCATGCGAGTTGCTAGGGGACCTCTCGGGATTCCTCTTCCGTCCATGCCGCGTCTCAGTCCTTGTGAGGAGTCGGGGCCGGAACCTGAGGATTCCTCTCCAGTGTTGCCATGGAACTTGGGGTGCTTCTGAGTATCCCCAGGATAGTCAGGCCTCGTCTCGAGTGGGGGCATGCACGTACGCTTTCCTACCGAGCTGCAGCAGTAGTGTCACGCTTCCTGTCTCGTGGATCAAGGGATCTGTGGATTTTCCTCGAGGCTGTCCCTCGAGGCTTTCCCGCGAGGCTTTCCCACAGGGCTGTGCCACGTGCCACCTTGTTGTGAGTCGATCCTCGGCGTGAAAGACGAGGCGGTGAAGGGAAAAGAGTTTCCTCTGGAATGGACTGAGACATCTGGGGGACTCTTGGAATGGTGGCACGACCCTGGAGTTCCTCTCGCCGTTCCTGTTGAAAGGGCCTCCTCTTGAGATGCGACGGGAACGCACGGAACTCTTTCCCGACGAAGCAGAGAAAGGATCCCTCATCTCGAGCTACGAGGCGGAAACGGGGCTCCTCTGGATGTTGGCGGGACCCTCGTGTTTCCCCTCGAGTGGATACGGGTATGTCGGGGAACTTCTTGATTTGCACCAAGGGTGTGAAGGACCCTTTCGAAGTTCCAGAGGTGAGGTGTGATCAGCCTCGAGACGCCTCAGCGGAAATGGGCCTCATCTCGCCTGGAGGGGAGAACCTCCTGGATTTTCCCGAGTTGCGACAGGTCTTCTCCAGTTACGACGGGGACATCAGGGACCCGCTCTGGTGGCCTCAGGAAAGGGCAGTCCCCGTGCGAGTTGCTAGGGACAATGACGGCATTCCTCTCCCGTCCATGCCGGGTCCTAAGACCTTGTGTGGAGTCGGGGCCGGAACCTGAGGATTCCTCTCCAGTGTTGCCATGGAACTTGGGGTGCTTCTGAGTATCCCCAGGATAGTCAGGCCTCGTCTCGAGTGGGGGCATGCACGTACGCTTTCCTACCGAGCTGCAGCAGTAGTGTCACGCTTCCTGTCTCGTGGATCAAGGGATCTGTGGCTTTTCCTCGAGGCTGTCCCTCGAGGCTTTCCCGCGAGGCTTTCCCACAGGGCTGTGCCACGTGCCACCTTGTTGTGAGTCGATCCTCGGCGTGAAAGACGAGGCGGTGAAGGGAAAAGAGTTTCCTCTGGAATGGACTGAGACATCTGGGGGACTCTTGGAATGGTGGCACGACCCTGGAGTTCCTCTCGCCGTTCCTGTTGAGAGGGCCGCCTCTTGAGTTGCGACGGGAACGCACGGAACTCTTTCCCGACGAAGCAGAGAAAGGATCCCTCATCTCGAGCTACGAGGCGGAAACGGGGCTCCTCTGGATGTGGGCGGGACCCTCGTGTTTCCCCTCGAGTGGATACGGGTATGTCGGGGAACTTCTTGATTTGCACCAAGGGTGTGAAAGACCCTTTCCAAGTTCCAGAGGTGAGGTGTGATCAGCCTGGAGACGCCTCAGCGGAAATGGGCCTCATCTCGCCTGGAGGGGAGGACCTCCTGGATTTTGTCGAGTTGCGGCACGTCTTCTCGAGTTACGACGGGGACCTCAGGGACCCGCTCTGGTGGCCTCAGGAAAGGCCAGTCCCCGTGCGAGTTGCTAGGGGCCATCTCGGGATTCCTCTCCCGTCCATGCCGGGGCCTAAGACTTTGTGTGGAGTCAGGGCCGGAACCTGCGGATTCCTCTCCAGTGTTGCCATGGATTTTGGGGTGCTTCTGAGTCTCCCCAGGGGAGTCAGGCCTCGTCTCGAGTGGGGGCACGCACGTTTGCTTCCCTCCCGAGCTGCAGCAGTAGTGTCACGCTTCCTGTCACGTGGATCAAGGGATCTGTGTCTTTCCCTCGAGGCTGTCCCTCTAGGCTTTCCCACGAGGCTTTCCCACAGGGCTGTGCCATGTGCGACCTTGGTGTGAGTCGATCCTCGGCGTGAAAGACGAGCCAGTGAAGGGAAAAGAGGTTCCTCTGGAATGGACTGAGACATCTCGGGGACTCTTGGAATGGTGGCACGACCCTGGAGTTCCTCTCGCCATTCCTCTTGAGAGGGCCTCCTCTTGAGATGCGACGGGAAGGCCGGGAACTCTTTCCCGACGAAGCAGGGAAAGGATTCCTCATCTCGAGCTACGAGGCGGAAACGGGGCTCCTCTGGATGTGGGCGGGAGCCTCGTGTTTCCTCTCGAGTGGAGACGGGTATGTCGGGGAACTTCTTGATTTGCACCAAGGGTGTGAAAGACCCTTTCCAAGTTCCAGAGGTGAGGTGTGATCAGCCTGGAGACGCCTCAGCGGAAATGGGCCTCATCTCGCCTGGAGGGGAGGACCTCCTGGATTTTGTCGTGTTGCGGCACGTCTTCTCGAGTTACGACGGGGACCTCAGGGACCCGCTCTGGTGGCCTCAGGAAAGGCCAGTCCCCGTGCGAGTTGCTAGGGGCCATCTCGGGATTCCTCTCCCGTCAATGCCGGGGCCTAAGACTTTGTGTGGAGTCAGGGCCGGAACCTGTGGATTCCTCTCCAGTGTTGCCATGGATCTTGGGGTGCGTCTGAGTCTCCCCAAGGGAGTCAGGCCTCGTCTCGAGTGGGGGCATGCACGTGCGCTTTCCTCCCGAGCTGCAGCAGTAGTGTCACGCTTCCTGTCACGTGGATCAAGGGATCTGTGGTTTCCCTCGAGGCTGTCCCTCGAGGCTTTCCCACGAGGCTTTCCCACGGGGCTGTGCCCCGTGCCACCTTGGTGTGAGTCGATCCTCGGCGTGAAAGATGAGCCGGTGAAGGGAAAAGAGGTTCCTCTGGAATGGACTGAGACATCTGGGGGACTCTTGGAATGGGGGCACGACCCTGGAGTTCCTCTCGCCGTTCCTGTTGAGAGGGCCTCCTCTTGAGATGCGACGGGAACGCCGGGAACTCTTTCCCGACGAAGCAGGGAAAGGATCCCTCATCTCGAGCTACGAGGCGGAAACGAGGCTCCTCTGGATGTGGGCGGGACCCACGTGTTTCCTCTCGAGTGGAGACGGTTATGTCGGGGAACTTCTTGATTTGCACCAAGGGTGTGAAGGACCCTTTCCAAGTTCCAGAGGTGAGGTGTGATCCGCCTCGAGACGCCTCAGCGGAAATGGACCTCATCTCGCCTGGAGGGGAGAACCTCCTGGATTTTCTCGAGTTGCGACAGGTCTTCTCGAGTTACGACGGGGACCTCAAGGACCCGCTCTGGTGGCCTCAGGAAAGGCCAGTCCCCATGCGAGTTGCTAGGGGACCTCTCGGGATTCCTCTTCCGTCCATGCCGCGTCTCAGTCCTTGTGAGGAGTCGGGGCCGGAACCTGAGGATTCCTCTCCAGTGTTGCCATGGAACTTGGGGTGCTTCTGAGTATCCCCAGGATAGTCAGGCCTCGTCTCGAGTGGGGGCATGCACGTACGCTTTCCTACCGAGCTGCAGCAGTAGTGTCACGCTTCCTGTCTCGTGGATCAAGGGATCTGTGGATTTTCCTCGAGGCTGTCCCTCGAGGCTTTCCCGCGAGGCTTTCCCACAGGGCTGTGCCACGTGCCACCTTGTTGTGAGTCGATCCTCGGCGTGAAAGACGAGGCGGTGAAGGGAAAAGAGTTTCCTCTGGAATGGACTGAGACATCTGGGGGACTCTTGGAATGGTGGCACGACCCTGGAGTTCCTCTCGCCGTTCCTGTTGAGAGGGCCTCCTCTTGAGATGCGACGGGAACGCATGGAACTCTTTCCCGACGAAGCAGAGAAAGGATCCCTCATCTCGAGCTACGAGGCGGAAACGGGGCTCCTCTGGATGTTGGCGGGACCCTCGTGTTTCCCCTCGAGTGGATACGGGTATGTCGGGGAACTTCTTGATTTGCACCAAGGGTGTGAAGGACCCTTTCGAAGTTCCAGAGGTGAGGTGTGATCAGCCTGGAGACGCCTCAGCGGAAACGGGCCTCATCTCCCCTGGAGGGGAGAACCTCCTGGATTTTCCCGAGTTGCGACAGGTCTTCTCCAGTTACGACGGGGACATCAGGGACCCGCTCTGGTGACCTCAGGAAAGGGCAGTTCCCGTGCGAGTTGCTAGGGAAAATGACGGCATTCCTCTCCCGTCCATGCCGGGTCCTAAGACCTTGTGTGGAGTCGGGGCCGGAACCTGAGGATTCCTCTCCAGTGTTGCCATGGATCTTGGGGTGCTTCTGAGTCTCCCCAGGGGAGTCAGGCCTCGTCTCGAATGGGGGCATGCAGGTGCGCTTTCCTCCCGAGCTGCAGCAGTAGTGTCACCTTTACTGTCACGTGGATCAAGGGATCTGTGGCTTTCCCTAGAGGCTGTCCCTCGAGGCTTTCCCACAAGGCTTCCCCACAGGCCTGTGCCACATGCCACCTTGGTGTGAGTCGATCCTCGGCGTGAAAGACGAGCCGGTGTAGTTAAAAGAGGTTCCTCTGGAATGGACTGAGACATCTGGGGGACCCTTGGAATGGTGGCACGACCCTGGAGTTCCTCTCGCCGTTCCTGTTGACAGGGCCTCCTCTTGAGATGCGACGGGACCGCCGGGAACTCTTTCCCGAAGAAGCAGGGAAAGGATCCCTCATCTCGAGATACGAGGTGGAAACGGGGCTCCTCTGGATGTGGGTGGGACCCTCGTGTTTCCTCTCGAGTGGAGACGGGTATGTCGGGGAACTTCTTGATTTGCATCAAGGGTGTGAAGGACCCTTTCGAAGTTCCAGAGGTGAGGTGTGATCAGCCTCAAGACGGCTCAACGGAAATGGGCCTCATCTCGCCTGGAGGGCAGAACATCCTGGATTTTCTCGAGTTGCGGCAGGTCTTCTCGAGTTACGACGGGGATCTCAGGGACCCGCTCTGGTGGCCTCAGGAAAGGCCAGTCCCTATTCGAGTTCCTAGCGGACCTCTCGGGATTCCTCTCCCGTCCATGCCGGGGCCTCAATCCTTGTGTGGAGTCGGGGCCGGAACCTGAGGATTCCTCTCCAGTGTTGCCATGGATCTTGGGGTGCTTCTGAGTCTCCCCAGGGGAGTCAGGCCTCGTTTCGAGTGGGGGCATGCACGTGCGCTTTCCTCCCGAGCTGCAGCAGTAGTGTCACGCTTCCTATAGCGTGGATCAAGGGATCTGTGGCTTTCCATCGAGGCTGTCCCTCGAGGCTTTCCCACGAGGCTTTCCCACAGGGCTGTGCCACGTGCCACCTTGGTGTGAGTCGATCCTCGGCGTGAAAGACGAGCCGGTGAAGGGAAAAGAGGTTCCTCTGGAATGGACTGAGACATCTGGGGGACTCTTGGAATGGTGGCAAGACCTTGGAGTTCCTCTCGCTGTTCCTGTTGAGAGGGCCTCCTCTTGAGATGCGACGGGAACGCCGGGAACTCTTTCCCGACGAAGCAGGGAAAGGATCCCTCATCTCGAGCTATGAGGCAGAAACGGGCCTCCTCTGGATGTGGGCGGGACCCTCGTGCTTCCTCTCGAGTGGAGACGGGTATGTCGGGGAACTTCTTGATTTGCACCAAGGGTGTGAAGGACCCTTTCGAAGTTCCAGAGGTGAGGTGTGATCAGCCTCGAGACACCTCAGTGGAAATGGTCCTCATCTCGCCTGGAGGGGAGAACCTCCTGGATTTTCTCGAGTTGCGGCAGGTCTTCTCGAGTTACGACGGGGACCTCAGGGACCCGCTCTGGTGGCCTAAGGAAAGGCAAGCCCCATGCTAGTTGCTAGGGGCCCTCTCGGGATTCCTCTCCCGTCGAGGCCGGGGCCTCAGTCCTTGTGTGGAGTCGGGGCCGGAACCTGAGGATTCCTCTCCAGTGTTGCCATGGATCTTGGGGTGCTTCTGAGTCTCCCCAGGGGAGTCAGGCCTCGTCTCGCTGGGGGCATGCACGTGCGCTTTCCTCCCGAGCTGCAGCAGTAGTGTCATGCTTCCTGTCACGTGGATCAAGGGATCTGTAGCTTTCCCACGAGGCTTTCCCACAGGGCTCTGCCACCTGCCACCTTGGTGTGACTCGAACCTCGGCGTGAAAGACGAGCCGGTGACGGGTAAAGAGGTTCCTCTGGAATGGACTGAGACATCTGGGGGTCTCTTGGAATGGTGGCTCGACCCTGGAGTTCCTCTCGCCGTACCTGTTGAGAGGGCCTCCTCTTGAGATGCGACGGGAACGCCGGGAACTCGTTCCCGAAGAAGCAGGGAAAGGATCCCTCATCTCGAGCTACTAGGCGGAAACAGGGCTCCTCTGGATGTCCGCGGGACCCTCGTGTTTCCTCTCGAGTGGAGACGGTTAAGTCGGGGAACTTCTTGATTTGCACCAAGGGTGTGAAGGACCCTTTCGAAGTTTCAGAGGTGACGTGTGATCACCTCAAGACGCCTCAGCGGAAATGGGCCTCATCTCGCCTGGAGGGGAGAACCTCCTGGATTTTCTCGAGTTGCGGCAGGTCTTCTCGTGTTACGACGGGGACCTCAGGTACCCGCTCTGGTGGCCTCAGGAAAGGCTAGTCCCTATGCGAGATGCTAAGGGCCATTTCAGGATTCCTCTCCCGTCCATGCCGGGGCCTAAGACCTTGTGTGGAGTCGGGGCCGGAACCTTAGGATTCCTCTCCAGTGTTGCCATGGATCTTGGGGTGCTTCTGAGTCTCCCCAGGGGAGTCAGGCCTCGTCTCGAGTGCGAACATGCACGTGCGGTTTCCTCCCGTGCTTCAGCAGTAGTGTCACGCTTCCTGTCACGTGGATCAAGGGATCTGTGGCTTTCCCTCGAGGCTTTCGCTCGAGGCTTTCCCACTGGGCTGTGCCACGTGCCACCTTGGTGTGAGTCGATCCTCGGCGTGAACGACGAGCCGGTGAAGGGAAAAGAGGTGCCTCTGGAATGGACTGAGACATCTGGGGGACTCTTGGAATGGTGGCACGACCCTGGAGTTCCTCTCGCCGTTCCTGTTGACAGGGCCTCCTCTTGAGATGCGACGGGAACGCCGGGAACTCTTTCCCGACGAAGCAGGGAAAGGATCCCTCATCTCGAGCTACGAGGCGGAAACGGGGCTCCTCTGGATGTGGGCGGGACCCTCGTGATTCCTCTGGAGTGGAGACGGCTAGGTCGGGGAACTTCTTGATTTGCACCAAGGGTGTGAAGGACCCTTTCGAAGTTCCAGAGGTGAGGTGTGATCAGCCTCGAGACGCCTCAGCGGAAATGGGCCTCATCTCGCCTGGAGAGGGGAACCTCCTGGATTATCTCGAGTTGCGTCAGGTCTTCTCGAGTTACGACGGGGACCTCAGGGACCCGCTCTGGTGGCCTCAGGAAAGGCCAGTCCCCATGCGAGTTGGTAGGGACCATCTCGGGATTCCTCTCCCGTCCATGCCGGGGCTTAAGGCCTTGTGTGGATTCGGGGCCGGAACCTGAGGATTCCTCTCCAGTGTTGCCATGGATCTTGGGGTGCTTCTGAGTTTCCCCAGGGGAGTCAGGCCTCGTCTCTAGTGGGGGCATGCACGTGCGCTTTCCTCCCGAGCTGCAGCCGTAGTGTCACACTTCCTGTCTCGTGGATCTATGGATATTTGGCTTTCCCTCGAGGCTGGCCGTCGAGGCTTTCCACGAGGCTTTCCACAGGGCTGTGCCACGTGCCACCTTGGTGTGATTCGATCCTCGCCGTGAAAGACGAGCCGGTGAAGGGAAAAGAGGATCCTCTGGAATGGACTGAGACATCTGGGAGACTCCTGGAATGGTGGCACGACCCTGGAGTTCCTCTCGCCGTTCCTGTTGAGAGGGCCTCCTCTTGAGATGCGATGCGAAGGCCGGGATATCTTTCCCGACGAAGCAGGGATAGGATCCCTCATCTCGAGCTACGAGGCGGAAACGGGGCTCCTCTGGATGTGGGCGGGACCCTCGTGATTCCTCTCGAGTGGAGACGGGTATGTCGGGGAACTTCTTGATTTGCACCAAGGGTGTGAAGGACCCTTTCGAAGTTTCAGAGGTGACGTGTGATCAGCCTAGAGACGCCTCAGCGGAAATGGGCCTCATCTCGCCTGGAGGGGAGAACCTCCTGGATTTTCTCGAGTTGCGGCAGGTCTTCTCGAGTTACGACGGGGAACTCAGGGACCCGCTCTGGTGGCCTCAGGAAAGGCCAGTCCCCATGCGAGTTGCTAAGGGACCACTCGGGATTCCTCTCCCGTCCATGCCGGGGCCTCAGTCCTTGTTGGGTCGGGGCCGGAACCTGAGGATTCCTCTCGAGTGTTGCCATGGATCTTGGGGTGCTTCTGAGTCTCCCCAGGGGAGTCAGGCCTCGTCTCGAGTGGGGGCATGCACGTGAGCTTTCCTCCCGAGCTGCAGCAGTAGTGTCACGCTTCCTATCGGATGGATCAAGGAATCTGTGGCTTTCCCTCGAGGCTGTCCCTCGAGGCTTTCCCACGAGGCTTTCCCACAGGGCTGTGCCACGTGCCACCTTGGTGTGAGTCGATCCTCGGCGTGAAAGACGAGCCGGTGAAGGGAAAAGAGGTTCCTCTGGAATGGACTGAGACATCTGGGGGACTCTTGGAATGGTGGCAAGACCTTGGAGTTCCTCTCGCTGTTCCTGTTGAGAGGGCCTCCTCTTGAGATGCGACGGGAACGCCGGGAACTCTTTCCCGACGAAGCAGGGAAAGGATCCCTCATCTCGAGCTATGAGGCAGAAACGGGCCTCCTCTGGATGTGGGCGGGACCCTCGTGTTTCCTCTCGAGTGGAGACGGGTATGTCGGGGAACTTCTTGATTTGCACCAAGGGTGTGAAGGACCCTTTCGAAGTTCCAGAGGTGAGGTGTGATCAGCCTCGAGACACCTCAGTGGAAATGGTCCTCTTCTCGCCTGGAGGGGAGAACCTCCTGGATTTTCTCGAGTTGCGGCA
The DNA here is from genome assembly GCF_023091745.1 of Budorcas taxicolor. Classification (NCBI taxonomy): domain Eukaryota; kingdom Metazoa; phylum Chordata; class Mammalia; order Artiodactyla; family Bovidae; genus Budorcas; species Budorcas taxicolor. The sequence goes on along the minus strand of NW_026292692.1, from coordinate 289,298 downwards.
GGTCTTCTCGAGTTACGACGGGGACCTCAGGGACCCGCTCTGGTGGCCTCAGGAAAGGCCAGTCCCCATGCTAGTTGCTAGGGGCCCTCTCGGGATTCCTCTCCCGTCGAGGCCGGGGCCTCAGTCCTTGTGTGGAGTCGGGGCCGGAACCTGAGGATTCCTCTCCAGTGTTGCCATGGATCTTGGGGTGCTTCTGAGTCTCCCCAGGGGAGTCAGGCCTCGTCTCGCTGGGGGCATGCACGTGCGCTTTCCTCCCGAGCTGCAGCAGTAGTGTCATGCTTCCTGTCACGTGGATCAAGGGATCTGTGGCTTTCCCACGAGGCTTTCCCACAGGGCTCTGCCACGTGCCACCTTGGTGTGACTCGAACCTCGACGTGAAAGACGAGCCGGTGAAGGGAAAAGAGGTTCCTCTGGAATGGACTGAGACATCTGGGGGTCTCTTGGAATGGTGGCTCGACCCTGGAGTTCCTCTCGCCGTACCTGTTGAGAGGGCCTCCTCTTGAGATGCGACGGGAACGCCGGGAACTCGTTCCCGAAGAAGCAGGGAAAGGATCCCTCATCTCGAGCTACTAGGCGGAAACTGGGCTCCTCTGGATGTGCGCGGGACCCTCGTGTTTCCTCTCGAGTGGAGACGGTTAAGTCGGGGAACTTCTTGAATTGCACCAAGGGTGTGAAGGACCCTTTCGAAGTTTCAGAGGTGACGTGTGATCACCTCAAGACGCCTCAGCGGAAATGGACCTCATCTCGCCTGGAGGGGAGAACCTCCTGGATTTTCTCGAGTTGCGGCAGGTCTTCTCGTGTTACGACGGGGACCTCAGGTACCCGCTCTGGTGGCCTCAGGAAAGGCTAGTCCCTATGCGAGATGCTAAGGGCCATCTCAGGTTCCTCTCCCGTCCATGCCGGGGCCTAAGACCTTGTGTGGAGTCGGGGCCGGAACCTTAGGATTCCTCTCCAGTGTTGCCATGGATCTTGGGGTGCTTCTGAGTCTCCCCAGGGGAGTCAGGCCTCGTCTCGAGTGCGAACATGCACGTGCGGTTTTCCTCCCGTGCTTCAGCAGTAGTGTCACGCTTCCTGTCACGTGGATCAAGGGATCTGTGGCTTTCCCTCGAGGCTTTCGCTCGAGGCTTTCCCACGAGGCTTTCCCACTGGGCTGTGCCACGTGCCACCTTGGTGTGAGTCGATCCTCGGCGTGAACGACGAGCCGGTGAAGGGAAAAGAGGTGCCTCTGGAATGGACTGAGACATCTGGGGGACTCTTGGAATGGTGGCACGACCCTGGAGTTCCTCTCGCCGTTCCTGTTGACAGGGCCTCCTCTTGAGATGCGACGGGAACGCCGGGAACTCTTTCCCGACGAAGCAGGGAAAGGATCCCTCATCTCGAGCTACGAGGCGGAAACGGGGCTCCTCTGGATGTGGGCGGGACCCTCGTGATTCCTCTGGAGTGGAGACGGCTAGGTCGGGGAACTTCTTGATTTGCACCAAGGGTGTGAAGGACCCTTTCGAAGTTCCAGAGGTGAGGTGTGATCAGCCTCGAGACGCCTCAGCGGAAATGGGCCTCATCTCGCCTGGAGAGGAGAACCTCCTGGATTATCTCGAGTTGCGTCAGGTATTCTCGAGTTACGACGGGGACCTCAGGGACCCGCTCGGGTGGCCTCAGGAAAGGCCAGTCCCCATGCGAGTTGGTAGGGACCATCTCGGGATTCCTCTCCCGTCCATGCCGGGGCTTAAGGCCTTGTGTGGATTCGGGGCCGGAACCTGAGGATTCCTCTCCAGTGTTGCCATGGATCTTGGGGTGCTTCTGAGTTTCCCCAGGGGAGTCAGGCCTCGTCTCTAGTGGGGGCATGCACGTGCGCTTTCCTCCCGAGCTGCAGCCGTAGTGTCACGCTTCCTGTCTCGTGGATCTAGGGATATTTGGCTTTCCCTCGAGGCTGTCCGTCGAGGCTTTCCACGAGGCTTTCCACAGGGCTGTGCCACGTGCCACCTTGGTGTGATTCGATCCTCGCCGTGAAAGACGAGCCGGTGAAGGGAAAAGAGGATCCTCTGGAATGGACTGAGACATCTGGGAGACTCCTGGAATGGTGGCACGACCCTGGAGTTCCTCTCGCCGTTCCTGTTGAGAGGGCCTCCTCTTGAGATGCGATGCGAAGGCCGGGATATCTTTCCCGACGAAGCAGGGATAGGATCCCTCATCTCGAGCTACGAGGCGGAAACGGGGCTCCTCTGGATGTGGGCGGGACCCTCGTGATTCCTCTCGAGTGGAGACGGGTATGTCGGGGAACTTCTTGATTTGCACCAAGGGTGTGAAGGACCCTTTCGAAGTTTCAGAGGTGACGTGTGATCAGCCTAGAGACGCCTCAGCGGAAATGGGCCTCATCTCGCCTGGAGGGGAGAACCTCCTGGATTTTCTCGAGTTGCGGCAGGTCTTCTCGAGTTACGACGGGGAACTCAGGGACCCGCTCTGGTGGCCTCAGGAAAGGCCAGTCCCCATGCGAGTTGCTAAGGGACCACTCGGGATTCCTCTCCCGTCCATGCCGGGGCCTCAGTCCTTGTTGGGTCGGGGCCGGAACCTGAGGATTCCTCTCGAGTGTTGCCATGGATCTTGGGGTGCTTCTGAGTCTCCCCAGGGGAGTCAGGCCTCGTCTCGAGTGGGGGCATGCACGTGAGCTTTCCTCCCGAGCTGCAGCAGTAGTGTCACGCTTCCTATCGCGTGGATCAAGGAATCTGTGGCTTTCCCTCGAGGCTGTCCCTCGAGGCTTTCCCACGAGGCTTTCCCACAGGGCTGTGCCGCGTGCCACCTTGGTGTGAGTCGATCCTCGGCGTGAAAGACGAGCCGGTGAAGGGAAAAGAGGTTCCTCTGGAATGGACTGAGACATCTGGGGGACTCTTGGAATGGTGGCAAGACTTTGGAGTTCCTCTCGCTGTTCCTGTTGAGAGGGCCTCCTCTTGAGATGCGACGGGAACGCCGGGAACTCTTTCCCGACGAAGCAGGGAAAGGATCCCTCATCTCGAGCTATGAGGCAGAAACGGGCCTCCTCTGGATGTGGGCGGGACCCTCGTGTTTCCTCTCGAGTGGAGACGGGTATGTCGGGGAACTTCTTGATTTGCACCAAGGGTGTGAAGGACCCTTTCGAAGTTCCAGAGGTGAGGTGTGATCAGCCTCGAGACACCTCAGTGGAAATGGTCCTCTTCTCGCCTGGAGGGGAGAACCTCCTGGATTTTCTCGAGTTGCGGCAGGTCTTCTCGAGTTACGACGGGGACCTCAGGGACCCGCTCTGGTGGCCTCAGGAAAGGCCAGTCCCCATGCTAGTTGCTAGGGGCCCTCTCGGGATTCCTCTCCCGTCGAGGCCGGGGCCTCAGTCCTTGTGTGGAGTCGGGGCCGGAACCTGAGGATTCCTCTCCAGTGTTGCCATGGATCTTGGGGTGCTTCTGAGTCTCCCCAGGGGAGTCAGGCCTCGTCTCGCTGGGGGCATGCACGTGCGCTTTCCTCCCGAGCTGCAGCAGTAGTGTCATGCTTCCTGTCACGTGGATCAAGGGATCTATGGCTTTCCCACGAGGCTTTCCCACAGGGCTCTGCCACGTGCCACCTTGGTGTGACTCGAACCTCGACGTGAAAGACGAGCCGGTGAAGGGAAAAGAGGTTCCTCTGGAATGGACTGAGACATCTGGGGGTCTCTTGGAATGGTGGCTCGACCCTGGAGTTCCTCTCGCCGTACCTGTTGAGAGGGCCTCCTCTTGAGATGCGACGGGAACGCCGGGAACTCGTTCCCGAAGAAGCAGGGAAAGGATCCCTCATCTCGAGCTACTAGGCGGAAACTGGGCTCCTCTGGATGTGCGCGGGACCCTCGTGTTTCCTCTCGAGTGGAGACGGTTAAGTCGGGGAACTTCTTGATTTGCACCAAGGGTGTGAAGGACCCTTTCGAAGTTTCAGAGGTGACGTGTGATCACCTCAAGACGCCTCAGCGGAAATGGGCCTCATCTCGCCTGGAGGGGAGAACCTCCTGGATTTTCTCGAGTTGCGGCAGGTCTTCTCGTGTTACGACGGGGACCTCAGGTACCCGCTCTGGTGGCCTCAGGAAAGGCTAGTCCCTATGCGAGATGCTAAGGGCCATCTCAGGATTCCTCTCCCGTCCATGCCGGGGCCTAAGACCTTGTGTGGAGTCGGGGCCGGTACCTTAGGATTCCTCTCCAGTGTTGCCATGGATCTTGGGGTGCTTCTGAGTCTCCCCAGGGGAGTCAGGCCTCGTCTCGAGTGCGAACATGCACGTGCGGTTTCCTCCCGTGCTTCAGCAGTAGTGTCACGCTTCCTGTCACGTGGATCAAGGGATCTGTGGCTTTCCCTCGAGGCTTTCGCTCGAGGCTTTCCCACGAGGCTTTCCCACTGGGCTGTGCCACGTGCCACCTTGGTGTGAGTCGATCCTCGGCGTGAACGACGAGCCGGTGAAGGGAAAAGAGGTGCCTCTTGAATGGACTGAGACATCTGGGGGACTCTTGGAATGGTGGCACGACCCTGGAGTTCCTCTCGCCGTTCCTGTTGACAGGGCCTCCTCTTGAGATGCGACGGGAACGCCGGGAACTCTTTCCCGACGAAGCAGGGAAAGGATCCCTCATCTCGAGCTACGAGGCGGAAACGGGGCTCCTCTGGATGTGGGCGGGACCCTCGTGATTCCTCTGGAGTGGAGACGGCTAGGTCGGGGAACTTCTTAATTTGCACCAAGGGTGTGAAGGACCCTTTCGAAGTTCCAGAGGTGAGGTGTGATCAGCCTCGAGACGCCTCAGCGGAAATGGGCCTCATCTCGCCTGGAGAGGAGAACCTCCTGGATTATCTCGAGTTGCGTCAGGTATTCTCGAGTTACGACGGGGACCTCAGGGACCCGCTCTGGTGGCCTCAGGAAAGGCCAGTCCCCATGCGAGTTGGTAGGGACCATCTCGGGATTCCTCTCCCGTCCATGCCGGGGCTTAAGGCCTTGTGTGGATTCGGGGCCGGAACCTGAGGATTCCTCTCCAGTGTTGCCATGGATCTTGGGGTGCTTCTGAGTTTCCCCAGGGGAGTCAGGCCTCGTCTCTAGTGGGGGCATGCACGTGCACTTTCCTCCCGAGCTGCAGCCGTAGTGTCACGCTTCCTGTCTCGTGGATCTAGGGATATTTGGCTTTCCCTCGAGGCTGGCCGTCGAGGCTTTCCACGAGGCTTTCCACAGGGCTGTGCCACGTGCCACCTTGGTGTGATTCGATCCTCGCCGTGAAAGACGAGCCGGTGAAGGGTAAAGAGGATCCTCTGGAATGGACTGAGACATCTGGGAGACTCCTGGAATGGTGGCACGACCCTGGAGTTCCTCTCGCCGTTCCTGTTGAGAGGGCCTCCTCTTGAGATGCGATGCGAAGGCCGGGATATCTTTCCCGACGAAGCAGGGATAGGATCCCTCATCTCGAGCTACGAGGCGGAAACGGGGCTCCTCTGGATGTGGGCGGGACCCTCGTGATTCCTCTCGAGTGGAGACGGGTATGTCGGGGAACTTCTTGATTTGCACCAAGGGTGTGAAGGACCCTTTCGAAGTTTCAGAGGTGACGTGTGATCAGCCTAGAGACGCCTCAGCGGAAATGGGCCTCATCTCGCCTGGAGGGGAGAACCTCCTGGATTTTCTCGAGTTGCGGCAGGTCTTCTCGAGTTACGACGGGGAACTCAGGGACCCGCTCTGGTGGCCTCAGGAAAGGCCAGTCCCCATGCGAGTTGCTAAGGGACCACTCGGGATTCCTCTCCCGTCCATGCCGGGGCCTCAGTCCTTGTTGGGTCGGGGCCGGAACCTGAGGATTCCTCTCGAGTGTTGCCATGGATCTTGGGGTGCTTCTGAGTCTCCCCAGGGGAGTCAGGCCTCGTCTCGAGTGGGGGCATGCACGTGAGCTTTCCTCCCGAGCTGCAGCAGTAGTGTCACGCTTCCTATCGCGTGGATCAAGGAATCTGTGGCTTTCCCTCGAGGCTGTCCCTCGAGGCTTTCACACGAGGCTTTCCCACAGGGCTGTGCCACGTGCCACCTTGGTGTGAGTCGATCCTCGGCGTGAAAGACGAGCCGGTGAAGGGAAAAGAGGTTCCTCTGGAATGGACTGAGACATCTGGGGGACTCTTGGAATGGTGGCAAGACCTTGGAGTTCCTCTCGCTGTTCCTGTTGAGAGGGCCTCCTCTTGAGATGCGATGGGAACGCCGGGAACTCTTTCCCGACGAAGCAGGGAAAGGATCCCTCATCTCGAGCTATGAGGCAGAAACGGGCCCCTCTGGATGTGGGCGGGACCCTCGTGTTTCCTCTCGAGTGGAGACGGGTATGTCGGGGAACTTCTTGATTTGCACCAAGGGTGTGAAGGACCCTTTCGAAGTTCCAGAGGTGAGGTGTGATCAGCCTCGAGACACCTCAGTGGAAATGGTCCTCTTCTCGCCTGGAGGGGAGAACCTCCTGGATTTTCTCGAATTGCGGCAGGTCTTCTCGAGTTACGACGGGGACCTCAGGGACCCGCTCTGGTGGCCTCAGGAAAGGCCAGTCCCCATGCTAGTTGCTAGGGGCCCTCTCGGGATTCCTCTCCCGTCGAGGCCGGGGCCTCAGTCCTTGTGTGGAGTCGGGGCCGGAACCTGAGGATTCCTCTCCAGTGTTGCCATGGATCTTGGGGTGCTTCTGAGTCTCCCCAGGGGAGTCAGGCCTCGTCTCGCTGGGGGCATGCACGTGTGCTTTCCTCCCGAGCTGCAGCAGTAGTGTCATGCTTCCTGTCACGTGGATCAAGGGATCTGTGGCTTTCCCACGAGGCTTTCCCACAGGGCTCTGCCACGTGCCACCTTGGTGTGACTCGAACCTCGACGTGAAAGACGAGCCGGTGAAGGGAAAAGAGGTTCCTCTGGAATGGACTGAGACATCTGGGGGTCTCTTGGAATGGTGGCTCGACCCTGGAGTTCCTCTCGCCGTACCTGTTGAGAGGGCCTCCTCTTGAGATGCGACGGGAACGCCGGGAACTCGTTCCCGAAGAAGCAGGGAAAGGATCCCTCATCTCGAGCTACTAGGCGGAAACAGGGCTCCTCTGGATGTGCGCGGGACCCTCGTGTTTCCTCTCGAGTGGAGACGGTTAAGTCGGGGAACTTCTTGATTTGCACCAAGGGTGTGAAGGACCCTTTCGAAGTTTCAGAGGTGACGTGTGATCACCTCAAGGCGCCTCAGCGGAAATGGGCCTCATCTCGCCTGGAGGGGAGAACCTCCTGGATTTTCTCGAGTTGCGGCAGGTCTTCTCGAGTTACGACGGGTACCTCAGGGACCCGCTCTGGTGGCCTCAGGAAAGGCCAGTCCCCATGCGAGTTGCTAGGGGACCTCTCGGGATTCCTCTCCCGTCCATGCCGGGACCTCAGTCCTTGTGGGGAGTCGGGGCCGGAACCTGAGGATTCCTCTCCAGTGTTGCCATGGATCTTGGGTTGCTTCTGAGTCTCCCCAGGGGAGTCAGGCCTCGTCTCGAGTGGGGGCATGCACGTGCGCTTTCCTCCCGAGCTGCAGCAGTAGTGTCACGCTTCCTGTCACGTGGATCAAGGGATCTGTGGCTTTCCCTCGAGGCTGTCCTTCGAGGCTTTCCCACGAGGCTTCCCCACAGGGCTGTGCCACGTGCCACCTTGTTGTGAGTCGATCCTAGGCGTGAAAGACGAGCCGGTGAAGGGAAATGAGGTTCCTCTGGTACGGACTGAGACATCTGGGGGACTCTTGGAATGGTGGCACGACCCTGGAGTTCCTCTCGCCGTTCCTGTTGAGAGGGCCTCCTCTTGAGTTGCGAGGGGAACGCCGGGAACTCTTTCCCGACGAAGCAGGGAAAGGATCCCTCTTCTCGAGCTACGAGGCGGAAACGGGGCTCCTCTGGATGTGGGCGGGACCCTCGTGTTTCCTCTCGAGTGGAGACGGGTATGTCGGGCAACTTCTTGATTTGCACCAAGGCTGTGAAGGACCCTTTTGAATTTCCAGAGCTGAGGTGTAATCGGCCTCGAGACGCCTCAGCGGAAATGGGCCTCATCTCGCCTGGAGGGGAGAACCTCCTGGATTTTCTCGAGTTGCGGCAGGCCGTCTTGAGTTCCGACGGGGACCTCAGGGACCCGCTCTGGTGGCCTCAGGAAAGGCCAGTCCCCATGCGAGTTGCTAAGGGCCATGTCGGGATTCCTCTCCCGTCCATGCCGGGGCCTAAGACCTTGTGTGGAGTCGGGGCCGGAACCTGAGGATTCCTCTCCAGTGTTGCCATGGATCTTGGGGTGCTTCTGAGTCTCCCCAGGGGAGTCAGGCCTTGTCTCGAGTGCGAACATGCACGTGCGGTTTCCTCCCATGCTTCAGCAGTAGTGTCACGCTTCCTGTCACGTGGATCAAGGGATCTGTGGCTTTCCCTCGAGGCTTTCGCTCGAGGCTTTCCCACGAGGCTTTCCCACAGGGCTGTGCCACGTGCCACCTTGGTGTGAGTCGATCCTCGGCGTGAACGACGAGCCGGAGAAGGGAAAAGAGATTCCTCTGGAATGGACTGAGACATCTGGGGGATTCTCGGATGGTGGCACGACCCTGGAGTTCCTCTCGCCGTTCCTGTTGACAGGGCCTCCTCTTGAGATGCGACGGGAACGCCGGGAAATCTTTCCCGACGAAGCAGGGAAAGGATCCCTCATCTCGAGCTACGAGGCGGAAACGGGGCTCCTCTGGATGTGGGCGGGTCCCTCGTGTTTCCTCTCGAGTGGAGACGGGTATGTCGGGGAACTTCTTGATTTGCACCAAGGGTGTGAAGGACCCTTTCGAAGTTCCAGAGGTGAGGTGTGATCAGCCTCGAGACGCCTCAGCGGAAAAGGGCCTCATCTCGCCTGGAGGGGAGAACCTCCTGGATTTTCTCGAGTTGCGGCAGGTCTTCTCGAGTTACGACGGGGACCTCAGGGACCCGCTCTGGTGGCCTCAGGAAAGGCCAGTCCCCATGCGAGTTGCTAGGGGACCTCTCGGGATTCCTCTCCCGTCCATGCCGGGACCTCAGTCCTTGTGGGGAGTCGGGGCCGGAACCTGAGGATTCCTCTCCAGTGTTGCCATGGATCTTGGGTTGCTTCTGAGTCTCCCCAGGGGAGACAGGCCTCGTCTCTAGTGGGGGCATGCACGTGCGCTTTCCTCCCGAGCTGCAGCAGTAGTGTCACGCTTCCTGTCACGTGGATCAAGGGATCTGTGGCTTTCCCTCGAGGCTGTCCCTAGAGGCTTTCCCACGAGGCTTCCCCACAGGGCTGTGCCATGTGCCACCTTGTTGTGAGTCGATCCTAGGCGTGAAAGACGAGCCGGTGAAGGGAAATGAGGTTCCTCTGGTATGGACTGAGACATCTGGGGGACTCTTGGAATGGTGGCACGACCCTGGAGTTCCTCTCGCCATTCCTGTTGAGAGGGCCTCCTCTTGAGATGCGACGGGAAGGCCGGGAACTCTTTCCCGACGAAGCAGGGATAGGATCCCTCATCTCGAGATACGAGGCGGAAACGGGTCTCCTCTGGATGTGGGCGGGACCCTCGTGTTTCCTCTCGAGTGGAGACGGGTATGTCGGGGAACTTCTTGATTTGCACCAAGGGTGTGAAGGACCCTTTTGAAGTTCCAGAGCTGAGGTGTGATCGGGCTCGAGATGCCTCAGCGGAAATGGGCCTCATCTCGCCTGGAGGGGAGAACCTCCTGGATTTTCTCGAGTTGCGGCAGGTCTTCTCGAGTTACGACGGGGACCTCAGGGACCCGCTCTGGTGGCCTCAGGAAAGGACAGTCCCCATGCGAGTTGCTAAGTGCCATGTCGGGATTCCTCTCCCGTCCATGCCGGGGCCTAAGACCTTGTGTGGAGTCGGGGCCGGAACCTGAGGATTCCTCTCCAGTGTTGCCATGGATCTTGGGTTGCTTCTGAGTCTCCCCAGGGGAGTCAGGCCTCGTCTCGAGTGGGGGCATGCACGTGTGCTTTCCTCCCGAGCTGCAGCAGTAGTGTCACGCTTCCTGTCACGTGGATCAAGGGATCTGTGGCTTTCCCTCGAGGCTGTCCCTCGAGGCTTTCCCACGAGGCTTCCCCACAGGGCTGTGCCACGTTCCACCTTGTTGTGAGTCGATCCTAGACGTGAAAGACGAGCCGGTGAACGGAAATGAGGTTCCTCTGGTATGGACTGAGACATCTGGGGGACTCTTGGAATGGTGGCACGACCGTGGAGTTCCTCTCGCCATTCCTGTTGAGAGGGCCTCCTCTTGAGATGCGACGGGAAGGCCGGGAACTCTTTCCCGACGAAGCAGGGATAGGATCCCTCATCTCGAGATACGAGGCGGAAACGGGTCTCCTCTGGATGTGGGCGGGACCCTCGTGTTTCCTCTCGAGTGGAGACGGGTATGTCGGGGAACTTCTTGATTTGCACCAAGGGTGTGAAGGACCCTTTTGAAGTTCCAGAGCTGAGGTGTGATCGGGCTCGAGACGCCTCAGCGGAAATGGGCCTCATCTCGCCTGGAGGGGAGAACCTCCTGGATTTTCTCGAGTTGCGGCAGGTCTTCTCGAGTTACGACGGGGACCTCAGGGACCCGCTCTGGTGGCCTCAGGAAATGCCAGTCCCCATGCGAGTTGCTAAGGGCCATGTCGGGATTCCTCTCCCGTCCATGCCGGGGCCTAAGACCTTGTGTGGAGTCGGGGCCGGAACCTGAGGATTCCTCTCCAGTGTTGCCATGGATCTTGGGGTGCTTCTGAGTCTCCCCAGGGGAGTCAGGCCTCGTCTCGAGTGCGAACATGCACGTGCGGTTTCCTCCCGTGCATCAGCAGTAGTGTCACGCTTCCTGTCTCGTGGAACAAGGGATATTTGGCTTTCCCTCGAGGCTTTCGCTCGAGGCTTTCCCACGAGGCTTTCCCACAGGGCTGTGCCACGTGCCACCTTGGTGTGAGTCGATCCTCGGCCTGAAAGACGAGCCGGTGAAGCGAAGAGAGGTTCCTCTGGAATGGACTGAGACATCTGGGGGACTCTTGAACTGGTGGCACGACCCTGGAGTTCCTCTCGCCGTTCCTGTTGACAGGGCCTCCTCTTCAGATGCAACGGGAACGCCGGGAACTCTTTCCCGACGAAGCAGTGATAGGATCCCTCATCTCGAGATACAAGGCGGAAACGGGGCTCCTCTGGATGTGGGCGGGACCCTCGTGTTTCCTCTCGAGTGGAGACGGGTATGTCGGGGAACTTCTTGATTTGCACCAAGGGTGTGAAGGACCCTTTTGAAGTTCCAGAGCTTAGGTGTGATCGGCCTCGAGACGCCTCAGCGGAAATGGGCCTCATCTCGCCTGGAGGGGAGAACCTCCTGGATTTTCTCGAGTTGCGGCAGGTCTTCTCGAGTTAGACGGGGACCACAGGGCCCGCTCTGGTGGCCTCAGGAAAGGCCAGTCCCCATGCGAGTTTCTAGGAGCCATCTCGGGATTCCTCTCCCGTCCATGCCGGGGCCTAAGACCTTGTGTGGAGTCGGGGCTGGAACCTGAGGATTCCTCTCCAGTGTTGCCATGGATCTTGGGGTGCTTCTGAGTCTCCCCAGGGGAGTCAGGCCTCGTCTCGAGTGGGGGCATGCACGTGCGCTTTCCTCCCGAGCTGCAGCAGTAGTGTCACGCTTCCTGTCACGTGGATCAAGGGATATTTGGCTTTCCCTCGAGGCTGGCCGTCGAGGCTTTCCCACGAGGCTTTCCCACAGGGCTGTGCCACGTGCCACCTTGGTGTGAGTCGATCCTCGGCCTGAAAGACGAGCCGGTGAAGGGAAAAGAGGTTCCTATGTAATGGACTGAGACATCTGGGGGACTCTTGGAATGGTGGCACGACCCTGGAGTTCCTCTCGCCGTTCCTGTTGACAGGGCCTCCTCTTGAGATGCGACGGGAACGCCGGGAAATCTTTCCCGACGAAGCAGGGAAAGGATCCCTCATCTCGATCTACGAGGCGGAAACGGGGCTCCTCTGGATGTGGGCGGGTCCCTCGTGTTCCTCACGAGTGGAGACGGGTATGTCGGGGAACTTCTTGATTTGCACCAAGGGTTTGAAGTACCCTTTCGAAGTTCCAGAGGTGAGGTGTGATCAGCCTCGAGACGCCTCAGCGGAAAAGGGCCTCATCTCGCCTGGAGGGCAGAACCTCCTGGATTTTCTCGAGTTGCGGCAGGTCTTCTCGAGTTACGACGGGGACCTCAGGGACCCGCTCTGGTGGCCTCAGGAAAGGCCAGTCCCCATGCGAGTTGCTAGGGGACCTCTCGGGATTCCTCTCCCGTCCATGCCGGGACCTCAGTCCTTGTGGGGAGTCGGGGCCGGAACCTGAGGATTCCTCTCCAGTGTTGCCATGGATTTGGGTTGCTTCTGAGTCTCCCCAGGGGAGTCAGGCCTCGTCTCGAGTGGGGGCATGCACGTGCGCTTTCCTCCCGAGCTGCAGCAGTAGTGTCACGCTTCCTGTCACGTGGATCAAGGGATCTGTGGCTTTCCCTCGAGGCTGTCCCTCGAGGCTTTCCCACGAGGCTTCCCCACAGGGCTGTGCCACGTGCCACCTTGTTGTGAGTCGATCCTAGGCGTGAAAGACGAGCCGGTGAAGGGAAATGAGGTTCCTCTGGTATGGACTGAGACATCTGGGGGACTCTTGGAATGGTGGCACGACCGTGGAGTTCCTCTCGCCATTCCTGTTGAGAGGGCCTCCTCTTGAGATGCGACGGGAAGGCCGGGAACTCTTTCCCGACGAAGCAGGGATAGGATCCCTCATCTGGAGATACGAGGTGGAAACGGGTCTCCTCTGGATGTGGGCGGGACCCTCGTGTTTCCTCTCGAGTGGAGACGGGTAGGTCGGGGAACTTCTTGATTTGCACCAAGGGTGTGAAGGACCCTTTTGAAGTTCCAGAGCTGAGGTGTGATCGGGCTCGAGACGCCTCAGCGGAAATGGGCCTCATCTCGCCTGGAGGGGAGAACCTCCTGGATTTTCTCGAGTTGCGGCAGGTCTTCTCGAGTTACGACGGGGACCTCAGGGACCCGCTCTGGTGGCCTCAGGAAAGGCCAGTCCCCATGCGAGTTGCTAGGGGACCTCTCGGGATTCCTCTCCCGTCCATGCCGGGACCTCAGTCCTTGTGGGGAGTCGGGGCCGGAACCTGAGGATTCCTCTCCAGTGTTGCCATGGATCTTGGGTTGCTTCTGAGTCTCCCCAGGGGAGACAGGCCTCGTCTCTAGTGGGGGCATGCACGTGCGCTTTCCTCCCGAGCTGCAGCAGTAGTGTCACGCTTCCTGTCACGTGGATCAAGGGATCTGTGGCTTTCCCTCGAGGCTGTCCCTAGAGGCTTTCCCACGAGGCTTCCCCACAGGGCTGTGCCATGTGCCACCTTGTTGTGAGTCGATCCTAGGCGTGAAAGACGAGCCGGTGAAAGGAAATGAGGTTCCTCTGGTATGGACTGAGACATCTGGGGGACTCTTTGAATGGTGGCACGACCCTGGAGTTCCTCTCGCCATTCCTGTTGAGAGGGCCTCCTCTTGAGATGCGACGGGAAGGCCGGGAACTCTTTCCCGACGAAGCAGGGATAGGATCCCTCATCTCGAGATACGAGGCGGAAACGGGTCTCCTCTGGATGTGGGCGGGACCCTCGTGTTTCCTCTCGAGTGGAGACGGGTATGTCGGGGAACTTCTTGATTTGCACCAAGGGTGTGAAGGACCCTTTTGAAGTTCCAGAGCTGAGGTGTGATCGGGCTCGAGACGCCTCAGCGGAAATGGGCCTCATCTCGCCTGGAGGGGAGAACCTCCTGGATTTTCTCGAGTTGCGGCAGGTCTTCTCGAGTTACGACGGGGACCTCAGGGACCCGCTCTGGTGGCCTCAGGAAAGGACAGTCCCCATGCGAGTTGCTAAGTGCCATGTCGGGATTCCTCTCCCGTCCATGCCGGGGCCTAAGACCTTGTGTGGAGTCGGGGCCGGAACCTGAGGATTCCTCTCCAGTGTTGCCATGGATCTTGGGTTGCTTCTGAGTCTCCCCAGGGGAGTCAGGCCTCGTCTCGAGTGGGGGCATGCACGTGCGCTTTCCTCCCGAGCTGCAGCAGTAGTGTCACGCTTCCTGTCACGTGGATCAAGGGATCTGTGGCTTTCCCTCGAGGCTGTCCCTCGAGGCTTTCCCACGAGGCTTTCCCACAGGGCTGTGCCACGTGCCACCTTGGTGTGAGTCGATCCTCGGCCTGAAAGACGAGCCGGTGAAGCGAAGAGAGGTTCCTCTGGAATGGACTGAGACATCTGGGGGACTCTTGAACTGGTGGCACGACCCTGGAGTTCCTCTCGCCGTTCCTGTTGACAGGGCCTCCTCTTCAGATGCAACGGGAACGCCGGGAACTCTTTCCCGACGAAGCAGGGATAGGATCCCTCATCTCGAGATACAAGGCGGAAACGGGGCTCCTCTGGATGTGGGCGGGACCCTCGTGTTTCCTCTCGAGTGGAGACGGGTATGTCGGGGAACTTCTTGATTTGCACCAAGGGTGTGAAGGACCCTTTTGAAGTTCCAGAGCTTAGGTGTGATCGGCCTCGAGACGCCTCAGCGGAAATGGGCCTCATCTCGCCTGGAGGGGAGAACCTCCTGGATTTTCTCGAGTTGCGGCAGGTCTTCTCGAGTTAGACGGGGACCACAGGGCCCGCTCTGGTGGCCTCAGGAAAGGCCAGTCCCCATGCGAGTTTCTAGGAGCCATCTCGGGATTCCTCTCCCGTCCATGCCGGGGCCTAAGACCTTGTGTGGAGTCGGGGCTGGAACCTGAGGATTCCTCTCCAGTGTTGCCATGGATCTTGGGGTGCTTCTGAGTCTCCCCAGGGGAGTCAGGCCTCGTCTCGAGTGGGGGCATGCACGTGCGCTTTCCTCCCGAGCTGCAGCAGTAGTGTCACGCTTCCTGTCACGTGGATCAAGGGATATTTGGCTTTCCCTCGAGGCTGGCCGTCGAGGCTTTCCCACGAGGCTTTCCCACAGGGCTGTGCCACGTGCCACCTTGGTGTGAGTCGATCCTCGGCCTGAAAGACGAGCCGGTGAAGGGAAAAGAGGTTCCTATGTAATGGACTGAGACATCTGGGGGACTCTTGGAATGGTGGCACGACCCTGGAGTTCCTCTCGCCATTCCTGTTGACAGGGCCTCCTCTTGAGATGCGACGGGAACGCCGGGAAATCTTTCCCGACGAAGCAGGGAAAGGATCCCTCATCTCGATCTACGAGGCGGAAACGGGGCTCCTCTGGATGTGGGCGGGTCCCTCGTGTTCCTCACGAGTGGAGACGGGTATGTCGGGGAACTTCTTGATTTGCACCAAGGGTTTGAAGTACCCTTTCGAAGTTCCAGAGGTGAGGTGTGATCAGCCTCGAGACGCCTCAGCGGAAAAGGGCCTCATCTCGCCTGGAGGGCAGAACCTCCTGGATTTTCTCGAGTTGCGGCAGGTCTTCTCGAGTTACGACGGGGACCTCAGGGACCCGCTCTGGTGGCCTCAGGAAAGGCCAGTCCCCATGCGAGTTGCTAGGGGACCTCTCGGGATTCCTCTCCCGTCCATGCCGGGACCTCAGTCCTTGTGGGGAGTCGGGGCCGGAACCTGAGGATTCCTCTCCAGTGTTGCCATGGATTTGGGTTGCTTCTGAGTCTCCCCAGGGGAGTCAGGCCTCGTCTCGAGTGGGGGCATGCACGTGCGCTTTCCTCCCGAGCTGCAGCAGTAGTGTCACGCTTCCTGTCACGTGGATCAAGGGATCTGTGGCTTTCCCTCGAGGCTGTCCCTCGAGGCTTTCCCACGAGGCTTCCCCACAGGGCTGTGCCACGTGCCACCTTGTTGTGAGTCGATCCTAGGCGTGAAAGACGAGCCGGTGAAGGGAAATGAGGTTCCTCTGGTATGGACTGAGACATCTGGGGGACTCTTGGAATGGTGGCACGACCGTGGAGTTCCTCTCGCCGTTCCTGTTGACAGGGCCTCCTCTTGAGATGCGAGGGGAACGCCGGGAACTCTTTCCAGACGAAGCAGGGAAAGGATCCCTCATCTCGAGCTACGAGGCGGAAACGGGGCTCCTCTGGATGTGGGCGGGACCCTCGTGTTTCCTCTCGAGTGGAGACGGGTATGTCGGGCAACTTCTTGATTTGCACCAAGGGTGTGAAGGACCCTTTTGAAATTCCAGAGCTGAGGTGTAATAGGCCTCGAGACGCCTCAGCGGAAATGGGCCTCATCTCGCCTGGAGGGGAGAACCTCCTGGATTTTCTCGAGTTGTGGCAGGTCTTCTCGAGTTACGACGGGGACCTCAGGGCCCGCTCTGGTGGCCTCAGGAAAGGCCAGTCCCCATGCGAGTTGCTAAGGGCCATGTCGGGATTCCTCTCCCGTCCATGCCGTGGCCTAAGACCTTGTGTGGAGTCACGGCCGGAACCTGAGGATTCCTCTCCAGTGTTGCCATGGATCTTGGCGTGCTTCTGAGTCTCCCCAGGGGAGTCAGGCCTCGTCTCGAGTGCGAACATGCACGTGCGGTTTCCTCCCGTGCTTCAGCAGTAGTGTCCCGCTTCCTGTCACGTGGATCAAGGGATCTGTGGCTTTCCCTCGAGGCTTTTGCTCGAGGCTTTCCCACGAGGCTTTCCCACTGGGCTGTGCCACGTGCCACCTTGGTGTGAGTCGATCCTCGGCGTGAACGACGAGCCGGTGAAGGGAAAACAGGTTCCTCTTGAATGGACTGAGACATCTGGGGGACTCTTGAATGGTGGCACGACCCTGAAGTTCCTCTCGCCGTTCCTGTTGAGAGGGCCTCCTCTTGAGATGCGACGGGAAGGCCGGGAACTCTTTCCCGACGAAGCAGGGATAGGATCCCTCATCTCGAGATACGAGGCAGAAACGGGTCTCCTCTGGATGTGGGCGGGACCCTCGTGTTTCCTCTCGAGTGGAGACGGGTATGTCGGGGAACTTCTTGATTTGCACCAAGGGTGTGAAGGACCCTTTTGAAGTTCCAGAGCTTAGGTGTGATCGGCCTCGAGACGCCTCAGCGGAAATGGGCCTCATCTCGCCTGGAGGGGAGAACCTCCTGGATTTTCTCGAGTTGCGGCAGGTCTTCTCGAGTTAAGACGGGGACCACAGGGACCCGCTCTGGTGGCCTCAGGAAAGGCCAGTCCCCATGCGAGTTTCTAGGAGCCATCTCGGGATTCCTCTCCCGTCCATGCCGGGGCCTAAGACCTTGTGTGGAGTCGGGGCTGGAACCTGAGGATTCCTCTCCAGTGTTGCCATGGATCTTGGGGTGCTTCTGAGTCTCCCCAGGGGAGTCAGGCCTCGTCTCGAGTGGGGGCATGCACGTGCGCTTTCCTCCCGAGGTGCAGCAGTAGTGTCACGCTTCCTGTCACGTGGATCAAGGGATATTTGGCTTTCCCACGAGGCTTTCCCACAGGGCTGTGCCACGTGCCACCTTGGTGTGAGTCGATCCTCGGCCTGAAAGACGAGCCGGTGAAGGGAAAAGAGGTTCCTCTGTAATGGACTGAGACATCTGGGGGACTCTTGGAATGGTGGCACGACCCTGGAGTTCCTCTCGCCGTTCCTGTTGACAGGGCCTCCTCTTGAGATGCAACGGGAACGCCGGGAACTCTTTCCCGACGAAGCAGGGATAGGATCCCTCATCTCGAGATACGAGGCGGAAACGGGTCTCCTCTGGATGTGGGCGGGACCCTCGTGTTTCCTCTCGAGTGGAGACGGCTACGTCGGGGAACTTCTTGATTTGCACCAAGGGTGTGAAGGACCCTTTCGAAGTTTCAGAGGTGAGGTGTGATCACCTCGAGACGCCTCAGCGGAAATGGGCCTCATCTCGCCTGGAGGGGAGAACCTCCTGGATTTTCTCGAGTTGCGGCAGGTCTTCTCGAGTTACGACGGGGACCTCAGGGACCCGCTCTGGTGGCCTCAGGAAAGACCAGGCTCCATGCGAGTTGCTAAGGGCCATCTCGGGATTCCTCTCCCGTCCATGCCGGGGCCTAAGACCTTGTGTGGAGTCGGGGCCGGAACCTGAGGATTCCTCTCCTGTGTTGCCATGGATCTTGGGGTGCTTCTGAGTCTCCCCAGGGGAGTCAGGCCTCGTCTCCAGTGCGGACATTCACGTGCGGTTTCCTCCCGTGCTGCAGCAGCAGTGTCACGCTTCCTGTCACGTGGATCAAGGGATCTCTGGCTTTCCCTCGAGGCTTTTCCTCGAGGCTTTCCCACGAGGCTTTCCCACAGGGCTGTGCCACGTGCCACCTTGGTGTGAGTCGATCCTCGGCGTGAAAGACGAGCCGGTGAAGGGAAAAGAGGTTCCTCTGTAATGGACTGAGACATTTGGGGGACTCTTGGAATGGTGGCACGAGCCTGGAGTTCCTCTCGCCGTTCCTGTTGACAGGGCCTCCTCTTGAGATGCGAGGGGAACGCCGGGAACTCTTTCCAGACGAAGCAGGGAAAGGATACCTCATCTCGAGCTACGAGGCGGAAACGGGGCTCCTCTGTATGTGGGCGGGACCCTCTTGTTTCCTCTCGAGTGGAGACGGGTATGTGTGGGAACTTCTTGATTTGCACCAAGGGTGTGAAGGATCTTTCGAAGTTCCAGAGGTGAGGTGTGATCAGCCTCGAGATGCCTCAGCGGAAATGGGCCTCATCTCGCCTGGAGGGGAAAACCTCCTGGATTTTCTCGGGTTGCGGCAGGTCTTCTCGAATTACGACGGGGAGCCCAGGGTCCCGCTCTGGGGGCCTCAGGAAAGGCCAGTCTCCATGCGAGTTGCTAGGGGACCTCTCGGGATTCCTCTTTCGTCCATGCCGGGGCATAAGACCTTGTGTGGAGTCGGGGACGGGAACTTAGGATTCCGCTCCAGTGTTGCCATGGTTCCTGGGGTGCTTCTGAGTCTCCCCAGGGGAGTCAGCCCTCGTCTCGAGTGGAGGCATGCACGTGCAGTTACCTCCCGAGCTGCAGCAGTAGTGTCACGCTTCCTGTCACGTGGATCAAGGGATCTGTGACTTTCCCTCGAGGCTGTCCCTCGAGGCTTTCCCACGAGGCTTTCCCACAGGGCTGTGCCACGTGCCACCTTGGTGGGAGTCGATCCTCGGCGTGAAAGTCGAGCCGGTGAAGGGAAAAGAGGTTCCTCTGGAAAGGACTGAGACATCTGGGGGACTCTTGGAATGGTGGCACGACCCTGGAGTTCCTCTCGCCTTCCCTGTTGAGAGGGCCTCCACTTGAGATGCGATGGGAACGCCCGGAACTCTTTCCCGATGAAGAAGGGAAAGGATCCCTCATCTCGCGTTACGAGGCTGAAACGGGGCTCCTCTGGATGTGGGCGGGACCCACTTGTTTCCTCTCGAGTGGAGACGGGTATGTCGGGGAACTTCTTGATTTGCACCAAGGGTTTGAAGGACCCTTTTGAAGTTCCAGAGCTGAGGTGTGATCGGGCTCGAGACGCCTCAGCGGAAATGGGCCTCATCTCGCCTGGAGGGGAGAACCTCCTGGATTTTCTCGAGTTGCGGCAGGTCTTCTCGAGTTAAGACGGGGACCACAGGGACCCGCTCTGGTGGCCTCAGGAAAGGCCAGTCCCCATGCGAGTTGCTAGGAGCCATCTCGGGATTCCTCTACCGTCCATGCCGGGGCCTAAGACCTTGTGTGTAGTCGGGGCCGGAACCTGAGGATTCCTCTCCAGTGTTGCCATGGATCTTGGGGTGCTTCTGAGTCTCCCCAGGGGAGTCAGGCCTCGTCTCGAGTGGGGGCATGCACGTGCGCTTTCCTCCCGAGCTGCAGCAGTAGTGTCACGCTTCCTGTCTCGTGGAACAAGGGATATTTGGCTTTCCCTCGAGGCTTTCGCTCGAGGCTTTCCCAAGAGGCTTTCCCACAGGGCTGTGCCACGTGCCACCTTGGTGTGAGTCGATCCTCGGCCTGAAAGACGAGCCGGTGAAGCGAAGAGAGGTTCCTCTGGAATGGACTGAGACATCTGGGGGACTCTTGAACTGGTGGCACGACCCTGGAGTTCCTCTCGCCATTCCTGTTGACAGGGCCTCCTCTTCAGATGCAACGGGAACGCCGGGAAATCTTTCCCGACGAAGCAGGGATACGATCCCTCATCTCGAGATACGAGGCGGAAACGGGGCTCCTCTGGATGTGGGCGGGACCCTCGTGTTTCCTCTCGAGTGGAGACGGGTATGTCGGGCAACTTCTTGATTTGCACCAAGGGTGTGAAGGACCCTTTTGAATTTCCAGAGCTGAGGTGTAATCGGCCTCGAGACGCCTCAGCGGAAATGGGCCTCATCTCGCCTGGAGGGGAGAACCTCCTGGATTTTCTCGAGTTGCGGCAGGTCTTCTCGAGTTACGACGGGGACCTCAGGGCCCGCTCTGGTGGCCTCAGGAAAGGCCAGTCCCCATGCGAGTTGCTAAGGGCCATGTCGGGATTCCTCTCCCGTCCATGCCGTGGCCTAAGACCTTGTGTGGAGTCGGGGCCGGAACCTGAGGATTCCTCTCCAGTGTTGCCATGGATCTTGGCGTGCTTCTGAGTCTCCCCAGGGGAGTCAGGCCTCGTCTTGAGTGCGAACATGCACGTGCGGTTTCCTCCTGTGCTTCAGGAGTAGTGTCCCGCTTCCTGTCACGTGGATCAAGGGATCTGTGGCTTTCCCTCGACGCTTTCCCTCGAGGCTTTCCCACGAGGCTTTCCCACTGGGCTGTGCCACGTGCCACCTTGGTGTGAGTCGATCCTCGGCGTGAACGACGAGCCGGTGAAGGGAAAAGAGGTTCCTCTGGAATGGACTGAGACATCTGGGGGACTCTTGGATGGTGGCACGACCCTGAAGTTCCTCTCGCCGTTCCTGTTGAGAGGGCCTCCTCTTGAGATGCGACGGGAAGGCCAGGAACTCTTTCCCGACGAAGCAGGGATAGGATCCCTCATCTCGAGATACGAGGCGGAAACGGGTCTCCTCTGGATGTGGGCGGGACCCTCGTGTTTCCTCTCGAGTGGAGACGGGTATGTCGGGGAACTTCTTGATTTGCACCAAGGGTGTGAAGGACCCTTTTGAAGTTCCAGAGCTGAGGTGTGATCGGGCTCGAGACGCCTCAGCGGAAATGGGCCTCATCTCGCCTGGAGGGGAGAACCTCCTGGATTTTCTCGAGTTGCGGCAGGTCTTCTCGAGTTACGACGGGGACCTCAGGGACCCGCTCTGGTGGCCTCAGGAAAGGACAGTCCCCATGCGAGTTGCTAAGTGCCATGTCGGGATTCCTCTCCCGTCCATGCCGGGGCCTAAGACCTTGTGTGGAGTCGGGGCCGGAACCTGAGGACTCCTCTCCAGTGTTGCCATGGATCTTGGGTTGCTTCTGAGTCTCCCCAGGGGAGTCAGGCCTCGTCTCGAGTGGGGGCATGCACGTGCGCTTTCCTCCCGAGCTGCAGCAGTAGTGTCACGCTTCCTGTCACGTGGATCAAGGGATCTGTGGCTTTCCCTCGAGGCTGTCCCTCGAGGCTTTCCCACGAGGCTTTCCCACAGGGCTGTGCCACGTGCCACCTTGGTGTGAGTCGATCCTCGGCCTGAAAGACGAGCCGGTGAAGCGAAGAGAGGTTCCTCTGGAATGGACTGAGACATCTGGGGGACTCTTGAACTGGTGGCACGACCCTGGAGTTCCTCTCGCCGTTCCTGTTGACAGGGCCTCCTCTTCAGATGCAACGGGAACGCCGGGAACTCTTTCCCGACGAAGCAGGGATAGGATCCCTCATCTCGAGATACAAGGCGGAAACGGGGCTCCTCTGGATGTGGGCGGGACCCTCGTGTTTCCTCTCGAGTGGAGACGGGTATGTCGGGCAACTTCTTGATTTGCACCAAGGGTGTGAAGGACCCTTTTGAAATTCCAGAGCTGAGGTGTAATAGGCCTCGAGACGCCTCAGCGGAAATGGGCCTCATCTCGCCTGGAGGGGAGAACCTCCTGGATTTTCTCGAGTTGTGGCAGGTCTTCTCGAGTTACGACGGGGACCTCAGGGCCCGCTCTGGTGGCCTCAGGAAAGGCCAGTCCCCATGCGAGTTGCTAAGGGCCATGTCGGGATTCCTCTCCCGTCCATGCCGTGGCCTAAGACCTTGTGTGGAGTCACGGCCGGAACCTGAGGATTCCTCTCCAGTGTTGCCATGGATCTTGGCGTGCTTCTGAGTCTCCCCAGGGGAGTCAGGCCTCGTCTCGAGTGCGAACATGCACGTGCGGTTTCCTCCCGTGCTTCAGCAGTAGTGTCCCGCTTCCTGTCACGTGGATCAAGGGATCTGTGGCTTTCCCTCGACGCTTTTGCTCGAGGCTTTCCCACGAGGCTTTCCCACTGGGCTGTGCCACGTGCCACCTTGGTGTGAGTCGATCCTCGGCGTGAACGACGAGCCGGTGAAGGGAAAACAGGTTCCTCTTGAATGGACTGAGACATCTGGGGGACTCTTGAATGGTGGCACGACCCTGAAGTTCCTCTCGCCGTTCCTGTTGAGAGGGCCTCCTCTTGAGATGCGACGGGAAGGCCGGGAACTCTTTCCCGACGAAGCAGGGATAGGATCCCTCATCTCGAGATACGAGGCAGAAACGGGTCTCCTCTGGATGTGGGCGGGACCCTCGTGTTTCCTCTCGAGTGGAGACGGGTATGTCGGGGAACTTCTTGATTTGCACCAAGGGTGTGAAGGACCCTTTTGAAGTTCCAGAGCTTAGGTGTGATCGGCCTCGAGACGCCTCAGCGGAAATGGGCCTCATCTCGCCTGGAGGGGAGAACCTCCTGGATTTTCTCGAGTTGCGGCAGGTCTTCTCGAGTTAAGACGGGGACCACAGGGACCCGCTCTGGTGGCCTCAGGAAAGGCCAGTCCCCATGCGAGTTTCTAGGAGCCATCTCGGGATTCCTCTCCCGTCCATGCCGGGGCCTAAGACCTTGTGTGGAGTCGGGGCTGGAACCTGAGGATTCCTCTCCAGTGTTGCCATGGATCTTGGGGTGCTTCTGAGTCTCCCCAGGGGAGTCAGGCCTCGTCTCGAGTGGGGGCATGCACGTGCGCTTTCCTCCCGAGGTGCAGCAGTAGTGTCACGCTTCCTGTCACGTGGATCAAGGGATATTTGGCTTTCCCACGAGGCTTTCCCACAGGGCTGTGCCACGTGCCACCTTGGTGTGAGTCGATCCTCGGCCTGAAAGACGAGCCGGTGAAGGGAAAAGAGGTTCCTCTGTAATGGACTGAGACATCTGGGGGACTCTTGGAATGGTGGCACGACCCTGGAGTTCCTCTCGCCGTTCCTGTTGACAGGGCCTCCTCTTGAGATGCAACGGGAACGCCGGGAACTCTTTCCCGACGAAGCAGGGATAGGATCCCTCATCTCGAGATACGAGGCGGAAACGGGTCTCCTCTGGATGTGGGCGGGACCCTCGTGTTTCCTCTCGAGTGGAGACGGCTACGTCGGGGAACTTCTTGATTTGCACCAAGGGTGTGAAGGACCCTTTCGAAGTTTCAGAGGTGAGGTGTGATCACCTCGAGACGCCTCAGCGGAAATGGGCCTCATCTCGCCTGGAGGGGAGAACCTCCTGGATTTTCTCGAGTTGCGGCAGGTCTTCTCGAGTTACGACGGGGACCTCAGGGACCCGCTCTGGTGGCCTCAGGAAAGACCAGGCTCCATGCGAGTTGCTAAGGGCCATCTCGGGATTCCTCTCCCGTCCATGCCGGGGCCTAAGACCTTGTGTGGAGTCGGGGCCGGAACCTGAGGATTCCTCTCCTGTGTTGCCATGGATCTTGGGGTGCTTCTGAGTCTCCCCAGGGGAGTCAGGCCTCGTCTCCAGTGCGGACATTCACGTGCGGTTTCCTCCCGTGCTGCAGCAGCAGTGTCACGCTTCCTGTCACGTGGATCAAGGGATCTCTGGCTTTCCCTCGAGGCTTTTCCTCGAGGCTTTCCCACGAGGCTTTCCCACAGGGCTGTGCCACGTGCCACCTTGGTGTGAGTCGATCCTCGGCGTGAAAGACGAGCCGGTGAAGGGAAAAGAGGTTCCTCTGTAATGGACTGAGACATTTGGGGGACTCTTGGAATGGTGGCACGAGCCTGGAGTTCCTCTCGCCGTTCCTGTTGACAGGGCCTCCTCTTGAGATGCGAGGGGAACGCCGGGAACTCTTTCCAGACGAAGCAGGGAAAGGATACCTCATCTCGAGCTACGAGGCGGAAACGGGGCTCCTCTGTATGTGGGCGGGACCCTCTTGTTTCCTCTCGAGTGGAGACGGGTATGTGTGGGAACTTCTTGATTTGCACCAAGGGTGTGAAGGATCTTTCGAAGTTCCAGAGGTGAGGTGTGATCAGCCTCGAGATGCCTCAGCGGAAATGGGCCTCATCTCGCCTGGAGGGGAAAACCTCCTGGATTTTCTCGGGTTGCGGCAGGTCTTCTCGAATTACGACGGGGAGCCCAGGGTCCCGCTCTGGGGGCCTCAGGAAAGGCCAGTCTCCATGCGAGTTGCTAGGGGACCTCTCGGGATTCCTCTTTCGTCCATGCCGGGGCAAAAGACCTTGTGTGGAGTCGGGGACGGGAACTTAGGATTCCGCTCCAGTGTTGCCATGGTTCCTGGGGTGCTTCTGAGTCTCCCCAGGGGAGTCAGCCCTCGTCTCGAGTGGAGGCATGCACGTGCAGTTACCTCCCGAGCTGCAGCAGTAGTGTCACGCTTCCTGTCACGTGGATCAAGGGATCTGTGACTTTCCCTCGAGGCTGTCCCTCGAGGCTTTCCCACGAGGCTTTCCCACAGGGCTGTGCCACGTGCCACCTTGGTGGGAGTCGATCCTCGGCGTGAAAGACGAGCCGGTGAAGGGAAAAGAGGTTCCTCTGGAAAGGACTGAGACATCTGGGGGACTCTTGGAATGGTGGCACGACCCTGGAGTTCCTCTCGCCTTCCCTGTTGAGAGGGCCTCCACTTGAGATGCGATGGGAACGCCCGGAACTCTTTCCCGATGAAGAAGGGAAAGGATCCCTCATCTCGCGTTACGAGGCTGAAACGGGGCTCCTCTGGATGTGGGCGGGACCCTCGTGTTTCCTCTCGAGTGGAGACGGGTATGTCGGGGAACTTCTTGATTTGCACCAAGGGTGTGAAGGACCCTTTCGAAGTTCCAGAGTTGAGGTGTGATCAGCCTCGAGACGCCTCAGCGGAAATGGGCCTCATCTCGCCTGGAGGGGAGAACCTCTTTGATTTTCTCTAGTTGCGTCAGGTCTTCTCGAGTTACGACGGGGACCCCAGGGACCAGCTCCGGTGGCCTCAGGAAAGGCCAGTCCCCATCCGAGTTGCTAGGGGACCTCTCGGGATTCCTCTCCCGTCCATGCCGGGGCCTCAGTCCTTGTGTGGAGTCGGGGCCGGAACCTGAGGATTACTCTCCAGTGTTGCCATGGATCTTGGGGTGCTTCTAAGTCTCCCCAGGGGAGTCAGGCATCGTCTCGAGTGGGGGCATGCACGTGCACTTTCCTCCCGAGCTGCCACAGTAGTGTCACGCTTCCTGTCACGTGGATCAAGGGATCTGTGGCTTTCCCTCGAGGCTCTCCCTCGAGGCTATCACACGAGGCTTTCCCACAGGGCTGTGTCACGTGCCACCTTGGTGTGAGTCGATCCTCGGCGTGAAAGACGAGCCGGTGAAGGGAAAAGAGGTTCCTCTGGAATGGACTGAGACATCTGGGGGACTCTTGGAATGGTGGCACGACCCTGGAGTTCCTCTCGCCGTTCCTGTTGAGAGGGCCTCCTCTTGAGATGCGACGGGAACGCCGGGAACTCTTTCCCGACGAAGCAGAGATAGAATCCCTCATCTCGAGCTACGAGGCGGAAACGGGGCTCCTCTGGATGTGGGCGGGACCCACTTGTTTCCTCTCGAGTGGAGACGGGTATGTCGGGGAACTTCTTGATTTGCACCAAGGGTTTGAAGGACCCTTTTGAAGTTCCAGAGCTGAGGTGTGATCGGGCTCGAGACGCCTCAGCGGAAATGGGCCTCATCTCGCCTGGAGGGGAGAACCTCCTGGATTTTCTCGAGTTGCGGCAGGTCTTCTCGAGTTAAGACGGGGACCACAGGGACCCGCTCTGGTGGCCTCAGGAAAGGCCAGTCCCCATGCGAGTTGCTAGGAGCCATCTCGGGATTCCTCTACCGTCCATGCCGGGGCCTAAGACCTTGTGTGTAGTCGGGGCCGGAACCTGAGGATTCCTCTCCAGTGTTGCCATGGATCTTGGGGTGCTTCTGAGTCTCCCCAGGGGAGTCAGGCCTCGTCTCGAGTGGGGGCATGCACGTGCGCTTTCCTCCCGAGCTGCAGCAGTAGTGTCACGCTTCCTGTCTCGTGGAACAAGGGATATTTGGCTTTCCCTCGAGGCTTTCGCTCGAGGCTTTCCCAAGAGGCTTTCCCACAGGGCTGTGCCACGTGCCACCTTGGTGTGAGTCGATCCTCGGCCTGAAAGACGAGCCGGTGAAGCGAAGAGAGGTTCCTCTGGAATGGACTGAGACATCTGGGGGACTCTTGAACTGGTGGCACGACCCTGGAGTTCCTCTCGCCATTCCTGTTGACAGGGCCTCCTCTTCAGATGCAACGGGAACGCCGGGAACTCTTTCCCGACGAAGCAGGGATACGATCCCTCATCTCGAGATACGAGGCGGAAACGGGGCTCCTCTGGATGTGGGCGGGACCCTCGTGTTTCCTCTCGAGTGGAGACGGGTATGTCGGGCAACTTCTTGATTTGCACCAAGGGTGTGAAGGACCCTTTTGAATTTCCAGAGCTGAGGTGTAATCGGCCTCGAGACGCCTCAGCGGAAATGGGCCTCATCTCGCCTGGAGGGGAGAACCTCCTGGATTTTCTCGAGTTGCGGCAGGTCTTCTCGAGTTACGACGGGGACCTCAGGGCCCGCTCTGGTGGCCTCAGGAAAGGCCAGTCCCCATGCGAGTTGCTAAGGGCCATGTCGGGATTCCTCTCCCGTCCATGCCGTGGCCTAAGACCTTGTGTGGAGTCGGGGCCGGAACCTGAGGATTCCTCTCCAGTGTTGCCATGGATCTTGGCGTGCTTCTGAGTCTCCCCAGGGGAGTCAGGCCTCGTCTTGAGTGCGAACATGCACGTGCGGTTTCCTCCTGTGCTTCAGGAGTAGTGTCCCGCTTCCTGTCACGTGGATCAAGGGATCTGTGGCTTTCCCTCGACGCTTTCCCTCGAGGCTTTCCCACGAGGCTTTCCCACTGGGCTGTGCCACGTGCCACCTTGGTGTGAGTCGATCCTCGGCGTGAACGACGAGCCGGTGAAGGGAAAAGAGGTTCCTCTGGAATGGACTGAGACATCTGGGGGACTCTTGGATGGTGGCACGACCCTGAAGTTCCTCTCGCCGTTCCTGTTGAGAGGGCCTCCTCTTGAGATGCGACGGGAAGGCCAGGAACTCTTTCCCGACGAAGCAGGGATAGGATCCCTCATCTCGAGATACGAGGCGGAAACGGGTCTCCTCTGGATGTGGGCGGGACCCTCGTGTTTCCTCTCGAGTGGAGACGGGTATGTCGGGGAACTTCTTGATTTGCACCAAGGGTGTGAAGGACCCTTTTGAAGTTCCAGAGCTGAGGTGTGATCGGGCTCGAGACGCCTCAGCGGAAATGGGCCTCATCTCGCCTGGAGGGGAGAACCTCCTGGATTTTCTCGAGTTGCGGCAGGTCTTCTCGAGTTACGACGGGGACCTCAGGGACCCGCTCTGGTGGCCTCAGGAAAGGACAGTCCCCATGCGAGTTGCTAAGTGCCATGTCGGGATTCCTCTCCCGTCCATGCCGGGGCCTAAGACCTTGTGTGGAGTCGGGGCCGGAACCTGAGGACTCCTCTCCAGTGTTGCCATGGATCTTGGGTTGCTTCTGAGTCTCCCCAGGGGAGTCAGGCCTCGTCTCGAGTGGGGGCATGCACGTGCGCTTTCCTCCCGAGCTGCAGCAGTAGTGTCACGCTTCCTGTCACGTGGATCAAGGGATCTGTGGCTTTCCCTCGAGGCTGTCCCTCGAGGCTTTCCCACGAGGCTTTCCCACAGGGCTGTGCCACGTGCCACCTTGGTGTGAGTCGATCCTCGGCCTGAAAGACGAGCCGGTGAAGCGAAGAGAGGTTCCTCTGGAATGGACTGAGACATCTGGGGGACTCTTGAACTGGTGGCACGACCCTGGAGTTCCTCTCGCCGTTCCTGTTGACAGGGCCTCCTCTTCAGATGCAACGGGAACGCCGGGAACTCTTTCCCGACGAAGCAGGGATAGGATCCCTCATCTCGAGATACAAGGCGGAAACGGGGCTCCTCTGGATGTGGGCGGGACCCTCGTGTTTCCTCTCGAGTGGAGACGGGTATGTCGGGCAACTTCTTGATTTGCACCAAGGGTGTGAAGGACCCTTTTGAAATTCCAGAGCTGAGGTGTAATAGGCCTCGAGACGCCTCAGCGGAAATGGGCCTCATCTCGCCTGGAGGGGAGAACCTCCTGGATTTTCTCGAGTTGTGGCAGGTCTTCTCGAGTTACGACGGGGACCTCAGGGCCCGCTCTGGTGGCCTCAGGAAAGGCCAGTCCCCATGCGAGTTGCTAAGGGCCATGTCGGGATTCCTCTCCCGTCCATGCCGTGGCCTAAGACCTTGTGTGGAGTCACGGCCGGAACCTGAGGATTCCTCTCCAGTGTTGCCATGGATCTTGGCGTGCTTCTGAGTCTCCCCAGGGGAGTCAGGCCTCGTCTCGAGTGCGAACATGCACGTGCGGTTTCCTCCCGTGCTTCAGCAGTAGTGTCCCGCTTCCTGTCACGTGGATCAAGGGATCTGTGGCTTTCCCTCGACGCTTTTGCTCGAGGCTTTCCCACGAGGCTTTCCCACTGGGCTGTGCCACGTGCCACCTTGGTGTGAGTCGATCCTCGGCGTGAACGACGAGCCGGTGAAGGGAAAACAGGTTCCTCTTGAATGGACTGAGACATCTGGGGGACTCTTGAATGGTGGCACGACCCTGAAGTTCCTCTCGCCGTTCCTGTTGAGAGGGCCTCCTCTTGAGTTGCGACGGGAAGGCCGGGAACTCTTTCCCGACGAAGCAGGGATAGGATCCCTCATCTCGAGATACGAGGCAGAAACGGGTCTCCTCTGGATGTGGGCGGGACCCTCGTGTTTCCTCTCGAGTGGAGACGGGTATGTCGGGGAACTTCTTGATTTGCACCAAGGGTGTGAAGGACCCTTTTGAAGTTCCAGAGCTTAGGTGTGATCGGCCTCGAGACGCCTCAGCGGAAATGGGCCTCATCTCGCCTGGAGGGGAGAACCTCCTGGATTTTCTCGAGTTGCGGCAGGTCTTCTCGAGTTAAGACGGGGACCACAGGGACCCGCTCTGGTGGCCTCAGGAAAGGCCAGTCCCCATGCGAGTTTCTAGGAGCCATCTCGGGATTCCTCTCCCGTCCATGCCGGGGCCTAAGACCTTGTGTGGAGTCGGGGCTGGAACCTGAGGATTCCTCTCCAGTGTTGCCATGGATCTTGGGGTGCTTCTGAGTCTCCCCAGGGGAGTCAGGCCTCGTCTCGAGTGGGGGCATGCACGTGCGCTTTCCTCCCGAGGTGCAGCAGTAGTGTCACGCTTCCTGTCACGTGGATCAAGGGATATTTGGCTTTCCCACGAGGCTTTCCCACAGGGCTGTGCCACGTGCCACCTTGGTGTGAGTCGATCCTCGGCCTGAAAGACGAGCCGGTGAAGGGAAAAGAGGTTCCTCTGTAATGGACTGAGACATCTGGGGGACTCTTGGAATGGTGGCACGACCCTGGAGTTCCTCTCGCCGTTCCTGTTGACAGGGCCTCCTCTTGAGATGCAACGGGAACGCCGGGAACTCTTTCCCGACGAAGCAGGGATAGGATCCCTCATCTCGAGATACGAGGCGGAAACGGGTCTCCTCTGGATGTGGGCGGGACCCTCGTGTTTCCTCTCGAGTGGAGACGGCTACGTCGGGGAACTTCTTGATTTGCACCAAGGGTGTGAAGGACCCTTTCGAAGTTTCAGAGGTGAGGTGTGATCACCTCGAGACGCCTCAGCGGAAATGGGCCTCATCTCGCCTGGAGGGGAGAACCTCCTGGATTTTCTCGAGTTGCGGCAGGTCTTCTCGAGTTACGACGGGGACCTCAGGGACCCGCTCTGGTGGCCTCAGGAAAGACCAGGCTCCATGCGAGTTGCTAAGGGCCATCTCGGGATTCCTCTCCCGTCCATGCCGGGGCCTAAGACCTTGTGTGGAGTCGGGGCCGGAACCTGAGGATTCCTCTCCTGTGTTGCCATGGATCTTGGGGTGCTTCTGAGTCTCCCCAGGGGAGTCAGGCCTCGTCTCCAGTGCGGACATTCACGTGCGGTTTCCTCCCGTGCTGCAGCAGCAGTGTCACGCTTCCTGTCACGTGGATCAAGGGATCTCTGGCTTTCCCTCGAGGCTTTTCCTCGAGGCTTTCCCACGAGGCTTTCCCACAGGGCTGTGCCACGTGCCACCTTGGTGTGAGTCGATCCTCGGCGTGAAAGACGAGCCGGTGAAGGGAAAAGAGGTTCCTCTGTAATGGACTGAGACATTTGGGGGACTCTTGGAATGGTGGCACGAGCCTGGAGTTCCTCTCGCCGTTCCTGTTGACAGGGCCTCCTCTTGAGATGCGAGGGGAACGCCGGGAACTCTTTCCAGACGAAGCAGGGAAAGGATACCTCATCTCGAGCTACGAGGCGGAAACGGGGCTCCTCTGTATGTGGGCGGGACCCTCTTGTTTCCTCTCGAGTGGAGACGGGTATGTGTGGGAACTTCTTGATTTGCACCAAGGGTGTGAAGGATCTTTCGAAGTTCCAGAGGTGAGGTGTGATCAGCCTCGAGATGCCTCAGCGGAAATGGGCCTCATCTCGCCTGGAGGGGAAAACCTCCTGGATTTTCTCGGGTTGCGGCAGGTCTTCTCGAATTACGACGGGGAGCCCAGGGTCCCGCTCTGGGGGCCTCAGGAAAGGCCAGTCTCCATGCGAGTTGCTAGGGGACCTCTCGGGATTCCTCTTTCGTCCATGCCGGGGCAAAAGACCTTGTGTGGAGTCGGGGACGGGAACTTAGGATTCCGCTCCAGTGTTGCCATGGTTCCTGGGGTGCTTCTGAGTCTCCCCAGGGGAGTCAGCCCTCGTCTCGAGTGGAGGCATGCACGTGCAGTTACCTCCCGAGCTGCAGCAGTAGTGTCACGCTTCCTGTCACGTGGATCAAGGGATCTGTGACTTTCCCTCGAGGCTGTCCCTCGAGGCTTTCCCACGAGGCTTTCCCACAGGGCTGTGCCACGTGCCACCTTGGTGGGAGTCGATCCTCGGCGTGAAAGACGAGCCGGTGAAGGGAAAAGAGGTTCCTCTGGAAAGGACTGAGACATCTGGGGGACTCTTGGAATGGTGGCACGACCCTGGAGTTCCTCTCGCCTTCCCTGTTGAGAGGGCCTCCACTTGAGATGCGATGGGAACGCCCGGAACTCTTTCCCGATGAAGAAGGGAAAGGATCCCTCATCTCGCGTTACGAGGCTGAAACGGGGCTCCTCTGGATGTGGGCGGGACCCTCGTGTTTCCTCTCGAGTGGAGACGGGTATGTCGGGGAACTTCTTGATTTGCACCAAGGGTGTGAAGGACCCTTTCGAAGTTCCAGAGTTGAGGTGTGATCAGCCTCGAGACGCCTCAGCGGAAATGGGCCTCATCTCGCCTGGAGGGGAGAACCTCTTTGATTTTCTCTAGTTGCGTCAGGTCTTCTCGAGTTACGACGGGGACCCCAGGGACCAGCTCCGGTGGCCTCAGGAAAGGCCAGTCCCCATCCGAGTTGCTAGGGGACCTCTCGGGATTCCTCTCCCGTCCATGCCGGGGCCTCAGTCCTTGTGTGGAGTCGGGGCCGGAACCTGAGGATTACTCTCCAGTGTTGCCATGGATCTTGGGGTGCTTCTAAGTCTCCCCAGGGGAGTCAGGCATCGTCTCGAGTGGGGGCATGCACGTGCACTTTCCTCCCGAGCTGCCACAGTAGTGTCACGCTTCCTGTCACGTGGATCAAGGGATCTGTGGCTTTCCCTCGAGGCTCTCCCTCGAGGCTATCACACGAGGCTTTCCCACAGGGCTGTGTCACGTGCCACCTTGGTGTGAGTCGATCCTCGGCGTGAAAGACGAGCCGGTGAAGGGAAAAGAGGTTCCTCTGGAATGGACTGAGACATCTGGGGGACTCTTGGAATGGTGGCACGACCCTGGAGTTCCTCTCGCCGTTCCTGTTGAGAGGGCCTCCTCTTGAGATGCGACGGGAACGCCGGGAACTCTTTCCCGACGAAGCAGAGATAGAATCCCTCATCTCGAGCTACGAGGCGGAAACGGGGCTCCTCTGGATGTGGGCGGGACCCACTTGTTTCCTCTCGAGTGGAGACGGGTATGTCGGGGAACTTCTTGATTTGCACCAAGGGTTTGAAGGACCCTTTTGAAGTTCCAGAGCTGAGGTGTGATCGGGCTCGAGACGCCTCAGCGGAAATGGGCCTCATCTCGCCTGGAGGGGAGAACCTCCTGGATTTTCTCGAGTTGCGGCAGGTCTTCTCGAGTTAAGACGGGGACCACAGGGACCCGCTCTGGTGGCCTCAGGAAAGGCCAGTCCCCATGCGAGTTGCTAGGAGCCATCTCGGGATTCCTCTACCGTCCATGCCGGGGCCTAAGACCTTGTGTGTAGTCGGGGCCGGAACCTGAGGATTCCTCTCCAGTGTTGCCATGGATCTTGGGGTGCTTCTGAGTCTCCCCAGGGGAGTCAGGCCTCGTCTCGAGTGGGGGCATGCACGTGCGCTTTCCTCCCGAGCTGCAGCAGTAGTGTCACGCTTCCTGTCTCGTGGAACAAGGGATATTTGGCTTTCCCTCGAGGCTTTCGCTCGAGGCTTTCCCAAGAGGCTTTCCCACAGGGCTGTGCCACGTGCCACCTTGGTGTGAGTCGATCCTCGGCCTGAAAGACGAGCCGGTGAAGCGAAGAGAGGTTCCTCTGGAATGGACTGAGACATCTGGGGGACTCTTGAACTGGTGGCACGACCCTGGAGTTCCTCTCGCCATTCCTGTTGATAGGGCCTCCTCTTCAGATGCAACGGGAACGCCGGGAACTCTTTCCCGACGAAGCAGGGATACGATCCCTCATCTCGAGATACGAGGCGGAAACGGGGCTCCTCTGGATGTGGGCGGGACCCTCGTGTTTCCTCTCGAGTGGAGACGGGTATGTCGGGCAACTTCTTGATTTGCACCAAGGGTGTGAAGGACCCTTTTGAATTTCCAGAGCTGAGGTGTAATCGGCCTCGAGACGCCTCAGCGGAAATGGGCCTCATCTCGCCTGGAGGGGAGAACCTCCTGGATTTTCTCGAGTTGCGGCAGGTCTTCTCGAGTTACGACGGGGACCTCAGGGCCCGCTCTGGTGGCCTCAGGAAAGGCCAGTCCCCATGCGAGTTGCTAAGGGCCATGTCGGGATTCCTCTCCCGTCCATGCCGTGGCCTAAGACCTTGTGTGGAGTCGGGGCCGGAACCTGAGGATTCCTCTCCAGTGTTGCCATGGATCTTGGCGTGCTTCTGAGTCTCCCCAGGGGAGTCAGGCCTCGTCTTGAGTGCGAACATGCACGTGCGGTTTCCTCCTGTGCTTCAGGAGTAGTGTCCCGCTTCCTGTCACGTGGATCAAGGGATCTGTGGCTTTCCCTCGACGCTTTCCCTCGAGGCTTTCCCACGAGGCTTTCCCACTGGGCTGTGCCACGTGCCACCTTGGTGTGAGTCGATCCTCGGCGTGAACGACGAGCCGGTGAAGGGAAAAGAGGTTCCTCTGGAATGGACTGAGACATCTGGGGGACTCTTGGATGGTGGCACGACCCTGAAGTTCCTCTCGCCGTTCCTGTTGAGAGGGCCTCCTCTTGAGATGCGACGGGAAGGCCAGGAACTCTTTCCCGACGAAGCAGGGATAGGATCCCTCATCTCGAGATACGAGGCGGAAACGGGTCTCCTCTGGATGTGGGCGGGACCCTCGTGTTTCCTCTCGAGTGGAGACGGGTATGTCGGGGAACTTCTTGATTTGCACCAAGGGTGTGAAGGACCCTTTTGAAGTTCCAGAGCTGAGGTGTGATCGGGCTCGAGACGCCTCAGCGGAAATGGGCCTCATCTCGCCTGGAGGGGAGAACCTCCTGGATTTTCTCGAGTTGCGGCAGGTCTTCTCGAGTTACGACGGGGACCTCAGGGACCCGCTCTGGTGGCCTCAGGAAAGGACAGTCCCCATGAGAGTTGCTAAGTGCCATGTCGGGATTCCTCTCCCGTCCATGCCGGGGCCTAAGACCTTGTGTGGAGTCGGGGCCGGAACCTGAGGATTCCTCTCCAGTGTTGCCATGGATCTTGGGTTGCTTCTGAGTCTCCCCAGGGGAGTCAGGCCTCGTCTCGAGTGGGGGCATGCACGTGCGCTTTCCTCCCGAGCTGCAGCAGTAGTGTCACGCTTCCTGTCACGTGGATCAAGGGATCTGTGGCTTTCCCTCGAGGCTGTCCCTCGAGGCTTTCCCACGAGGCTTTCCCACAGGGCTGTGCCACGTGCCACCTTGGTGTGAGTCGATCCTCGGCCTGAAAGACGAGCCGGTGAAGCGAAGAGAGGTTCCTCTGGAATGGACTGAGACATCTGGGGGACTCTTGAACTGGTGGCACGACCCTGGAGTTCCTCTCGCCGTTCCTGTTGACAGGGCCTCCTCTTCAGATGCAACGGGAACGCCGGGAACTCTTTCCCGACGAAGCAGGGATAGGATCCCTCATCTCGAGATACAAGGCGGAAACGGGGCTCCTCTGGATGTGGGCGGGACCCTCGTGTTTCCTCTCGAGTGGAGACGGGTATGTCGGGGAACTTCTTGATTTGCACCAAGGGTGTGAAGGACCCTTTTGAAGTTCCAGAGCTTAGGTGTGATCGGCCTCGAGACGCCTCAGCGGAAATGGGCCTCATCTCGCCTGGAGGGGAGAACCTCCTGGATTTTCTCGAGTTGCGGCAGGTCTTCTCGAGTTAGACGGGGACCACAGGGCCCGCTCTGGTGGCCTCAGGAAAGGCCAGTCCCCATGCGAGTTTCTAGGAGCCATCTCGGGATTCCTCTCCCGTCCATGCCGGGGCCTAAGACCTTGTGTGGAGTCGGGGCTGGAACCTGAGGATTCCTCTCCAGTGTTGCCATGGATCTTGGGGTGCTTCTGAGTCTCCCCAGGGGAGTCAGGCCTCGTCTCGAGTGGGGGCATGCACGTGCGCTTTCCTCCCGAGCTGCAGCAGTAGTGTCACGCTTCCTGTCACGTGGATCAAGGGATATTTGGCTTTCCCTCGAGGCTGGCCGTCGAGGCTTTCCCACGAGGCTTTCCCACAGGGCTGTGCCACGTGCCACCTTGGTGTGAGTCGATCCTCGGCCTGAAAGACGAGCCGGTGAAGGGAAAAGAGGTTCCTATGTAATGGACTGAGACATCTGGGGGACTCTTGGAATGGTGGCACGACCCTGGAGTTCCTCTCGCCGTTCCTGTTGAGAGGGCCTCCTCTTGAGATGCGACGGGAACGCCGGGAAATCTTTCCCGACGAAGCAGGGAAAGGATCCCTCATCTCGATCTACGAGGCGGAAACGGGGCTCCTCTGGATGTGGGCGGGTCCCTCGTGTTCCTCACGAGTGGAGACGGGTATGTCGGGGAACTTCTTGATTTGCACCAAGGGTTTGAAGTACCCTTTCGAAGTTCCAGAGGTGAGGTGTGATCAGCCTCGAGACGCCTCAGCGGAAAAGGGCCTCATCTCGCCTGGAGGGCAGAACCTCCTGGATTTTCTCGAGTTGCGGCAGGTCTTCTCGAGTTACGACGGGGACCTCAGGGACCCGCTCTGGTGGCCTCAGGAAAGGCCAGTCCCCATGCGAGTTGCTAGGGGACCTCTCGGGATTCCTCTCCCGTCCATGCCGGGCCTCAGTCCTTGTGGGGAGTCGGGGCCGGAACCTGAGGATTCCTCTCCAGTGTTGCCATGGATTTGGGTTGCTTCTGAGTCTCCCCAGGGGAGTCAGGCCTCGTCTCGAGTGGGGGCATGCACGTGCGCTTTCCTCCCGAGCTGCAGCAGTAGTGTCACGCTTCCTGTCACGTGGATCAAGGGATCTGTGGCTTTCCCTCGAGGCTGTCCCTCGAGGCTTTCCCACGAGGCTTCCCCACAGGGCTGTGCCACGTGCCACCTTGTTGTGAGTCGATCCTAGGCGTGAAAGACGAGCCGGTGAAGGGAAATGAGGTTCCTCTGGTATGGACTGAGACATCTGGGGGACTCTTGGAATGGTGGCACGACCGTGGAGTTCCTCTCGCCGTTCCTGTTGACAGGGCCTCCTCTTGAGATGCGAGGGGAACGCCGGGAACTCTTTCCAGACGAAGCAGGGAAAGGATCCCTCATCTCGAGCTACGAGGCCGAAACGGGGCTCCTCTGGATGTGGGCGGGACCCTCGTGTTTCCTCTCGAGTGGAGACGGGTATGTCGGGCAACTTCTTGATTTGCACCAAGGGTGTGAAGGACCCTTTTGAAATTCCAGAGCTGAGGTGTAATAGGCCTCGAGACGCCTCAGCGGAAATGGGCCTCATCTCGCCTGGAGGGGAGAACCTCCTGGATTTTCTCGAGTTGTGGCAGGTCTTCTCGAGTTACGACGGGGACCTCAGGGCCCGCTCTGGTGGCCTCAGGAAAGGCCAGTCCCCATGCGAGTTGCTAAGGGCCATGTCGGGATTCCTCTCCCGTCCATGCCGTGGCCTAAGACCTTGTGTGGAGTCACGGCCGGAACCTGAGGATTCCTCTCCAGTGTTGCCATGGATCTTGGCGTGCTTCTGAGTCTCCCCAGGGGAGTCAGGCCTCGTCTCGAGTGCGAACATGCACGTGCGGTTTCCTCCCGTGCTTCAGCAGTAGTGTCCCGCTTCCTGTCACGTGGATCAAGGGATCTGTGGCTTTCCCTCGAGGCTTTTGCTCGAGGCTTTCCCACGAGGCTTTCCCACTGGGCTGTGCCACGTGCCACCTTGGTGTGAGTCGATCCTCGGCGTGAACGACGAGCCGGTGAAGGGAAAACAGGTTCCTCTTGAATGGACTGAGACATCTGGGGGACTCTTGAATGGTGGCACGACCCTGAAGTTCCTCTCGCCGTTCCTGTTGAGAGGGCCTCCTCTTGAGATGCGACGGGAAGGCCGGGAACTCTTTCCCGACGAAGCAGGGATAGGATCCCTCATCTCGAGATACGAGGCAGAAACGGGTCTCCTCTGGATGTGGGCGGGACCCTCGTGTTTCCTCTCGAGTGGAGACGGGTATGTCGGGGAACTTCTTGATTTGCACCAAGGGTGTGAAGGACCCTTTTGAAGTTCCAGAGCTTAGGTGTGATCGGCCTCGAGACGCCTCAGCGGAAATGGGCCTCATCTCGCCTGGAGGGGAGAACCTCCTGGATTTTCTCGAGTTGCGGCAGGTCTTCTCGAGTTAAGACGGGGACCACAGGGACCCGCTCTGGTGGCCTCAGGAAAGGCCAGTCCCATGCGAGTTTCTAGGAGCCATCTCGGGATTCCTCTCCCGTCCATGCCGGGGCCTAAGACCTTGTGTGGAGTCGGGGCTGGAACCTGAGGATTCCTCTCCAGTGTTGCCATGGATCTTGGGGTGCTTCTGAGTCTCCCCAGGGGAGTCAGGCCTCGTCTCGAGTGGGGGCATGCACGTGCGCTTTCCTCCCGAGGTGCAGCAGTAGTGTCACGCTTCCTGTCACGTGGATCAAGGGATATTTGGCTTTCCCACGAGGCTTTCCCACAGGGCTGTGCCACGTGCCACCTTGGTGTGAGTCGATCCTCGGCCTGAAAGACGAGCCGGTGAAGGGAAAAGAGGTTCCTCTGTAATGGACTGAGACATCTGGGGGACTCTTGGAATGGTGGCACGACCCTGGAGTTCCTCTCGCCGTTCCTGTTGACAGGGCCTCCTCTTGAGATGCAACGGGAACGCCGGGAACTCTTTCCCGACGAAGCAGGGATAGGATCCCTCATCTCGAGATACGAGGCGGAAACGGGTCTCCTCTGGATGTGGGCGGGACCCTCGTGTTTCCTCTCGAGTGGAGACGGCTACGTCGGGGAACTTCTTGATTTGCACCAAGGGTGTGAAGGACCCTTTCGAAGTTTCAGAGGTGAGGTGTGATCACCTCGAGACGCCTCAGCGGAAATGGGCCTCATCTCGCCTGGAGGGGAGAACCTCCTGGATTTTCTCGAGTTGCGGCAGGTCTCCTCGAGTTACGACGGGGACCTCAGGGAACGACTCTTGTGGCCTCAGGAAAGTCCAGTCCCCATGCGAGTTGCTAGGGGAACTCTCGGGATTCCTCTCCCGTCCATGCCGGGGCGTAAGACCTTGTGTGGAGTCGGGGACGGAACCTGAGGGTTCCTCTCCAGTGTTGTCATGGATCTTGGGGTGCTTCTGAGTCTCCCCAGGGGAGTCAGGCATCGTCTCGAGTGGGGGCATGAACGTGTGCTTTCCTCCCGAGCTGCAGCAGTAGTGTCACGCTTCCTGTCACGTGGATAAAGGGATCTGTGGCTTTCCCTCGAGGCTGTTCCTCGAGGCTTTCCCACGAGGCTTTCCCACAGGGCTGTGCCACGTGCCACCTCGGTGTGAGTCGATCCTCCGCGTGAAAGACGAGCCGGTGAAGGGAAAAGAGGTTCCTCTGGAATGGACTGAGACATCTGGGGGACTCTTGGAATGGTGGCACGACCCTGGAGTTCCTCTCGCCGTTCCTGTTGAGAGGGCCTCCTCTTGAGATGCGACGGGAACGCCGGGAACTCTTTCCCGACGAAGCAGGGAAAGGATCCCTCATCTCGAGCTACGAGGGTGAAACGGGGCTCCTCTGAATGTGGGCGGGACCCTCGTGTTTCCTCTCACGTGGAGACGGGTATGTCGGGGAACTTCTTGATTTGCACCAAAGGTGTGAAGGACCCTTTCGAAGTTCCAGAGGTGAGGTGTGATCAGCCTCGAGACGCCTCAGCGGAAATGGGCCTCATCTCGCCTGGAGGGGAGAACCTCCTGGATTTTCTCTAGTTGCGGCAGGTCTTGTCGAGTTACGACGGAGACCTCAGGGACCCGCTCTTGTGGCCTCAGGAAAGGCCAGTCTCCATGCGAGGTGCTAGGGGGCATCTCGGGATTCCTCTCCTGTCCATGCCGGGGCATAAGACCTTGTGTGGAGTCGTGGACGGGACCATAGGATTCCTCTCAAGTGTTGCCATGGATCTTGGGGTGCTTCTGAGTCTCCCCAGGGGAGTCAGGCCTCGTCTCGAGTGGGGCATTCACGTGCGCTTTCCTCCCGAGCTGCAGCAGTAGTGTCACGCTTCCTGTCACGTGGATCAAGGGATCTGTGGCTTTCCCTCGAGGCTGTCCCTCGAGGCTTTCCCACGAGGCTTTCCCACAGGGCTGTGCCACGTTCCACGTTAGTGTGAGTCGATCCTCGGCGTGAAAGACGAGCCGGTGAAGGGAAAAGAGGTTCCTCTGGAAATGGACTGAGACATCTGGGGGACTCTTGGAATGGTGGCACGACCCTGGAGTTCCTCTAGCCGTTCCTGTTGAGAGGGCCTCCACTTGAGATGCGACGGGAACGCTGGGAATTCTTTCCCGACGAAGCAGGGTAAGGATCCCTCATCTCGAGCTACGAGGCGGAAACGGGGCTCCTCTGGATGTGGGCGGGACCTTCGTGATTCCTCTCGAGTGGATACGGGTATGTCGGGGAACTTCTTGATTTGCACCAAGGGTGTGAAGGACCCTTTCGAAGTTCCAGAGGTGAGGTTTGATCAGCCTCGAGACGCCTCAGCGGATATGGGTGTCATCTCGGCTGGAGGGGAGAACCTCCTGGATTTTCTCGAGTTGCGTCAGGTCTTCTAGAGTTACGACGGAGACCTCAAGGACCCGCTCTGGTGGCCTCAGGAAACGCCAGTCCTCATGCAAGTTGCTAGGGGCCATCTCGGGATTCCTCTCCCGTCCATGCCGGGGCCTAAAACATTGTGTGGAGTCGGGGCCGGAACCTGAGGATTCCTCTCCAGTGTTGCCATGGATCTTGGGGTGCTTCTGAGTCTCCCCAGGGGAGTCAGGCCTCGTCTCGAGTGGGGGCATGCACGTGCGCTTTCCTCCCGAGCTGCAGCAGTAGTGTCACGCTTCCTGTCACGTGGATCAAGGGATATTTGGCTTTCCCTCGAGGCTGGCCGTCGAGGCTTTCCCACGAGGCTTTCCCACAGGGCTGTGCCACGTGCCACCTTGGTGTGAGTCGATCCTCGGCCTGAAAGACGAGCCGGTGAAGGAAAAGAGGTTCCTATGTAATGGACTGAGACATCTGGGGGACTCTTGGAATGGTGGCACGACCCTGGAGTTCCTCTCGCCGTTCCTGTTGACAGGGCCTCCTCTTGAGATGCGACGGGAACGCCGGGAAATCTTTCCCGACGAAGCAGGGAAAGGATCCCTCATCTCGATCTACGAGGCGGAAACGGGGCTCCTCTGGATGTGGGCGGGTCCCTCGTGTTCCTCACGAGTGGAGACGGGTATGTCGGGGAACTTCTTGATTTGCACCAAGGGTTTGAAGTACCCTTTCGAAGTTCCAGAGGTGAGGTGTGATCAGCCTCGAGACGCCTCAGCGGAAAAGGGCCTCATCTCGCCTGGAGGGCAGAACCTCCTGGATTTTCTCGAGTTGCGGCAGGTCTTCTCGAGTTACGACGGGGACCTCAGGGACCCGCTCTGGTGGCCTCAGGAAAGGCCAGTCCCCATGCGAGTTGCTAGGGGACCTCTCGGGATTCCTCTCCCGTCCATGCCGGGACCTCAGTCCTTGTGGGGAGTCGGGGCCGGAACCTGAGGATTCCTCTCCAGTGTTGCCATGGATTTGGGTTGCTTCTGAGTCTCCCCAGGGGAGTCAGGCCTCGTCTCGAGTGGGGGCATGCACGTGCGCTTTCCTCCCGAGCTGCAGCAGTAGTGTCACGCTTCCTGTCACGTGGATCAAGGGATCTGTGGCTTTCCCTCGAGGCTGTCCCTCGAGGCTTTCCCACGAGGCTTCCCCACAGGGCTGTGCCACGTGCCACCTTGTTGTGAGTCGATCCTAGGCGTGAAAGACGAGCCGGTGAAGGGAAATGAGGTTCCTCTGGTATGGACTGAGACATCTGGGGGACTCTTGGAATGGTGGCACGACCGTGGAGTTCCTCTCGCCGTTCCTGTTGACAGGGCCTCCTCTTGAGATGCGAGGGGAACGCCGGGAACTCTTTCCAGACGAAGCAGGGAAAGGATCCCTCATCTCGAGCTACGAGGCGGAAACGGGGCTCCTCTGGATGTGGGCGGGACCCTCGTGTTTCCTCTCGAGTGGAGACGGGTATGTCGGGCAACTTCTTGATTTGCACCAAGGGTGTGAAGGACCCTTTTGAAATTCCAGAGCTGAGGTGTAATAGGCCTCGAGACGCCTCAGCGGAAATGGGCCTCATCTCGCCTGGAGGGGAGAACCTCCTGGATTTTCTCGAGTTGTGGCAGGTCTTCTCGAGTTACGACGGGGACCTCAGGGCCCGCTCTGGTGGCCTCAGGAAAGGCCAGTCCCCATGCGAGTTGCTAAGGGCCATGTCGGGATTCCTCTCCCGTCCATGCCGTGGCCTAAGACCTTGTGTGGAGTCACGGCCGGAACCTGAGGATTCCTCTCCAGTGTTGCCATGGATCTT
Source organism: Budorcas taxicolor (assembly GCF_023091745.1). Taxonomy (NCBI): domain Eukaryota; kingdom Metazoa; phylum Chordata; class Mammalia; order Artiodactyla; family Bovidae; genus Budorcas; species Budorcas taxicolor. Next base: position 247,735 of record NW_026292692.1, on the reverse strand, counting down.
GGCGTGCTTCTGAGTCTCCCCAGGGGAGTCAGGCCTCGTCTCGAGTGCGAACATGCACGTGCGGTTTCCTCCCGTGCTTCAGCAGTAGTGTCCCGCTTCCTGTCACGTGGATCAAGGGATCTGTGGCTTTCCCTCGAGGCTTTTGCTCGAGGCTTTCCCACGAGGCTTTCCCACTGGGCTGTGCCACGTGCCACCTTGGTGTGAGTCGATCCTCGGCGTGAACGACGAGCCGGTGAAGGGAAAACAGGTTCCTCTTGAATGGACTGAGACATCTGGGGGACTCTTGAATGGTGGCACGACCCTGAAGTTCCTCTCGCCGTTCCTGTTGAGAGGGCCTCCTCTTGAGATGCGACGGGAAGGCCGGGAACTCTTTCCCGACGAAGCAGGGATAGGATCCCTCATCTCGAGATACGAGGCAGAAACGGGTCTCCTCTGGATGTGGGCGGGACCCTCGTGTTTCCTCTCGAGTGGAGACGGGTATGTCGGGGAACTTCTTGATTTGCACCAAGGGTGTGAAGGACCCTTTTGAAGTTCCAGAGCTTAGGTGTGATCGGCCTCGAGACGCCTCAGCGGAAATGGGCCTCATCTCGCCTGGAGGGGAGAACCTCCTGGATTTTCTCGAGTTGCGGCAGGTCTTCTCGAGTTAAGACGGGGACCACAGGGACCCGCTCTGGTGGCCTCAGGAAAGGCCAGTCCCCATGCGAGTTTCTAGGAGCCATCTCGGGATTCCTCTCCCGTCCATGCCGGGGCCTAAGACCTTGTGTGGAGTCGGGGCTGGAACCTGAGGATTCCTCTCCAGTGTTGCCATGGATCTTGGGGTGCTTCTGAGTCTCCCCAGGGGAGTCAGGCCTCGTCTCGAGTGGGGGCATGCACGTGCGCTTTCCTCCCGAGGTGCAGCAGTAGTGTCACGCTTCCTGTCACGTGGATCAAGGGATATTTGGCTTTCCCACGAGGCTTTCCCACAGGGCTGTGCCACGTGCCACCTTGGTGTGAGTCGATCCTCGGCCTGAAAGACGAGCCGGTGAAGGGAAAAGAGGTTCCTCTGTAATGGACTGAGACATCTGGGGGACTCTTGGAATGGTGGCACGACCCTGGAGTTCCTCTCGCCGTTCCTGTTGACAGGGCCTCCTCTTGAGATGCAACGGGAACGCCGGGAACTCTTTCCCGACGAAGCAGGGATAGGATCCCTCATCTCGAGATACGAGGCGGAAACGGGTCTCCTCTGGATGTGGGCGGGACCCTCGTGTTTCCTCTCGAGTGGAGACGGCTACGTCGGGGAACTTCTTGATTTGCACCAAGGGTGTGAAGGACCCTTTCGAAGTTTCAGAGGTGAGGTGTGATCACCTCGAGACGCCTCAGCGGAAATGGGCCTCATCTCGCCTGGAGGGGAGAACCTCCTGGATTTTCTCGAGTTGCGGCAGGTCTCCTCGAGTTACGACGGGGACCTCAGGGAACGACTCTTGTGGCCTCAGGAAAGTCCAGTCCCCATGCGAGTTGCTAGGGGAACTCTCGGGATTCCTCTCCCGTCCATGCCGGGGCGTAAGACCTTGTGTGGAGTCGGGGACGGAACCTGAGGGTTCCTCTCCAGTGTTGTCATGGATCTTGGGGTGCTTCTGAGTCTCCCAGGGGAGTCAGGCATCGTCTCGAGTGGGGGCATGAACGTGTGCTTTCCTCCCGAGCTGCAGCAGTAGTGTCACGCTTCCTGTCACGTGGATAAAGGGATCTGTGGCTTTCCCTCGAGGCTGTTCCTCGAGGCTTTCCCACGAGGCTTTCCCACAGGGCTGTGCCACGTGCCACCTCGGTGTGAGTCGATCCTCCGCGTGAAAGACGAGCCGGTGAAGGGAAAAGAGGTTCCTCTGGAATGGACTGAGACATCTGGGGGACTCTTGGAATGGTGGCACGACCCTGGAGTTCCTCTCGCCGTTCCTGTTGAGAGGGCCTCCTCTTGAGATGCGACGGGAACGCCGGGAACTCTTTCCCGACGAAGCAGGGAAAGGATCCCTCATCTCGAGCTACGAGGGTGAAACGGGGCTCCTCTGAATGTGGGCGGGACCCTCGTGTTTCCTCTCACGTGGAGACGGGTATGTCGGGGAACTTCTTGATTTGCACCAAAGGTGTGAAGGACCCTTTCGAAGTTCCAGAGGTGAGGTGTGATCAGCCTCGAGACGCCTCAGCGGAAATGGGCCTCATCTCGCCTGGAGGGGAGAACCTCCTGGATTTTCTCTAGTTGCGGCAGGTCTTGTCGAGTTACGACGGAGACCTCAGGGACCCGCTCTTGTGGCCTCAGGAAAGGCCAGTCTCCATGCGAGGTGCTAGGGGGCATCTCGGGATTCCTCTCCCGTCCATGCCGGGGCATAAGACCTTGTGTGGAGTCGTGGACGGGACCATAGGATTCCTCTCAAGTGTTGCCATGGATCTTGGGGTGCTTCTGAGTCTCCCCAGGGGAGTCAGGCCTCGTCTCGAGTGGGGCATTCACGTGCGCTTTCCTCCCGAGCTGCAGCAGTAGTGTCACGCTTCCTGTCACGTGGATCAAGGGATCTGTGGCTTTCCCTCGAGGCTGTCCCTCGAGGCTTTCCCACGAGGCTTTCCCACAGGGCTGTGCCACGTTCCACGTTAGTGTGAGTCGATCCTCGGCGTGAAAGACGAGCCGGTGAAGGGAAAAGAGGTTCCTCTGGAATGGACTGAGACATCTGGGGGACTCTTGGAATGGTGGCACGACCCTGGAGTTCCTCTAGCCGTTCCTGTTGAGAGGGCCTCCACTTGAGATGCGACGGGAACGCTGGGAATTCTTTCCCGACGAAGCAGGGTAAGGATCCCTCATCTCGAGCTACGAGGCGGAAACGGGGCTCCTCTGGATGTGGGCGGGACCTTCGTGATTCCTCTCGAGTGGATACGGGTATGTCGGGGAACTTCTTGATTTGCACCAAGGGTGTGAAGGACCCTTTCGAAGTTCCAGAGGTGAGGTTTGATCAGCCTCGAGACGCCTCAGCGGATATGGGTGTCATCTCGGCAGGAGGGAGAACCTCCTGGATTTTCTCGAGTTGCGTCAGGTCTTCTAGAGTTACGACGGAGACCTCAAGGACCCGCTCTGGTGGCCTCAGGAAACGCCAGTCCTCATGCAAGTTGCTAGGGGCCATCTCGGGATTCCTCTCCCGTCCATGCCGGGGCCTAAAACATTGTGTGGAGTCGGGGCCGGAACCTGAGGATTCCTCTCCAGTGTTGCCATGGATCTTGGGGTGCTTCTGAGTCTCCCCAGGGGAGTCAGGCCTCGTCTAGAGTGAGGGCATGCACGTGCGCTTTCCTCCCTAGCTGCAGCAGTAGTGTCACGCTTCCTGTCACGTGGATGAAGGGATCTGTGGCTTTCCCTCGAGGCTGTCCCTCGAGGCTTTCCCACGAGGCTTACCCACAGGGCTGTGCCACGTGCCACCTTGGTGGGAGTCGATCCTCGGCGTGAAAGACGAGCCGGTGAAGGGAAAAGAGGTTCCTCTGCAATGGACTGAGACATCTGGGGTACTCCTAGAATGGTGGCACACGACCCTGGATTTCCTCTCGCCGTTCCTGTTGAGAGGGCCTCCTCTTGAGATGCGACGGGAACGCCGGGAACTCTTTCCCGACGATGCAGGCAAAGGATCCCTCATCTGGAGCTAAGAGGCGGAAACGGGGCTCCTCTGGATGTGGTCGGGACCCTCGTGTTTCCTTTCGAGTGGAGACGGATATGTCGGGGAACTTCTTGATTTGCACCACGGGTGTGAAGGAACCTTTCGAAGTTCCAGAGGTGAGGTGTGATCAGCCTCGAGACGCCTCAGCTGAAATGGGCCTCATCTCGCCTGGAGGGGAGAACCTCCTGGATTTTCTCGAGTTGCGGCAGGTCTTCTCGAGTTACGACGGGGACCTCAGGGACCCGCTCTGGTGGCCTCAGGAAAGGCCAGTCCCCATGCCAGTTGCTAGGGGAACTCTCGGGATTCCTCTCCCTTCCATGCCGCGGCCTCAGTCCTTGTGTGGAGTCGGGGCCAGAAGCTGAGGATTCCTCTCCAGTGTTGCCATGGATCTTGGGGTGCTTCTGAGTCTCCCCCGGGGAATCAGGCCTCGTCTCGAGTGGGGGCATGCACGTGCGCTTTCCTCCGGAGCTGCAGCAATAGTGTCACGCTTCCTGTCACGTGGATCAAGGGATCTGTGTTTTCCCTCGAGGCTTTCGATGGAGGCTTTCCCGCGAGGCTTTCCCACAGGGCTGTGCCACGTGCCACCTGGGTGTGAGTCGATCCTCGGCGTGAAAGACGAGCCGGTGAAGGGAACAGAGTTTCCTCTGGAATGGACTGAGACATCTGGGGGACTCTTGGAATGGTGGCACGACCCTGGAGTTCCTCTCGCCGTTCCTGTTGAGAGGGCCTCCTCTTGAGATGCGACGGGAACGCCGGGAACTCTTTCCCGACGAAGCAGGGAAAGGATCCCTCATCTCGAGCTACGAGGCGGAAACGGGGCTCCTCTGGATGTGGGCGGGACCCTCGTGATTCCTCTCGAGTGGAGACGTGTATGTCGGGGGAATTCTTGATTTGCACCAAGGGTATGAAGTACCCTTTCGAAGTTCCAGAGGTGAGGTGTGATCAGCCTCGAGACGCCTCAGCGGAAATGGGCCTCATCTCGCCTGGAGGGGAGAACCTACTGGATTTTCTCGAGTTGCGGCAGGTCTTCTCGAGTTACGACGGGGACCTCAGCTACCCGCTCTGTTGGCCTCAGGAAAGGCCAGTCCCCATGCGAGTTGCTAGGGGGCATCTCGGGATTCCTCTCTCGAACATGCCGGGTCAAAAAACCTTGTGTGGAGTCGGGGACGGGACCTTAGGATTCCTCTCCAGTGTTGCCATGGGTCTTGGGGTGCTTCTGAGTCTCCCCAGGGGAGTCAGGCCTCGTCTCGAGTGGGGGCAACACGTGCACTTTCCTCCCGAGCTGCAGCAGTAGTGTCACGCTTCCTGTCACCTGGATCGAGGGACCTGTGGCTTTCCCTCGATCCTGTCCCTCGAGGTTTTCCCACGAGGCTTTCCCACAGGGCTGTGCCACGTGCCACCTTGGTGGGAGTCGATCCTCGGCGTGAAAGACGAGCCGGTGAAGGGAAAAGAGGTTCCTCTGGAATTGACTGAGACATCTGGGGGACTCTTGGAATGGTGGCACGACCCTGGAGTTCCTCTCGCCATTCCTATTGAGAGGGCCTCCTCTTGAGATGCGACGGGAACGCCGGGAACTCTTTCCCGACGAAGCAGGGAAAGGATCCCTCATCTCGAGCTACGAGGCGGAAACGGGGCTCCTCTGGATGTAGGCGGGACCCTCGTGTTTCCTCTCGAGTGGAGACGGGTATGTCGGGGAACTTCTTGATTTGCACCAAGGGTGTGAAGGACCCTTTCGAAGTTCCAGAGGTGAGGTGTGATCAGCCTCGAGACGCCTCACCGGAAATGGGCCTCATCTCGCCTGGAGGGGAGAACCTCCTGGATTTTCTTGAGTTGGGGCAGGTCTTCTCGAGTTACGACGGGGACCTCAGGGACCCGCTCTGGTGGCCTCAGGAAAGGCCATTCCCCATGGGAGTTGCTAGGGGACCTCTCTGGATTCCACTCCCGTCCATGCCACGGCCTCAGTCCTTGTGTGGAGTAGGGGCCGGAACCTGAGGATTCTTCTCCAGTGTTGCCATGGATCTTGGGGAGCTTCTGAGTCTCCCCAGAGGAGTCAGGGCTCGTCTCGAGTGGGGGCATGCACGTGCACTTTCCTCCTGAGCTGCAGCAGCAGGGTCACGCTTCCTGTCACGAGGATCAAGGGATCTGTGGCTTTCCCTCGAGGCTTTCGATGGAGGCTTTCCCATGAGGCTTTCCCACAGGGCTGTGCCACGTGCCACCTTGGTGGGAGTCGATCCTCGGCGTGAAAGACGAGCCGGTGAAGGGAAAAGAGGTTCCTCTGGAATGGACTGAGACATCTGGGGGACTCTTGGAATGGTCCACGACCCTGGACTTCCTCTCGCCGTTCCTGTTGAGAGGGCCTCCTCTTGAGATGCGACGAGAACGCCGGGAACTCTTTCCCGAAGAAGCAGGGAAAGGATCCCTCATCTCGAGCTACGAGGCGCAAACGGGGCTCCTCTGGATGTGGGCGGGACCCTCGTGATTCCTCTCGAGTGGAGACGGGTATGTTGGGGAACTTCTTGATTTGCACCAAGGGTGTGAAGGACCCTTTCGAAGTTCCAGAGGTGAGGTGTGATCAGCCTCGAGACGCCTCAGCGGAAATGGGCCTCATCTCGACTGGAGGGGAGAACCTCCTGGATTTTCTCGAGTTGCGGAAGGTATTCTAGAGTTACGACGGGGACCTCAGGGACCCGCTCTGGTGGCCTCAGGAAACGCCAGTCCCCATGCGAGTTGCTAGGTGCCATCTCGGGATTCCTCTCCCTTCGATGCCGGGGCCTAAGACCTTGTGTGGAGTCGGGACCGGAACCTGAGGATTCCTCTCCAGTGTTGCCATGGATTTTGTGGTGCTTCTGAGTCTCCCCAGGGGAGTCAGGCCTCGTCTCGAGTGGGGGCATGCACGTACGCTTTCCTCCCGAGCTGCAGCAGTAGTGTCACGCTTCCTGTCACGTGGATCAAGGGATCTGTGGTTTCCCTCGAGGCTTTCGCACAGGGCTGTGCCACGTGCCACCTTGGTGTGAGTCGATCCTCGGCGTGAAAGACGAGCCGGTGAAGGGAAAAGAGGTTCCTCTGGAATGGACTGAGACATCTGGGGGAATCTTGGGGTGGGGGCACGACCCTGGAGTTCCTCTCGCCGTTCCTGTTGAGAGGGCCTCCTCTTGAGATGCGAATGGAACGCCGGGAACTCTTTCCCGACGAAGCAGTGAAAGGATCCCTCATCTCGAGCTACGAGGCGGAAACGGGTCTCCTCTGGATGTGGACGGGACCATCGTATTTCCTCTCGAGTGGAGACGGGTATGTCGGGGAACTTCTTGATTTGCACCAAGGGTGTGAAGGACCCTTTCGAAGTTCCAGAGGTGAGGTGTGATCAGCCTCGAGACGCCTCAGCGGAAATGGGCCTCATCTCGCCTGGAGGGGAGAACCTCCTGGATTTTCTCGAGTTGCAGCAGGTCTTCTCCAGTTAAGAATGGGACCACAACCTCAGGAAAGGCCAGTCCCCGTGCGAGTTGCTAGGGGCCCTCTCGGGATTCCTCTCCCGTCCATGCCGGGGCCTAAGACCTTGTGTGGAGTTGGGGCCGGAACCTGAGGATTCCTCTCCAGTGTTGCCATGGATCTTGGGTGGCGTCTGAGTCTCCCCAGGTGAGTCAGGCCTCGTCTCGAGCGGGGGCATGCACGTGCGCTTTCCTCCCGAGCTGCAGCAGTAGTGTCACGCTTCCTGTCACGTGGATCAAGGGATCTGTGGTTTCCCTCGAGGCTTTCGCTCGAGGCTTTCCCACGAGGCTTTCCCACAGGGCTGTGCCACGTGCCACCTTGGTGGGAGTCGATCCTCGGCGTGAAAGACAAGCCGGTGAAGGGAAAAGAGGTTCCTCTGGAATGGACTGGGACATCTGGGGGACTCTTGGAATGGTGGCACGACCCTAGAGTTCCTCTCGCCGTTCCTGTTGAGAGGGCCTCCTCTTGAGATGCGACGGGAACGCCGGGAACTCATTCCCGACGAAGCAGGGAAAGGATCCCTCATCTCGAGCTACGAGGCAGAAACGGGGTTCCTCTGGATGTGGGCGGGACCCTCGTGTTTCCTCTCCAGTGGAGACGGGTATGTCGGGGAACTTCTTGATTTGCACCAAGGGTGTGAAGGACCCTTTCGAAGTTCCAGAGGTGAGGTGTGATCGGCCTCGACATGCCTCAGCGGAAATGGGCCTCATATCGCCTGGAGGGGAGAACCTCCTGGATTTTCTCGAGTTGCGGCAGGTCTTCACGAGTTACGACGGGGACCTCAGGGACCCGCTCTGGTGGCCTCAGAAAAGGCCAGTCCCCGGGCGAGTTGCTAGGGCCCATCTCGGGATTCCTCTCCCGTCCATGCCGGGGCCTAAGACCTTGTGTGGAGTCGGGGCCGGAAGCTGAGGATTCCTCTCCAGTGTTGCCATGGATCTTGGGGTGCTTCTGAGTCTCCCCAGGAGAGCCAGGCCTCGTATCGAGTGGGGGCATGCACGTGCGCTTTCCTCATGAGCTGCAGCAGTAGTGTCACGCTTCCTGTGACGTGGGTCAAGGGATCTGTGGTTTCCCTCGAGGCTTTCGCTCGAGGCTTTACCACGAGGCTTCCCACAGGGCTGTGCCACGTGCCACCTTCTTGTGAGTCGATCCTTGGCGTGAAAGACGAGCCGGTGAAGGGAAAAGAGTTTCCTCTGGAATGGACTGAGGCATCTGGGGGACTCTTGGAATGGTGGCACGAGCCTGGAGTTCCTCTCGCTGTTCCTGTTGAGAGGGCCTCCTCTTGAGATGCGACGGGAACGCCGGAAACTCTTTCCCGAAGAAGCAGGGAAAGGATCCCTCATCTCGAGCTACGAGGCGGAAACGGGGCTCCTCTGGATGTGGGCGGGACCCTCGTGTTTCCTCTCGAGTGGAGACGGGTATGTCAGGGAACTTCTTGATTTGCACCAAGGGTGTGAAGAACCCTTTCGAAGTTCCAGAGGTGAGGTGTGATCAGCCTCGAGACGCCTCAGCGGAAATGGGCCTCATCTCGCCTGGAGGGGAAAACCTCCTGGATTTTCTCGAGTTGCGGCAGGTCTTCTCGAGTTACGACGGGGACCTCAGGGACCCGCTCTGGTGGCCTCAGGAAAGGCCAGTCCCCGTGCGAGTTGCTAAGGGCCATCTCGTGATTCCTCTCCCGTCCATGCCGGGGCTTCAGTCCTTGTGTGGATTCGGGGCCGGAACTTGAGGATTCGTCTCCAGTGTTGCCATGGATCTTGGGGTGCTTCTGAGTCTCCCCAGGGGAGTCAGGCCTCGTCTCGCGTGGCGGAATGCACGTGCATTTTCCTCCCGAGCTGCAGCATTAGTGTCACGCTTCCTGTCACGTGGATGAAGGGATTTGTGGCTTTCCCTCGAGGCTCTCCCTCGAGGCTATCCCACGAGGCTTTCCCACAGGGCTGTGCCACGTGCCACCTTGGTGGGAGTCGATCCTCGGGGTGAAAGACGAGACGGTGAAGGGAAAAGAGGTTCCTCTGGAATGAACTGAGACATCTGGGGGACTCTTGGAATGGTGGCACGACCCTGGAGTTCCTCTCGCCATTCCTGTTGAGAGGGCCTCCACTTGAGATGCTACGGGAACGCCGGGAACTGTTTCCCGACAAAGCAGAGATAGGATCCCTCATCTCGAACTACGAGGCGGAAACGGGGCTCCTCTGGATGTGGGCGGGACCCTCGTGATTCCTCTCGAGTGGAGACGGGTATGTCGGGGAACTTGTTGATTTGCAGCAAGGGTGTGAAGGACCCTTTCGAAGTTCCAGAGGAGAGGTGTGATCTGCCTCGAGACGCCTAAGCGGAAATGGGCCTCATCTCGCCTGGAGGGGAGAACCTCCCGGATTTTCTCGAGTTGCGGCAGGTCTTCTCGAGTTACTACGGGGAGCCGAGGGACCCGCTGTTGTGGCCTCAGGAAAGGCCAGTCCACGTGCGAGTTGCTAGGGGGCATTTCGGGATTCCTCTCCCGTCCATGCCGGGGCATAAGACCTTGTGTGGAGTCGTGGACGGGACCATAGGATTCCTCTCCAGTGTTGCCATGGATCTTCGGGTGCTTCTGAGTCTCCCCAGGGGAGTCAGGCCTCGTCTCGAGTGGGGGCATGCACGTGCGCTTTCTACCCGAGCTGCAGCAGTAGTCTCACGCTTGCTGTCACGTGGATCAAGGGATCTGTGGCTTTCCCTCGAGGCTCTCCCTCGAGGCTATCCCACGAGGCTTTCCCACAGGGCTGTGCCACGTGCCACCTTGGTGTGAGTCGATCCTCGGCGTGAAAGATGAGCCGGTGAAGGGAAAAGAGGTTCCTCTGGAATGGACTGAGACATCTGGGGGACTCTTGGAATGGTGGCACGACCCTGGAGTTCCTCTCGCCGTTCCTGTTGAGAGGGCCTCTTCTTGAGGTGCGATGGAAATGCCGGAAACTCTTTCTTGACGAAGCAGGGAAAGGATCCCTCATCTCGAGCTATGAGGCGGAAACGGGGCTCCTCTGGATGTGGGCGGGACCGTTGTGTTTCCTCTCGAGTGGAGACGGGTATGTCGGGGAACTTCTTGATTTGCACCAAGGGTGTGAAGGAGCCTTTCGAAGTTCCAGAGGTGAGGTGTGATCAGCCTCGAGACGCCTCAGCGGAAATGGGCCTCATTTAGCCTTGAGGGGAGAACCTCCTGGATTTTCTCGAGTTGCAGCAGGTCTACACGAGTTACGACGGGGACCTCAGCTACCCGCTTTGGTGGCGTCAGGAAACGCCAGTCCCCATGCGAGTTGCTAGGGGCCATCTCGGGATTCCTCTCCCGTCCATGCCGGTGCTTAAGACCTTGTGTGAAGTCGGGGCCGGAACCTGAGGATTCCTCTCCAGTGTTGCCATGGATCTTGGGGTGCTTCTGAGTCTCCCCAGGGGAGTCAGGCCTCGTCTCGAGTGGGGGCATGCACGTGCACTTTCCTCCCGAGCTGCACCAGTAGTGTCACGCTTCCTGTCACGTGGATGAAGGGATCTGTGGCTTTCCCTCGAGGCTCTCCCTCGAGGCTATCCCACGAGGCTTTCCCACAGGGTTGTGCCACGTGCCACCTTGGTGTGAGTCGATCCTCGGCGTGAAAGACGAGACGGTGAAGGGAAAAGAGGTTCCTCTGGAATGAACTGAGACATCTGGGGGACTCTTGGAATGGTGGCACGACCCTGGAGTTCCTCTCGCCATTCCTGTTGAGAGGGCCTCCACTTGAGATGCTACGGGAACGCCGGGAACTGTTTCCCGACAAAGGAGAGATAGGATCCCTCATCTCGAACTACGAGGCGGAAACGGGGCTCCTCTGGATGTGGGCGGGACCCTCGTGTTTCCTCTCGAGTGGAGACGGGTATGTCGGGGAACTTGTTGATTTGAACCAAGGGTGTGAAGGACCCTTTCGAAGTTCCAGAGGAGAGGTGTGATCAGCCTCGAGACGCCTAAGCGGAAATGGGCCTCATCTCGCCTGGAGGGGAGAACCTCCCGGATTTTCTCGAGTTGCGGCAGGGCTACACGAGTTCCGACGGTGACCTCAGCTACCCGCTCTGGTGGCGTCAGGAAAGGCCAGTCCACGTGCGAGTTGCTAGGGGGCATCTCGGGATTGCTCTCCCTTCCATGCCGGTGCTTAAGACCTTGTGTGGAGTCGGGGCCGGAACCTGAGGATTCCTCTCCAGTGTTGCCATGGATCTTGGGGTGCTTCTGAGTCTCCCCAGGGGAGTCAGGCCTCGTCTCGAGTGGGGGCATGCACGTGCACTTTCCTCCCGAGCTGCAGCAGTAGTGTCACGCTTGCTGTCACGTGGATCAAGGGATCTGTGGCTTTCCCTCGAGGCTGTCCCTCGAGGCTTTCCCACGAGTCTTTCCCACAGGGCTGTGCCATGTGCCACCTTGGTGTGAGTCGATCCTCGGCGTGAAAGACGAGCCGGTGAAGGGAAAAGAGGTTCCTCTGGAATGGACTGAGACATCTGGGGGACTCTTGGATTGGTGGCACGACCCTGGAGTTCCTCTCGCCGTTCCTGTTGAGAGGGCCTCCTCTTGAGATGCGACGGGAACGCCGGGAACTCTTTCCCGACGAAGCAGGGAAAGGATCCCTCATCTCGAGCTACGAGGCGGAAAAGGGGCTCCTCTAGATGTGTGCGGGACCCTCGTGATTCCACTCGAGTGGAGACGGTTGTGTCGGGGAACTTCTTGATTTGCACCAAGGGTGTGAAGGACCCTTTCGAAGTTCCAGAGGTGAGGTATGATCAGCCTCGAGACGCCTCAGCTGAAATGGGCCTCATCTCGCCTGGAGGGGAGAACCTCCTGGATTTTCTCGAGTTGCGGCAGGTCTTCTCGACTTACGACGGGGACCTCAGGGACCCGCTCTGGTGGCCTCAGGAAAGGAAAGTCCCCGTGCGAGTTGCTAGGGGACCTCTCAGGATTCCTCTCCCGTCCATGCCGGGGCTTCAGTCCTTGTGTGCATTCGGGGCCGGAACTTGAGGATTCGTCTCCAGTGTTGCCATGGATCTTGGGGTGCTTCTGAGTCTCCCCAGGGGAGTCAGGCCTCGTCTCGCGTGGCGGAATGCACGTGCATTTTCCTCCCGAGCTGCATCATTAGTGTCACGCTTCCTGTCACGTGGATGAAGGGATCTGTGGCTTTCCCTCGAGGCTCTCCCTCGAGGCTATCCCACGAGGCTTTCCCACAGGGCTGTGCCACGTGCCACCTTGGTGGGAGTCGATCCTCGGCGTGAAAGACGAGACGGTGAAGGGAAAAGAGGTTCCTCTGGAATGAACTGAGACATCTGGGGGACTCTTGGAATGGTGGCACGACCCTGGAGTTCCTCTCGCCATTCCTGTTGAGAGGGCCTCCACTTGAGATGCTACGGGAACGCCGGGAACTGTTTCCCGACAAAGCAGAGATAGGATCCCTCATCTCGAACTACGAGGCGGAAACGGGGCTCCTCTGGATGTGGGCGGGACCCTCGTGATTCCTCTCGAGTGGAGACGGGTATGTCGGGGAACTTGTTGATTTGCAGCAAGGGTGTGAAGGACCCTTTCGAAGTTCCAGAGGAGAGGTGTGATCTGCCTCGAGACGCCTAAGCGGAAATGGGCCTCATCTCGCCTGGAGGGGAGAACCTCCCGGATTTTCTCGAGTTGCGGCAGGTCTTCTCGAGTTACTACGGGGAGCCGAGGGACCCGCTGTTGTGGCCTCAGGAAAGGCCAGTCCACGTGCGAGTTGATAGGGGGCATTTCGGGATTCCTCTCCCGTCCATGCCGGGGCATAAGACCTTGTGTGGAGTCGTGGACGGGACCATAGGATTCCTCTCCAGTGTTGCCATGGATCTTCGGGTGCTTCTGAGTCTCCCCAGGGGAGTCAGGCCTCGTCTCGAGTGGGGGCATGCACGTGCGCTTTCTACCCGAGCTGCAGCAGTAGTCTCACGCTTGCTGTCACGTGGATCAAGGGATCTGTGGCTTTCCCTCGAGGCTCTCCCTCGAGGCTATCCCACGAGGCTTTCCCACAGGGCTGTGCCACGTGCCACCTTGGTGTGAGTCGATCCTCGGCGTGAAAGATGAGCCGGTGAAGGGAAAAGAGGTTCCTCTGGAATGGACTGAGACATCTGGGGGACTCTTGGAATGGTGGCACGACCCTGGAGTTCCTCTCGCCGTTCCTGTTGAGAGGGCCTCTTCTTGAGGTGCGATGGAAATGCCGGAAACTCTTTCTTGACGAAGCAGGGAAAGGATCCCTCATCTCGAGCTATGAGGCGGAAACGGGGCTCCTCTGGATGTGGGCGGGGCCGTTGTGTTTCCTCTCGAGTGGAGACGGGTATGTCGGGGAACTTCTTGATTTGCACCAAGGGTGTGAAGGAGCCTTTCGAAGTTCCAGAGGTGAGGTGTGATCAGCCTCGAGACGCCTCAGCGGAAATGGGCCTCATTTAGCCTTGAGGGGAGAACCTCCTGGATTTTCTCGAGTTGCAGCAGGTCTACACGAGTTACGATGGGGACCTCAGCTACCCGCTTTGGTGGCGTCAGGAAACGCCAGTCCCCATGCGAGTTGCTAGGGGCCATCTCGGGATTCCTCTCCCGTCCATGCCGGTGCTTAAGACCTTGTGTGAAGTCGGGGCCGGAACCTGAGGATTCCTCTCCAGTGTTGCCATGGATCTTGGGGTGCTTCTGAGTCTCCCCAGGGGAGTCAGGCCTCGTCTCGAGTGGGGGCATGCACGTGCACTTTCCTCCCGAGCTGCACCAGTAGTGTCACGCTTCCTGTCACGTGGATCAAGGGATCTGTGGCTTTCCCTTGAGGCTGTCCCTCGAGGCTTTCCCACGAGGCTTTCCCACAGGGCTGTGCCACGTGCCACCTTGGTGTGAGTCGATCCTCGGCGTGAAAGACGAGCCGGTGAAGGGAAAAGAGGTTCCTCTGGAATGGACTGAGACATCTGGCGGACTCTTGGATTGGTGGCACGACCCTGGAGTTCCTCTCGCCGTTCCTGTTGAGAGGGCCTCCTCTTGAGATGCGACGGGAACGCCGGGAACTCTTTCCCGACGAAGCAGGGAAAGGATCCCTCATCTCGAGCTACGAGGCGGAAACGGGGCTCCTCTAGATGTGGGCGGGACCCTCGTGATTCCACTCGAGTGGAGACGGTTGTGTCGGGGAACTTCTTGATTTGCACCAAGGGTGTGAAGGACCCTTTCGAAGTTCCAGAGGTGAGGTATGATCAGCCTCGAGACGCCTCAGCTGAAATGGGCCTCATCTCGCCTGGACGGGAGAACCTCCTGGATTTCCTCGAGTTGCGGCAGGTCTTCTCGAGTTACGACGGGGACCTCAGGGACCCGCTCTGGTGGCCTCAGGAAAGGCCAGTCCCCGTGCGAGTTGCTAGGGGACCTCTCGGGATTCCTCTCCCGTCCATGCCGGGGCTTCAGTCCTTGTGTGCATTCGGGGTCGGAACCTGAGGATTCCTCTCCAGTGTTGCCATGGATCTTGGGGTGCTTCTGAGTCTCCCCAGGGGAGTCAGGCCTCGTCTCGCGTGGCGGAATGCACGTGCACTTTCCTCCCGAACTGCAGCAGTAGTGTCACGCTTCCTGTCACGTGGATGAAGGGATCTGTGGCTTTCCCTCGAGGCTCTCCCTCGAGGCTATCCCACGAGGCTTTCCCACAGGGTTGTGCCACGTGCCACCTTGGTGTGAGTCGATCCTCGGCGTGAAAGACGAGACGGTGAAGGGAAAAGAGGTTCCTCTGGAATGAACTGAGACATCTGGGGGACTCTTGGAATGGTGGCACGACCCTGGAGTTCCTCTCGCCATTCCTGTTGAGAGGGCCTCCACTTGAGATGCTACGGGAACGCCGGGAACTGTTTCCCGACAAAGGAGAGATAGGATCCCACATCTCGAGCTACGAGGCGGAAACGGGGCTCCTCTGGATGTGGACGGGACCCTCGTGTTTCCTCTCGACTGGAGACGGGTATGTCGGGGAACTTGTTGATTTGAACCAAGGGTGTGAAGGACCCTTTCGAAGTTCCAGAGGAGAGGTGTGATCAGCCTCGAGACACCTAAGCGGAAATGGGCCTCATCTCGCCTGGAGGGGAGAACCTCCCGGATTTTCTCGAGTTGCGGCAGGGCTACACGAGTTACGACGGTGACCTCAGCTACCCGCTCTGGTGGCGTCAGGAAAGGCCAGTCCACGTGCGAGTTGCTAGGGGGCATCTCGGGATTCCTCTCCCGTCCATGCCGGTGCTTAAGACCTTGTGTGGAGTCGGGGCCGGAACCTGAGGATTCCTCTCCAGTGTTGCCATGGATCTTGGGGTGCTTCTGAGTCTCCCCAGGGGAGTCAGGCCTCGTCTCGAGTGGGGGCATGCACGTGCACTTTCCTCCCGAGCTGCAGCAGTAGTGTCACGCTTGCTGTCACGTGGATCAAGGGATCTGTGGCTTTCCCTCGAGGCTGTCCCTCGAGGCTTTCCCACGAGGCTTTCCCACAGGGCTGTGCCATGTGCCACCTTGGTGTGAGTCGATCCTCGGCGTGAAAGACGAGCCGGTGAAGGGAAAAGAGGTTCCTCTAGAATGGACTGAGACATCTGGGGGACTCTTGGATTGGTGGCACGACCCTGGAGTTCCTCTCGCCGTTCCTGTTGAGAGGGCCTCCTCTTGAGATGCGACGGGAACGCCGGGAACTCTTTCCCGACGAAGCAGGGAAAGGATCCCTCATCTCGAGCTACGAGGCGGAAAAGGGGCTCCTCTAGATGTGTGCGGGACCCTCGTGATTCCACTCGAGTGGAGACGGTTGTGTCGGGGAACTTCTTGATTTGCACCAAGGGTGTGAAGGACCCTTTCGAAGTTCCAGAGGTGAGGTATGATCAGCCTCGAGACGCCTCAGCTGAAATGGGCCTCATCTCGCCTGGAGGGGAGAACCTCCTGGATTTTCTCGAGTTGCGGCAGGTCTTCTCGACTTACGACGGGGACCTCAGGGACCCGCTCTGGTGGCCTCAGGAAAGGCCAGTCCCCATGCGAGTTGCTAGGGGACCTCTCGGGATTCCTCTCCCGTCCATGCCGCGGCCTCAGTCCTTGTGTGGAGTCGGGGCCGGAACCTGAGGATTCCTCTCCAGTGTTGCCATGGATCTTGGGGTGCTTCTGAGTCTCCCCCGGGGAGTCAGGCCTCGTCTCGAGTAGGGGCATGCACGTGCGCTTTCCTCCGGAGTTTCAGCAATAGTGTCACGCTTCCTGTCACGTGGATCAAGGGATCTGTGATTTCCCTCGAGGCTTTCGATGGAGGCTTTCCCACGAGGCTTTCCCACAGGGCTGTGCCACCTGCCACTTTGGTGTGAGTCGATCCTCGGCGTGAAAGACGAGCCGGTTAAGGGAACAGAGGTTCCTCTGGAATGAACTGAGACATCTGGGGGACTCTTGGAATGGTGGCACGACCCTGGAGTTCCTTTCGCCGTTCCTGTTAAGAGGGCCTCCTCTTGAGATGCGAGTGGAACGCCGGGAACTCTTTCCCGAAGAAGCAGGGAAAGGATCCCTCATCTCGAGCTACTAGGCGGAAACGGGGCACCTCTGGATGTGGGCGGGACCCTCGTGTTTCCTCTCGAATGGAGACGGGTATGTCAGGGAACTTCTTGATTTGCACCAAGGGTGTGAAGGACCCTTTCGAAGTTCCAGAGGTGAGGTGTGATCAGCCTCGAGACGCCTCAGGGGAAATGGGCCTTATCTCGCCTGGAGGGGAGACCCTCCTGGATTTTCTCGAGTTGCGGCAGGTCTTCTCGAGTTACGACGGGGACCCCAGCGACCCGCTCTGGTGGCCTCAGGAAAGGTCAGTCCCCATGCGAGTTGCTAGGGGGCATCTCGTGATTCCTCTCTCGAACATGCCAGGGCCTCAGTCCTTGTCTGGAGTCGGGGCCTGAACCTGAGGATTCCTCTCCAGTGTTGCCATGGATCTTGGGGTGCTTCTGAGTCTCCCCAGGGGAGTCAGGCATCGTCTCGAGTAGGGGCATGCACGTGCGCTTTCCTCCCGAGCTGCAGCAGTAGTGTCACGCTTCCTGTCACGTGGATCAAGGGATCTGTGGCTTTCCCTCGAGGGTGTCCCTCGAGGCTTTCCCACGAGACTTTCCCACAGGGCTGTGCCACGTGCCACCTTGGTGTGAGTCGATCCTCGGCGTGAAAGATGAGCCGGTGAAGGTAAAAGAGTTTCCTCTGGAATGGACTGAGACATCTGGGGGACTCTTGGAATTGTGGCACGACCCTGGAGTTCCTCTCGCCGTTCCTGTTGAGAGGGCCTCCTCTTGAGATGCGATGGGAACGCCGGGAACTCTTTCCCGACGAAGCAGGGAAAGGATCCCTCATCTCGAGCTACGAGGCGGAAACGGGGCTCCTCTAGATGTGGGCGGGACCCTCGTGATTCCACTCGAGTGGAGACGGTTGTGTCGGGGAACTTCTTGATTTGCACCAAGGGTGTGAAGGACCCTTTCGAAGTTCCAGAGGTGAGGTATGATCAGCCTCGAGACGCCTCAGCTGAAATGGGCCTCATCTCGCCTGGACGGGAGAACCTCCTGGATTTCCTCGAGTTGCGGCAGGTCTTCTCGAGTTACGACGGGGACCTCAGGGACCCGCTCTGGTGGCCTCAGGAAAGGCCAGTCCCCATGCGTGTTGCTAGAGGAACACTCGGGATTACTCTCCCGACCATGCCGGGGCGTAAGACCTTGTGTGGAGTCGGGGACGGAACCTGAGGGTACCTCTCCAGTGTTGCCATGGATCTTGGGGTGCTTCTTAGTCTCCCCAGGGGAGTCAGGCATCGTCTCGAGTGGGGGCATGAACGTGTGCTTTCCTCCCGAGCTGCAGCATTAGTGTCACTCTTCCTGTCACGTGGATAAAGGGATCTGTGGCTTTCCCTCGAGGCTGTTCCTCGAGGCTTTCCCAAGAGGTTTTCCCACAGGGCTGTGCCACGTGCCACCTCGGTGTGAGTCGATCCTCCGCGTGAAAGACGAGCCGGTGAAGGGAAAAGAGGTTCCTCTGGAATGGACTGAGACATCTGGGGGACTCTGGAATTGGTGGCACGACCCTGGAGTTCCTCTCGCCGTTCCTGTTGAGAGGGCCTCCTCTTGAGATGCGACGGGAACGCCGGGAACTCTTTCCCGAAGAAGCAGGGAAAGGATCCCTCATCTCGAGCTACGAGGGTGAAACGGGGCTCCTCTGGATGTGGGCGGGACCTCGTGTTTCCTCTCGAGTGGAGACGGGTATGTCGGGGAACTTCTTGATTTGCACCAAGGGTGTGAAGGACCCTTTCGAAGTTCCAGAGGTGAGGTGTGATCAGCCTCGAGACGCCTCAGTGGAAATGGGCCTCATCTCGCCTGGAGGGGAGAACCTCCTGGATTTTCTCGAGTTGCGGCAGGTCTTCTCGTGTTACGACGGGGACCCCAGGGACCCGCTCTGGTGGCCTCAGGAAATGCCAGTCCCCATGCGAGTTGCTAGGGGGATTCTCCGGATTCCTCTCTCGTCCATGCCGGTGCATAAGACCTTGTGTGGAGTCGGGGACGGGACCTTAGGATTCCTCTCCAGTGTTGCCATGGATGTTGGGGAGCTTCTGAGTGTCCCCAGGGCAGTCAGGCCTCGTCTCGAGTGGGGGCATGCACGTGAACTTTCCTCCCGGGCTGCAGCAGTAGTGTCACGCTTCCTGTCACGTGGATCAAGGGATATGTGGCTTTCCCTCGAGGCTGTCCCTCGAGGCTTTCCCACGAGGCTTTCCCACAGGGCTGTGCCCCGTGCCACCTTGGTGTGAGTCTATCCTCGGCGTGAAAGACGAGCCTGTGAAGGGAAAAGACGTTCCTCTGAATGGACTGAGACATCTGGGGGACTCTTGGAATGGTGGCACGACCCTGGAGTTCCTCTCGCCGTTCCTGTTGAGAGGGCCTCCTCTTGAGATGCGACGGGAACGCCGGGAACTCTTTCCCGAGGAAGCAGGGAAAGGATCCCTCATCTCGAGCTACAAGGCGGAAACGGGGCTCCTCTGGATGTGGGCGGGACCCTCGTGATTTCTCTCGAGTGGAGACGGGTATGTCGGGGAACTTCTTGATTTGCACCAAGGGTGTGAAGGACTCTTTCGAAGTTCCAGAGGTGAGGTGTGATCAGCCTCGAGACGCCTCAGCGGAAATGGGCCTCATCTCGCCTGGAGGGGAGAACCTCCTGGATTTTCTCGAGTTGCGGCAGGTCTTCTTGAGTTACGACGGGGACCTCAGGGACCCGCTCTGGTGGCCTTAGCAAAGGCCAGTCCCCATGCGTGTTGCTAGAGGAACACTCGGGATTACTCTCCCGACCATGCCGGGGCGTAAGACCTTGTGTGGAGTCGGGGACGGAACCTGAGGGTACCTCTCCAGTGTTGCCATGGATCTTGGGGTGCTTCTTAGTCTCCCCAGGGGAGTCAGGCATCGTCTCGAGTGGGGGCATGAACGTGTGCTTTCCTCCCGAGCTGCAGCAGTAGTGTCACGCTTCCTGTCACGTGGATAAAGGGATCTGTGGCTTTCCCTCGAGGCTGTTCCTCGAGGCTTTCCCAAGAGGTTTTCCCACAGGGCTGTGCCACGTGCCACCTCGGTGTGAGTCGATCCTCCGCGTGAAAGACGAGCCGGTGAAGGGAAAAGAGGTTCCTCTGGAATGGACTGAGACATCTGGGGGACTCTTGGAATGGTGGCACGACCCTGGAGTTCCTCTCGCCGTTCCTGTTGAGAGGGCCTCCTCTTGAGATGCGACGGGAACGCCGGGAACTCTTTCCCGAAGAAGCAGGGAAAGGATCCCTCATCTCGAGCTACGAGGGTGAAACGGGGCTCCTCTGGATGTGGGCGGGACCTCGTGTTTCCTCTCGAGTGGAGACGGGTATGTCGGGGAACTTCTTGATTTGCACCAA
This sequence comes from Budorcas taxicolor, assembly GCF_023091745.1. Classification (NCBI taxonomy): domain Eukaryota; kingdom Metazoa; phylum Chordata; class Mammalia; order Artiodactyla; family Bovidae; genus Budorcas; species Budorcas taxicolor. The sequence continues at coordinate 227,724 of NW_026292692.1, read as the reverse complement.
GGGTGTGAAGGACCCTTTCGAAGTTCCAGAGGTGAGGTGTGATCAGCCTCGAGACGCCTCAGTGGAAATGGGCCTCATCTCGCCTGGAGGGGAGAACCTCCTGGATTTTCTCGAGTTGCGGCAGGTCTTCTCGTGTTACGACGGGGACCCCAGGGACCCGCTCTGGTGGCCTCAGGAAATGCCAGTCCCCATGCGAGTTGCTAGGGGGATTCTCGGGATTCCTCTCTCGTCCATGCCGGTGCATAAGACCTTGTGTGGAGTCGGGGACGGGACCTTAGGATTCCTCTCCAGTGTTGCCATGGATGTTGGGGAGCTTCTGAGTGTCCCCAGGGCAGTCAGGCCTCGTCTCGAGTGGGGGCATGCACGTGAACTTTCCTCCCGGGCTGCAGCAGTAGTGTCACGCTTCCTGTCACGTGGATCAAGGGATATGTGGCTTTCCCTCGAGGCTGTCCCTCGAGGCTTTCCCACGAGGTTTTCCCACAGGGCTGTGCCCCGTGCCACCTTGGTGTGAGTCTATCCTCAGCGTGAAAGACGAGCCGGTGAATGGAAAAGACGTTCCTCTGGAATGGACTGAGACATCTGGGGGACTCTTGGAATGGTGACACGACCCTGGAGTTCCTCTCGACGTTCCTGTTGAGAGGGCCTCCTCTTGAGATGCGACGCGAACGCCGGGAACTCTTTCACGACGAAGCAGGGAAAGGATCCCTCATCTCGAGCTACAAGGCGGAAACGGGGCTCCTCTGGATGTGGGCGGGATCCTCGTGATTTCCCTCGAGTGGAGACGGGTATGTCGGGGAACTTCTTGATTTGCACCAAGGGTGTGAAAGACCCTTTCGAAGTTCCAGAGGTGAGGTGTGATCAGCCTCGAGACGCCTCAGCGGAAACGGGCCTCATCTCGCCTGGAGGGGAGAACATCCTGGATTTTCTTGAGTTGCGGCAGGTCTTCTCGAGTTACGACGGGGACCTCAGGGACCCGCTCTGGTGGCCTCAGGAAAGGCCAGTCCCCATGCGAGTTGCTAGGGGACCTCTCGGGATTCCTCTCCCGTCCATGCCGGGGCTTAAGACCTTGTGTGGAGTCGGGGCCGGAGCCTGAGGGTTCCTCTCCAGTGTTGCCATGGATCTTGGGGTGCTTCTGAATCTCCCCAGGGGAGTCAGGCCTCGTCTCGAGTGGGGGCATGCACGTGCGCTTTCCTCCCGAGCTGCAGCAGTAGTGTCACGCTTCCTGTCACGTGGATCAAGGGATCTGTGGCTTTCCCTCGAGGCTGTTCCTCGAGGCTTTCCCACGAGGCTTTCCCACAGGGCTGTGCCACGTGCCACCTTGGTGTGAGTAGATCCTCGGCGTGAAAGACGAGCTGGTGAAGCGAAAAGAGGTTCCTCTGGAATGGACTGAGACATCTGGGGGACTCTTGGAATGGTGGCACGACCCTGGAGTTCCTCTCGCCGTTCCTGTTGAGAGGGCCTCCTCTTGAGATGCGACGGGAACGCCGGGAACTCTTTCCCGAGGAAGCAGGGAAAGGATCCCTCATCTCGAGCTACGAGGCGGAAACGGGGCTCCTCTGGATGTGGGCGGGACCCTCGTGATTTCTCTCGAGTGGAGACGGGTATGTCGGGGAACTTCTTGATTTGCACCAAGGGTGTGAAGGACTCTTTCGAAGTTCCAGAGGTGAGGTGTGATCAGCCTCGAGACGCCTCAGCGGAAATGGGCCTCATCTCGCCTGGAGGGGAGAACCTCCTGGATTTTCTCGAGTTGCGGCAGGTCTTCTCGAGTTACGACGGGGACCTCAGGGACCCGCTCTGGTGGCCTCAGGAAAGGCCAGTCCCCATGCGAGTTGCTAGGGGACCTCTCGGGATTCCTCTCCCGTCCATGCCGGGGCTTAAGACCTTGTGTGGAGTCGGGGACGGAACCTGAGGGTTCCTCTCCAGTGTTGCCATGGATCTTGGGGTGCTTCTGAGTCTCCCCAGGGGAGTCAGCATCGTCTCGAGTGGGGGCATGCACGTGCGCTTTCCTCCCGAGCTGCAGCAGTAGTGTCACGCTTCCTGTCACATGGATCAAGGGATCTGTGGCTTTCCCTCGAGGCTGTCCCTCGAGGCTTTCCCACGAGGTTTTCCCACAGGGCTGTGCCACGTGCCACCTTGGTGTGAGTCGATCCTCGGCATGAAACACGATCCGGTGAATGGAAAAGACGTTCCTCTGGAATGGACTGAGACATCTGGGGGACTCTTGGAATGGTGGCACGACCCTGGAGTTCCTCTCGCCGTTCCTGTTGAGAGGGCCTCCTCTTGAGATGCGACGGGAACGCCGGGAACTATTTCCGAGGAAGCAGGGAACGGATCCCTCATCTCGAGCTAGGAGGCGGAAACGGGGCTCCTCTGGATGTGGGCGGGACCCTCGTGATTCCTCTCGAGTGGAGACGGGTATGTCGGGGAACTTCTTGATTTGCACCAAGGGTGTGAGGGACCCTTTCGAAGTTCCAGAGGTGAGGTGTGATCAGCCTCGAGACGCCTCAGCGGAAATGGGCCTCATCTCGCCTGGAGGGGAGAGCCTCCTGGTTTTTCTCGAGTTGCGGCAGGTCTCCTCGAGTTACGACGGGGACCTCAGGGACCGACTCTGGTGGCCTCAGTAAAGGCCAGTCCCCATGCGAGTTGCTAGGGACCATCTCGGGATTCCTCTCGCGTCCATCCCGGGGCTTAAGACCTTGTGTGGGGTCGGGGACGGAACCTGAGGATTCCTCTCCAGTGTTGCCATGGATCTTGGGGTGATTCTGAGTCTCCCCAGGGGAGTCAGGCCTCGTCTCGAGTTGGGGCATGCACGTGCACTTTCCTCCAGAGCTGCAGCAGTAGTGTCACGCTTCCTGTCACGTGGATCAAGGGATCTGTGGCTTTCCCTCGAGGCTCTCCCTCGAGGCTTTCCCACGAGGCTTTCCCACAGGGCTGTGCCACGTGCCACCTTGGTGTGAGTCGATCCTCGTCGTGAAATACGAGCCGGTGAAGGGAAAAGACGTTCCTCTGGAATGGACTGAGACATCTGGGGGACTCTTGGAATGGTGGCACGACCCTGGAGTTCCTCTCGCCGTTCCTGTTGAGAGGGCCTCCTCTTGAGATGCGACGGGAACGCCGGGAACTCTTTCACGACGAAGCAGGGAAAGGATCCCTCATCTCGAGCTACGAGGCGGAAACGGGGCTCCTCTGGGTGTGGGCGGGACCCTCGTGATTTCTCTCGAGTGGAGACGGGTATGTCGGGGAACTTCTTGATTTGCACCAACGGTGTGAAGGACCCTTTCGAAGTTCCTGAGGTGAGGTGTGATCAGCCTCGAGACGCCTCAGCGGAAATGGGCCTCATCTCGCCTGGAGGGCAGAACCTCCTGGATTTTCTCGTGTTGCGGCAGGTCTTCTCGAGTTACGACGGGGACCTCAGGGACCCGCTCTGGTGGCCTCAGGAAAGGCCAGTCCCCATGCGAGATGCTAGGGGACCTCTCGGGATTCCTCTCCCATCCATGCCGGGGCTTAAGACCTTGTGTGGTGTCGGGGACGGAACCTGAGGGTTCCTCTCCAGTGTTGCCATGGATCTTGGGGTGCTTCTGAGTCTCCCCAGGGGAGTCAGGCATCGTCTCGAGTGGGGGCATGAACGTGCGCTTTCCTCCCGAGCTGCAGCAGTAGTGTCACGCTTCCTGTCACGTGGATCAAGGGATCTGTGGCTTTCCCTCGAGGCTGTCCCTCGAGGCTTTCCCACCAGGCTTTCCCACAGGGCTGTGCCACGTGCCACCTTGGTGTGAGTCTATCCTCGGCGTGAAAGACGAGCTGGTGAATGGAAAAGACGTTCCTCTGGAATGGACTGAGACATCTGGGGGACTCTTGGAATGGTGGCACGACCCTGGAGTTCCTCTCGCCGTTCCTGTTGAGAGGGCCTCCTCTTGAGATGCGACGGGAACGCTGGGAACTCTTTCCCGAGGAAGCAGGGAAAGGATCCCTCATCTCGAGCTGCGAGGCGGAAACGGGGCTCCTCTGGATGTGGGCGGGACCTCGTGTTTCCTCTCGAGTGGAGACGGGTATTCGGGGAACTTCTTGATTTTCACCAAGGGTGTGAAAGACCCTTTCGAAGTTCCAGAGGTGAGGTGTGATCAGCCTCGAGACGCCTCAGCGGAAATGGGCCTCATCTCGCCTGGAGGGGAGAACTCCTGGATTTTCTCTAGTTTCGCAGGTCTTCTCGTGTTACGACAGGGACCCCAGGGACCCGCTCTGGTGGCCTCAGGAAATGCCAGTCCCCATGCGAGTTGCTAGGGGGATTCTCGGGATTCCTCTCTCGTCCATGCCGGTGCATAAGACCTTGTGTGGAGTCAGGGACGGGACCTTAGGATTCCTCTCCAGTGTTGCCATGGATCTTGGGGTGCTTCTGAGTCTCCCCAGGGGAGTCAGGCCTCGTCTCGAGTGGGGGCATGCACGTGCGCTTTCCTCCCGAGCTGCAGCAGTAGTGTCACGCTTCCTGTCACGTGGATCAAGGGATCTGTGGCTTTCCCTCGAGGCTGTTCCTCGAGGCTTTCCCACGAGGCTTTCCCACAGGGCTGTGCCACGTGCCACCTTGGTGTGAGTAGATCCTCGGCGTGAAAGACGAGCTGGTGAAGCGAAAAGAGGTTCCTCTGGAATGGACTGAGACATCTGGGGGACTCTTGGAATGGTGGCACGACCCTGGAGTTCCTCTCGCCGTTCCTGTTGAGAGGGCCTCCTCTTGAGATGCGACGGGGAATGCCGGGAACTCTTTCCCGAGGAAGCAGGGAAAGGATCCCTCATCTCGAGCTACGAGGCGGAAACGGGGCTCCTCTGGATGTGGGCGGGACCCTCGTGATTTCTCTCGAGTGGAGACGGGTATGTCGGGGAACTTCTTGATTTGCACCAAGGGTGTGAAGGACTCTTTCGAAGTTCCAGAGGTGAGGTGTGATCAGGCCTCGAGACGCCTCAGCGGAAATGGGCCTCATCTCGCCTGGAGGGGAGAACCTCCTGGATTTTCTCGAGTTGCGTCAGGTCTTCTCGAGTTAACGACGGGGACCTCAGGAACCCGCTCTGGTGGCCTTAGGAAAGGCCAGTCCCCATGCGAGTTGCTAGGGGACCTCTCGGGATTCCTCTCCCGTCCATGCCGGGTCTTAAGACCTTGTGTGGAGTCGGGGACGGAACCTGAGGGTTCCTCTCCAGTGTTGCCATGGATCTTGGGGTGCTTCTGAGCCTCCCCAGGGGAGTCAGCATCGTCTCGAGTGGGGGCATGCACGTGCGCTTTCCTCCCGAGCTGCAGCAGTAGTGTCACGCTTCCTGTCACGTGGATCAAGGGATCTGTGGCTTTCCCTCGAGGCTGTCCCTCGAGGCTTTCCCACGAGGTTTTCCCACAGGGCTGTGCCACGTGCCACCTTGGTGTCAGTCGATCCTCGGCATGAAACACGAGCCGGTGAATGGAAAAGACGTTCCTCTGAAATGGACTGAGACATCTGGGGGACTCTTGGAATGGTGGCACGACCCTGGAGTTCCTCTCGCCGTTCCTGTTGAGAGGGCCTCCTCTTGAGATGCGACGGGAACGCCGGGAACTCTTTCCCGAGGAAGCAGGGAACGGATCCCTCATCTCGAGCTACGAGGCGGAAACGGGTCTCCTCTGGATGTGGGCGGGACCCTCGTGATTCCTCTCGAGTGGAGACGGGTATGTCGGGGAACTTCTTGATTTGCACCAAGGGTGTGAGGGACCCTTTCGAAGTTCCAGAGGTGAGGTGTGATCAGCCTCGAGACGCCTCAGCGGAAATGGGCCTCATCTCGCCTGGAGGGGAGAACCTCCTGGATTTCCTCGAGTTGCGGCAGGTCTTCTCGAGTTACGACGGGGACCTCAGGGACCCGCTCTGGTGGCCTCAGGAAAGGCCAGTCCCCATGCGTGTTGCTAGAGGAACACTCGGGATTACTCTCCCGACCATGCCGGGGCGTAAGACCTTGTGTGGAGTCGGGGACGGAACCTGAGGGTACCTCTCCAGTGTTGCCATGGATCTTGGGGTGCTTCTTAGTCTCCCCAGGGGAGTCAGGCATCGTCTCGAGTGGGGGCATGAACGTGTGCTTTCCTCCCGAGCTGCAGCATTAGTGTCACTCTTCCTGTCACGTGGATAAAGGGATCTGTGGCTTTCCCTCGAGGCTGTTCCTCGAGGCTTTCCCAAGAGGTTTTCCCACAGGGCTGTGCCACGTGCCACCTCGGTGTGAGTCGATCCTCCGCGTGAAAGACGAGCCGGTGAAGGGAAAAGAGGTTCCTCTGGAATGGACTGAGACATCTGGGGGACTCTTGGAATGGTGGCACGACCCTGGAGTTCCTCTCGCCGTTCCTGTTGAGAGGGCCTCCTCTTGAGATGCGACGGGAACGCCGGGAACTCTTTCCCGAAGAAGCAGGGAAAGGATCCCTCATCTCGAGCTACGAGGGTGAAACGGGGCTCCTCTGGATGTGGGCGGGACCTCGTGTTTCCTCTCGAGTGGAGACGGGTATGTCGGGGAACTTCTTGATTTGCACCAAGGGTGTGAAGGACCCTTTCGAAGTTCCAGAGGTGAGGTGTGATCAGCCTCGAGACGCCTCAGTGGAAATGGGCCTCATCTCGCCTGGAGGGGAGAACCTCCTGGATTTTCTCGAGTTGCGGCAGGTCTTCTCGTGTTACGACGGGGACCCCAGGGACCCGCTCTGGTGGCCTCAGGAAATGCCAGTCCCCATGCGAGTTGCTAGGGGGATTCTCCGGATTCCTCTCTCGTCCATGCCGGTGCATAAGACCTTGTGTGGAGTCGGGGACGGGACCTTAGGATTCCTCTCCAGTGTTGCCATGGATGTTGGGGAGCTTCTGAGTGTCCCCAGGGCAGTCAGGCCTCGTCTCGAGTGGGGGCATGCACGTGCACTTTCCTCCCGGGCTGCAGCAGTAGTGTCACGCTTCCTGTCACGTGGATCAAGGGATCTGTGGCTTTCCCTCGAGGCTGTCCCTCGAGGCTTTCCCACGAGGCTTTCCCACAGGGCTGTGCCCCGTGCCACCTTGGTGTGAGTCTATCCTCGGCGTGAAAGACGAGCCTGTGAAGGGAAAAGACGTTCCTCTGAATGGACTGAGACATCTGGGGGACTCTTGGAATGGTGGCACGACCCTGGAGTTCCTCTCGCCGTTCCTGTTGAGAGGGCCTCCTCTTGAGATGCGACGGGAACGCCGGGAACTCTTTCCCGAGGAAGCAGGGAAAGGATCCCTCATCTCGAGCTACAAGGCGGAAACGGGGCTCCTCTGGATGTGGGCGGGACCCTCGTGATTTCTCTCGAGTGGAGACGGGTATGTCGGGGAACTTCTTGATTTGCACCAAGGGTGTGAAGGACTCTTTCGAAGTTCCAGAGGTGAGGTGTGATCAGCCTCGAGACGCCTCAGCGGAAATGGGCCTCATCTCGCCTGGAGGGGAGAACCTCCTGGATTTTCTCGAGTTGCGGCAGGTCTTCTTGAGTTACGACGGGGACCTCAGGGACCCGCTCTGGTGGCCTTAGCAAAGGCCAGTCCCCATGCGTGTTGCTAGAGGAACACTCGGGATTACTCTCCCGACCATGCCGGGGCGTAAGACCTTGTGTGGAGTCGGGGACGGAACCTGAGGGTACCTCTCCAGTGTTGCCATGGATCTTGGGGTGCTTCTTAGTCTCCCCAGGGGAGTCAGGCATCGTCTCGAGTGGGGGCATGAACGTGTGCTTTCCTCCCGAGCTGCAGCAGTAGTGTCACGCTTCCTGTCACGTGGATAAAGGGATCTGTGGCTTTCCCTCGAGGCTGTTCCTCGAGGCTTTCCCAAGAGGTTTTCCCACAGGGCTGTGCCACGTGCCACCTCGGTGTGAGTCGATCCTCCGCGTGAAAGACGAGCCGGTGAAGGGAAAAGAGGTTCCTCTGGAATGGACTGAGACATCTGGGGGACTCTTGGAATGGTGGCACGACCCTGGAGTTCCTCTCGCCGTTCCTGTTGAGAGGGCCTCCTCTTGAGATGCGACGGGAACGCCGGGAACTCTTTCCCGAAGAAGCAGGGAAAGGATCCCTCATCTCGAGCTACGAGGGTGAAACGGGGCTCCTCTGGATGTGGGCGGGACCTCGTGTTTCCTCTCGAGTGGAGACGGGTATGTCGGGGAACTTCTTGATTTGCACCAAGGGTGTGAAGGACCCTTTCGAAGTTCCAGAGGTGAGGTGTGATCAGCCTCGAGACGCCTCAGTGGAAATGGGCCTCATCTCGCCTGGAGGGGAGAACCTCCTGGATTTTCTCGAGTTGCGGCAGGTCTTCTCGTGTTACGACGGGGACCCCAGGGACCCGCTCTGGTGGCCTCAGGAAATGCCAGTCCCCATGCGAGTTGCTAGGGGGATTCTCGGGATTCCTCTCTCGTCCATGCCGGTGCATAAGACCTTGTGTGGAGTCGGGGACGGGACCTTAGGATTCCTCTCCAGTGTTGCCATGGATGTTGGGGAGCTTCTGAGTGTCCCCAGGGCAGTCAGGCCTCGTCTCGAGTGGGGGCATGCACGTGAACTTTCCTCCCGGGCTGCAGCAGTAGTGTCACGCTTCCTGTCACGTGGATCAAGGGATATGTGGCTTTCCCTCGAGGCTGTCCCTCGAGGCTTTCCCACGAGGTTTTCCCACAGGGCTGTGCCCCGTGCCACCTTGGTGTGAGTCTATCCTCAGCGTGAAAGACGAGCCGGTGAATGGAAAAGACGTTCCTCTGGAATGGACTGAGACATCTGGGGGACTCTTGGAATGGTGACACGACCCTGGAGTTCCTCTCGCCGTTCCTGTTGAGAGGGCCTCCTCTTGAGATGCGACGCGAACGCCGGGAACTCTTTCACGACGAAGCAGGGAAAGGATCCCTCATCTCGAGCTACAAGGCGGAAACGGGGCTCCTCTGGATGTGGGCGGGATCCTCGTGATTTCCCTCGAGTGGAGACGGGTATGTCGGGGAACTTCTTGATTTGCACCAAGGGTGTGAAAGACCCTTTCGAAGTTCCAGAGGTGAGGTGTGATCAGCCTCGAGACGCCTCAGCGGAAACGGGCCTCATCTCGCCTGGAGGGGAGAACATCCTGGATTTTCTTGAGTTGCGGCAGGTCTTCTCGAGTTACGACGGGGACCTCAGGGACCCGCTCTGGTGGCCTCAGGAAAGGCCAGTCCCCATGCGAGTTGCTAGGGGACCTCTCGGGATTCCTCTCCCGTCCATGCCGGGGCTTAAGACCTTGTGTGGAGTCGGGGCCGGAGCCTGAGGGTTCCTCTCCAGTGTTGCCATGGATCTTGGGGTGCTTCTGAATCTCCCCAGGGGAGTCAGGCCTCGTCTCGAGTGGGGGCATGCACGTGCGCTTTCCTCCCGAGCTGCAGCAGTAGTGTCACGCTTCCTGTCACGTGGATCAAGGGATCTGTGGCTTTCCCTCGAGGCTGTTCCTCGAGGCTTTCCCACGAGGCTTTCCCACAGGGCTGTGCCACGTGCCACCTTGGTGTGAGTAGATCCTCGGCGTGAAAGACGAGCTGGTGAAGCGAAAAGAGGTTCCTCTGGAATGGACTGAGACATCTGGGGGACTCTTGGAATGGTGGCACGACCCTGGAGTTCCTCTCGCCGTTCCTGTTGAGAGGGCCTCCTCTTGAGATGCGACGGGAACGCCGGGAACTCTTTCCCGAGGAAGCAGGGAAAGGATCCCTCATCTCGAGCTACGAGGCGGAAACGGGGCTCCTCTGGATGTGGGCGGGACCCTCGTGATTTCTCTCGAGTGGAGACGGGTATGTCGGGGAACTTCTTGATTTGCACCAAGGGTGTGAAGGACTCTTTCGAAGTTCCAGAGGTGAGGTGTGATCAGCCTCGAGACGCCTCAGCGGAAATGGGCCTCATCTCGCCTGGAGGGGAGAACCTCCTGGATTTTCTCGAGTTGCGGCAGGTCTTCTCGAGTTACGACGGGGACCTCAGGGACCCGCTCTGGTGGCCTCAGGAAAGGCCAGTCCCCATGCGAGTTGCTAGGGGACCTCTCGGGATTCCTCTCCCGTCCATGCCGGGGCTTAAGACCTTGTGTGGAGTCGGGGACGGAACCTGAGGGTTCCTCTCCAGTGTTGCCATGGATCTTGGGGTGCTTCTGAGTCTCCCCAGGGGAGTCAGCATCGTCTCGAGTGGGGGCATGCACGTGCGCTTTCCTCCCGAGCTGCAGCAGTAGTGTCACGCTTCCTGTCACATGGATCAAGGGATCTGTGGCTTTCCCTCGAGGCTGTCCCTCGAGGCTTTCCCACGAGGTTTTCCCACAGGGCTGTGCCACGTGCCACCTTGGTGTGAGTCGATCCTCGGCATGAAACACGATCCGGTGAATGGAAAAGACGTTCCTCTGGAATGGACTGAGACATCTGGGGGACTCTTGGAATGGTGGCACGACCCTGGAGTTCCTCTCGCCGTTCCTGTTGAGAGGGCCTCCTCTTGAGATGCGACGGGAACGCCGGGAACTATTTCCCGAGGAAGCAGGGAACGGATCCCTCATCTCGAGCTAGGAGGCGGAAACGGGGCTCCTCTGGATGTGGGCGGGACCCTCGTGATTCCTCTCGAGTGGAGACGGGTATGTCGGGGAACTTCTTGATTTGCACCAAGGGTGTGAGGGACCCTTTCGAAGTTCCAGAGGTGAGGTGTGATCAGCCTCGAGACGCCTCAGCGGAAATGGGCCTCATCTCGCCTGGAGGGGAGAGCCTCCTGGTTTTTCTCGAGTTGCGGCAGGTCTCCTCGAGTTACGACGGGGACCTCAGGGACCGACTCTGGTGGCCTCAGTAAAGGCCAGTCCCCATGCGAGTTGCTAGGGACCATCTCGGGATTCCTCTCGCGTCCATCCCGGGGCTTAAGACCTTGTGTGGGGTCGGGGACGGAACCTGAGGATTCCTCTCCAGTGTTGCCATGGATCTTGGGGTGATTCTGAGTCTCCCCAGGGGAGTCAGGCCTCGTCTCGAGTTGGGGCATGCACGTGCACTTTCCTCCAGAGCTGCAGCAGTAGTGTCACGCTTCCTGTCACGTGGATCAAGGGATCTGTGGCTTTCCCTCGAGGCTCTCCCTCGAGGCTTTCCCACGAGGCTTTCCCACAGGGCTGTGCCACGTGCCACCTTGGTGTGAGTCGATCCTCGTCGTGAAATACGAGCCGGTGAAGGGAAAAGACGTTCCTCTGGAATGGACTGAGACATCTGGGGGACTCTTGGAATGGTGGCACGACCCTGGAGTTCCTCTCGCCGTTCCTGTTGAGAGGGCCTCCTCTTGAGATGCGACGGGAACGCCGGGAACTCTTTCACGACGAAGCAGGGAAAGGATCCCTCATCTCGAGCTACGAGGCGGAAACGGGGCTCCTCTGGGTGTGGGCGGGACCCTCGTGATTTCTCTCGAGTGGAGACGGGTATGTCGGGGAACTTCTTGATTTGCACCAACGGTGTGAAGGACCCTTTCGAAGTTCCTGAGGTGAGGTGTGATCAGCCTCGAGACGCCTCAGCGGAAATGGGCCTCATCTCGCCTGGAGGGCAGAACCTCCTGGATTTTCTCGTGTTGCGGCAGGTCTTCTCGAGTTACGACGGGGACCTCAGGGACCCGCTCTGGTGGCCTCAGGAAAGGCCAGTCCCCATGCGAGATGCTAGGGGACCTCTCGGGATTCCTCTCCCGTCCATGCCGGGGCTTAAGACCTTGTGTGGTGTCGGGGACGGAACCTGAGGGTTCCTCTCCAGTGTTGCCATGGATCTTGGGGTGCTTCTGAGTCTCCCCAGGGGAGTCAGGCATCGTCTCGAGTGGGGGCATGAACGTGCGCTTTCCTCCCGAGCTGCAGCAGTAGTGTCACGCTTCCTGTCACGTGGATCAAGGGATCTGTGGCTTTCCCTCGAGGCTGTCCCTCGAGGCTTTCCCACCAGGCTTTCCCACAGGGCTGTGCCACGTGCCACCTTGGTGTGAGTCTATCCTCGGCGTGAAAGACGAGCTGGTGAATGGAAAAGACGTTCCTCTGGAATGGACTGAGACATCTGGGGGACTCTTGGAATGGTGGCACGACCCTGGAGTTCCTCTCGCCGTTCCTGTTGAGAGGGCCTCCTCTTGAGATGCGACGGGAACGCTGGGAACTCTTTCCCGAGGAAGCAGGGAAAGGATCCCTCATCTCGAGCTGCGAGGCGGAAACGGGGCTCCTCTGGATGTGGGCGGGACCTCGTGTTTCCTCTCGAGTGGAGACGGGTATGTCGGGGAACTTCTTGATTTTCACCAAGGGTGTGAAAGACCCTTTCGAAGTTCCAGAGGTGAGGTGTGATCAGCCTCGAGACGCCTCAGCGGAAATGGGCCTCATCTCGCCTGGAGGGGAGAACCTCCTGGATTTTCTCTAGTTTCGGCAGGTCTTCTCGTGTTACGACAGGGACCCCAGGGACCCGCTCTGGTGGCCTCAGGAAATGCCAGTCCCCATGCGAGTTGCTAGGGGGATTCTCGGGATTCCTCTCTCGTCCATGCCGGTGCATAAGACCTTGTGTGGAGTCAGGGACGGGACCTTAGGATTCCTCTCCAGTGTTGCCATGGATCTTGGGGTGCTTCTGAGTCTCCCCAGGGGAGTCAGGCCTCGTCTCGAGTGGGGGCATGCACGTGCGCTTTCCTCCCGAGCTGCAGCAGTAGTGTCACGCTTCCTGTCACGTGGATCAAGGGATCTGTGGCTTTCCCTCGAGGCTGTTCCTCGAGGCTTTCCCACGAGGCTTTCCCACAGGGCTGTGCCACGTGCCACCTTGGTGTGAGTAGATCCTCGGCGTGAAAGACGAGCTGGTGAAGCGAAAAGAGGTTCCTCTGGAATGGACTGAGACATCTGGGGGACTCTTGGAATGGTGGCACGACCCTGGAGTTCCTCTCGCCGTTCCTGTTGAGAGGGCCTCCTCTTGAGATGCGACGGGAATGCCGGGAACTCTTTCCCGAGGAAGCAGGGAAAGGATCCCTCATCTCGAGCTACGAGGCGGAAACGGGGCTCCTCTGGATGTGGGCGGGACCCTCGTGATTTCTCTCGAGTGGAGACGGGTATGTCGGGGAACTTCTTGATTTGCACCAAGGGTGTGAAGGACTCTTTCGAAGTTCCAGAGGTGAGGTGTGATCAGCCTCGAGACGCCTCAGCGGAAATGGGCCTCATCTCGCCTGGAGGGGAGAACCTCCTGGATTTTCTCGAGTTGCGTCAGGTCTTCTCGAGTTACGACGGGGACCTCAGGAACCCGCTCTGGTGGCCTTAGGAAAGGCCAGTCCCCATGCGAGTTGCTAGGGGACCTCTCGGGATTCCTCTCCCGTCCATGCCGGGTCTTAAGACCTTGTGTGGAGTCGGGGACGGAACCTGAGGGTTCCTCTCCAGTGTTGCCATGGATCTTGGGGTGCTTCTGAGTCTCCCCAGGGGAGTCAGCATCGTCTCGAGTGGGGGCATGCACGTGCGCTTTCCTCCCGAGCTGCAGCAGTAGTGTCACGCTTCCTGTCACGTGGATCAAGGGATCTGTGGCTTTCCCTCGAGGCTGTCCCTCGAGGCTTTCCCACGAGGTTTTCCCACAGGGCTGTGCCACGTGCCACCTTGGTGTCAGTCGATCCTCGGCATGAAACACGAGCCGGTGAATGGAAAAGACGTTCCTCTGAAATGGACTGAGACATCTGGGGGACTCTTGGAATGGTGGCACGACCCTGGAGTTCCTCTCGCCGTTCCTGTTGAGAGGGCCTCCTCTTGAGATGCGACGGGAACGCCGGGAACTCTTTCCCGAGGAAGCAGGGAACGGATCCCTCATCTCGAGCTACGAGGCGGAAACGGGTCTCCTCTGGATGTGGGCGGGACCCTCGTGATTCCTCTCGAGTGGAGACGGGTATGTCGGGGAACTTCTTGATTTGCACCAAGGGTGTGAGGGACCCTTTCGAAGTTCCAGAGGTGAGGTGTGATCAGCCTCGAGACGCCTCAGCGGAAATGGGCCTCATCTCGCCTGGAGGGGAGAACCTCCTGGATTTTCTCGAGTTGCGGCAGGTCTTCTCGAGTTACGACGGGGACCTCAGGAACCCGCTCTGGTGGCCTTAGGAAAGGCCAGTCCCCATGCGAGTTGCTAGGGGACCTCTCGGGATTCCTCTCCCGTCCATGCCGGGGCTTAAGACCTTGTGTGGAGTCGGGGACGGAACCTGAGGGTTCCTCTCCAGTGTTGCCATGGATCTTGGGGTGCTTCTGAGTCTCCCCAGGGGAGTCAGCATCGTCTCGAGTGGGGGCATGCACGTGCGCTTTCCTCCCGAGCTGCAGCAGTAGTGTCACGCTTCCTGTCACGTGGATCAAGGGATCTGTGGCTTTCCCTCGAGGCTGTCCCTCGAGGCTTTCCCACGAGGTTTTCCCACAGGGCTGTGCCACGTGCCACCTTGGTGTCAGTCGATCCTCGGCATGAAACACGAGCCGGTGAATGGAAAAGACGTTCCTCTGAAATGGACTGAGACATCTGGGGGACTCTTGGAATGGTGGCACGACCCTGGAGTTCCTCTCGCCGTTCCTGTTGAGAGGGCCTCCTCTTGAGATGCGACGGGAACGCCGGGAACTCTTTCCCGAGGAAGCAGGGAACGGATCCCTCATCTCGAGCTACGAGGCGGAAACGGGTCTCCTCTGGATGTGGGCGGGACCCTCGTGATTCCTCTCGAGTGGAGACGGGTATGTCGGGGAACTTCTTGATTTGCACCAAGGGTGTGAGGGACCCTTTCGAAGTTCCAGAGGTGAGGTGTGATCAGCCTCGAGACGCCTCAGCGGAAATGGGCCTCATCTCGCCTGGAGGAGAGAGCCTCCTGGTTTTTCTCGAGTTGCGGCAGGTCTCCTCGTGTTACGACGGGGACCTCAGGGACCCGCTCTGGTGGCCTCAGTAAAGGCCAGTTCCCATGGGAGTTGCTAGGGACCATCTCGGGATACCTCTCCCGTCCATGCCGGGGCTTAAGACCTTGTGTGGGGTCGGGGACGGAACCTGAGGAATCCTCTCCAGTGTTGCCATGGATCTTGGGGTGCTTCTGAGTCTCCCCAGGGGAGTCAGGCCTCGTCTCGAGTTGGGGCATGCACGTGCACTTTCCTCCAGAGCTGCAGCAGTAGTGTCACGCTTCCTGTCACGTGGATCAAGGGATCTGTGGCTTTCCCTCGAGGCTCTCCCTCGAGGCTTTCCCACGAGGCTTTCCCACAGGGCTGTGCCACGTGCCACCTTGGTTTGAGTCGATCCTCGTCGTGAAAGACGAGCCGGTGAAGGGAAAAGAGGTTCCTCTGGAATGGACTGAGACATCTGGGGGACTCTTGGAATGGTGGAACGACCCTGGAGTTCCTCTCGCCGTTCCTGTTGAGAGGGCCTCCTCTTGAGATGCGACGGGAACGCCGGGAACTCTTTCACGACGAAGCAGGGAAAGGATCCCTCATCTCGAGCTACGAGGTGGAAACGGGGCTCCTCTGGGTGTGGGCGGGACCCTCGTGATTTCTCTCGAGTGGAGACGGGTATGTCGGGGAACTTCTTGATTTGCACCAACGGTGTGAAGGACCCTTTCGAAGTTCCTGAGGTGAGGTGTGATCAGCCTGGAGACGCCTCAGCGGAAATGGGCCTCATCTCGCCTGGAGGGGAGAACCTCCTGGATTTTCTCGAGTTGCAGCAGGTCTTCTCGAGTTACGACGGGGACCTCAGGGACCCGCTCTGGTGGCCTCAGGAAAGGCCAGTCCCCATGCGAGATGCTAGGGGACCTCTCGGGATTCCTCTCCCGTCCATGCCGGGGCTTAAGACCTTGTGTGGTGTCGGGGACGGAACCTGAGTGTTCCTCTCCAGTGTTGCCATGGATCTTGTGGTGCTTCTGAGTCTCCCCAGGGGAGTCAGGCATCGTCTCGAGTGGGGGCATGAACGTGCGCTTTCCTCCCGAGCTGCAGCAGTAGTGTCAGGCTTCCTGTCACGTGGATCAAGGGATCTGTGGCTTTCCCTCGAGGCTGTCCCTCGAGGCTTTCCCACGAGGCTTTCCCACAGGGCTGTGCCACGTGCCACCTTGGTGTGAGTCTATCCTCGGCGTGAAAGACGAGCTGGTGAATGGAAAAGACGTTCCTCTGGAATGGACTGAGACATCTGGGGGACTCTTGGAATGGTGGCACGACCCTGGAGTTCCTCTCGCCGTTCCTGTTGAGAGGGCCTCCTCTTGAGATGCGACGGGAACGCCGAAAACTGTTTCCCGACGAAGCAGGGAAAGGATCCCTCATCTCGAGCTGCGAGGCGGAAACGGGGCTCCTCTGGATGTGGGCGGGACCTCGTGTTTCCTCTCGAGTGGAGACGGGTATGTCGGGGAACTTCTTGATTTGCACCAAGGGTGTGAAAGACCCTTTCGAAGTTCCAGAGGTGAGGTGTGATCAGCCTCGAGACGCCTCAGCGGAAACGGGCCTCATCTCGCCTGGAGGGGAGAACCTCCTGGATTTTCTCTAGTTTCGGCAGGTCTTCTCGTGTTACGACAGGGACCCCAGGGACCCGCTCTGGTGGCCTCAGGAAATGCCAGTCCCCATGCGAGTTGCTAGGGGGATTCTCGGGATTCCTCTCTCGTCCATGCCGGTGCATAAGACCTTGTGTGGAGTGGGGGACGGGACCTTAGGATTCCTCTCCAGTGTTGCCATGGATGTTGGGGAGCTTCTGAGTCTCCCCAGGGGAGTCAGGCCTCGTCTCGAATGGGGGCATGCACGTGCACTTTCCTCCCGGGCTGCAGCAGTAGTGTCACGCTTCCTGTCACGTGGATCAAGGGATCTGTGGCTTTCCCTCGAGGCTGTCCCTCGAGGCTTTCCCACGAGGCTTTCCCACAGGGCTGTGCCACGTGCCACATTGGTGTGAGTCGATCCTCGGTGTGAAAGACGAGCCGGTGAAGGGAAAAGACGTTCCTCTGGAATGGACGAGACATCTGGGGGACTCTTGGAATGGTGGCACCACCCTGGAGTTCCTCTCGCCGTTCCTGTTGAGAGGGCCTCCTGTTGAGATGCGACGGGAACGCCGGGAACTGTTTCCGACGAAGCAGAGATAGGATCCCTTATCTCGAGCTACGAGGCGGAAACGGGGCTCCTCTGGATGTGGGCGGGACCTCGTATTTCCTCTCGAGTGGAGACGGGTATGTCGGGGAACTTCTTGATTTGCACCAAGGGTGTGAAAGACCCTTTCGAAGTTCCAGAGGTGAGGTGTGATCAGCCTCGAGACGCCTCAGCGGAAATGGGCCTCATCTCGCCTGGAGGGGAGAACCTCCTGGATTTTCTCGAGTTGCGGCAGGTCTTCTCGAGTTACGACGGGGACCTCAGGGACCCGCTCTGGTGGCCTCAGGAAAGGCCAGTCCCCATGCGAGTTGCTAGGTGAACTCTCGGGATGCCTCTCCCGTCCATGCAGGGGCGTAAGACCTTGTGTGGAGTCGGGGACGGAACCTGAGGGTTCCTCTCCAGTGTGGCCATGGATCTTGGGGTGCTTCTGAGTCTCCCCAGGGGAGTCAGGCATCGTCTCGAGTGGGGGCATGAACGTGTGCTTTCCTCCCGAGCTGCAGCAGTAGTGTCACGCTTCCTGTCACGTGGATCAAGGGATCTGTGGCTTTCCCTCGAGGCTGTTCCTCGAGGCTTTCCCACGAGGCTTTCCCACAGGGCTGTGCCACGTACCACCTTGGTGTGAGTCTATCCTCGGCGTGAAAGACGTGCCGGTGAAGGGAAAAGAGGTTCCTCTGGAATGGACTGAGACATCTGGGGGACTCTTGGAATGGTGGCACGACCCTGGAGTTCCTCTCGCCGTTCCTGTTGAGAGGGTCTCCTCGTGAGATGCGACGGGAACGCCGGGAACTCTTTCACGACGAAGCAGGGAAAGGATCCCTCATCTCGAGCTACGAGGCGGAAACGGGGCTCCTCTGGATGTGGGCGGGACCCTCGTGATTTCTCTCGAGTGGAGACAGGTATGTCGGGGAACTTCTTGATTTGCACCAAGGGTGTGAAGGACTCTTTCGAAGTTCCAGAGGTGAGGTGTCATCAGCCTCGAGACGCCTCAGCGGAAATGGGCCTCATCTCGCCTGGAGGGGAGAACCTCCTGGATTTTCTCGAGTTGCGGCAGGTCTTCTCGAGTTACGACGGGGACCTCAGGGACCCGCTCTGGTGGCCTCAGGAAAGGCCAGTCCCCATGCGAGTTGCTAGGGGACCTCTCGGGATTGCTCTCCCGTCCATGCCGGGGCGTAAGACCTTGTGTGGAGTCGGGGACGGAACCTGAGGGTTCCTCTCCAGTGTTGCCATCGATCTTGGGGTGCTTCTGAGTCTCCCCAGGGGAGTCAGCATCGTCTCGAGTGGGGGCATGCACGTGCGGTTTCCTCCCGAGCTGCAGCAGTAGTGTCACGCTTCCTGTCACGTGGACCAAGGGATCTGTGGCTTTCCCTCGAGGCTGTCCCTCGAGGCTTTCCCACGAGGTTTTCCCACAGGGCTGTGCCACGTGCCACCTCGTTGTGAGTCGATCCTCCGCGTGAAAGACGAGCCGGTGAAGGGAAAAGCGGTTCCTCTGGAATGGACTGAGACATCTGGGTGACTCTTGGAATGGTGGCACGACCCTGGAGTTCCTCTCGCCGTTCCTGTTGAGAGGGCCTCCTCTTGAGATGCGACGGGAACACCGGGAACTCTTTCCCGAGGAAGCAGGGAAAGGATCCCTCATCTCGAGCTACGAGGCGGAAACGGGGCTCCTCTGGATGTGGGCGGGACCCTCGTGATTCCTCTCGAGTGGAGACGGGTATGTCGGGGAACTTCTTGATTTGCACCAAGGGTGTGAGGGACCCTTTCGAAGTTCCAGAGGTGAGGTGTGATCAGCCTCGAGACGCCTCAGCGGAAATGGGCCTCATCTCGCCTGGAGGGGAGAGCCTCCTGGATTTTCTCGAGTTGCGGCAGGTCTCCTCGAGTTACGACGGGGACCTCAGGGAACGACTCTTGTGGCCTCAGGAAAGTCCAGTCCCCATGCGAGTTGCTAGGTGAACTCTCGGGATGCCTCTCCCGTCCATGCAGGGGCGTAAGACCTTGTGTGGAGTCGGGGACGGAAACTGAGGGTTCCTCTCCAGTGTGGCCATGGATCTTGGGGTGCTTCTGAGTCTCCCCAGGGGAGTCAGGCATCGTCTCGAGTGGGGGCATGAACGTGTGCTTTCCTCCCGAGCTGCAGCAGTAGTGTCACGCTTCCTGTCACGTGGATCAAGGGATCTGTGGCTTTCCCTCGAGGCTGTTCCTCGAGGCTTTCCCACGAGGCTTTCCCACAGGGCTGTGCCACGTACCACCTTGGTGTGAGTCTATCCTCGGCGTGAAAGACGTGCCGGTGAAGGGAAAAGAGGTTCCTCTGGAATGGACTGAGACATCTGGGGGACTCTTGGAATGGTGGCACGACCCTGGAGTTCCTCTCGCCGTTCCTGTTGAGAGGGTCTCCTCGTGAGATGCGACGGGAACGCCGGGAACTCTTTCACGACGAAGCAGGGAAAGGATCCCTCATCTCGAGCTACGAGGCGGAAACGGGGCTCCTCTGGATGTGGGCGGGACCCTCGTGATTTCTCTCGAGTGGAGACAGGTATGTCGGGGAACTTCTTGATTTGCACCAAGGGTGTGAAGGACTCTTTCGAAGTTCCAGAGGTGAGGTGTCATCAGCCTCGAGACGCCTCAGCGGAAATGGGCCTCATCTCGCCTGGAGGGGAGAACCTCCTGGATTTTCTCGAGTTGCGGCAGGTCTTCTCGAGTTACGACGGGGACCTCAGGGACCCGCTCTGGTGGCCTCAGGAAAGGCCAGTCCCCATGCGAGTTGCTAGGGGACCTCTCGGGATTGCTCTCCCGTCCATGCCGGGGCGTAAGACCTTGTGTGGAGTCGGGGACGGAACCTGAGGGTTCCTCTCCAGTGTTGCCATCGATCTTGGGGTGCTTCTGAGTCTCCCCAGGGGAGTCAGCATCGTCTCGAGTGGGGGCATGCACGTGCGGTTTCCTCCCGAGCTGCAGCAGTAGTGTCACGCTTCCTGTCACGTGGACCAAGGGATCTGTGGCTTTCCCTCGAGGCTGTCCCTCGAGGCTTTCCCACGAGGTTTTCCCACAGGGCTGTGCCACGTGCCACCTCGTTGTGAGTCGATCCTCCGCGTGAAAGACGAGCCGGTGAAGGGAAAAGCGGTTCCTCTGGAATGGACTGAGACATCTGGGTGACTCTTGGAATGGTGGCACGACCCTGGAGTTCCTCTCGCCGTTCCTGTTGAGAGGGCCTCCTCTTGAGATGCGACGGGAACACCGGGAACTCTTTCCCGAGGAAGCAGGGAAAGGATCCCTCATCTCGAGCTACGAGGCGGAAACGGGGCTCCTCTGGATGTGGGCGGGACCCTCGTGATTTCTCTCGAGTGGAGACGGGTATGTCGGGGAACTTCTTGATTTGCACCAAGGGTGTGAGGGACCCTTTCGAAGTTCCAGAGGTGAGGTGTGATCAGCCTCGAGACGCCTCAGCGGAAATGGGCCTCATCTCGCCTGGAGGGGAGAGCCTCCTGGATTTTCTCGAGTTGCGGCAGGTCTCCTCGAGTTACGACGGGGACCTCAGGGAACGACTCTTGTGGCCTCAGGAAAGTCCAGTCCCCATGCGAGTTGCTAGGGGAACTCTCGGGATTCCTCTCCCGTCCATGCCGGGGCCTCATTCTTGTGTGGAGTCAGACCCGGAACCTGAGGATTCCTCTCCAGTGTTGCCATGGATCTTGGGGTGCTTCTGAGTCTCCCCAGGGGAGTCAGGCCTCGTCTCGAGTGGGGCATTCACGTGCGCTTTCCTCCCGAGCTGCAGCAGTAGTGTCACGCTTCCTGTCACGTGGATCAAGGGATCTGTGGCTTTCCCTCGAGGCTGTCCCTCGAGGCTTTCCCACGAGGCTTTCCCACAGGGCTGTGCCACGTTCCACGTTAGTGTGAGTCGATCCTCGGCGTGAAAGACGAGCCGGTGAAGGGAAAAGAGGTTCCTCTGGAATGGACTGAGACATCTGGGGGACTCTTGGAATGGTGGCACGACCCTGGAGTTCCTCTAGCCGTTCCTGTTGAGAGGGCCTCCACTTGAGATGCGACGGGAACGCTGGGAATTCTTTCCCGACGAAGCAGGGTAAGGATCCCTCATCTCGAGCTACGAGGCGGAAACGGGGCTCCTCTGGATGTGGGCGGGACCTTCGTGATTCCTCTCGAGTGGATACGGGTATGTCGGGGAACTTCTTGATTTGCACCAAGGGTGTGAAGGACCCTTTCGAAGTTCCAGAGGTGAGGTTTGATCAGCCTCGAGACGCCTCAGCGGATATGGGTGTCATCTCGCCTGGAGGGGAGAACCTCCTGGATTTTCTCGAGTTGCGTCAGGTCTTCTAGAGTTACGACGGAGACCTCAAGGACCCGCTCTGGTGGCCTCAGGAAACGCCAGTCCTCATGCAAGTTGCTAGGGGCCATCTCGGGATTCCTCTCCCGTCCATGCCGGGGCCTAAAACATTGTGTGGAGTCGGGGCCGGAACCTGAGGATTCCTCTCCAGTGTTGCCATGGATCTTGGGGTGCTTCTGAGTCTCCCCAGGGGAGTCAGGCCTCGTCTAGAGTGAGGGCATGCACGTGCGCTTTCCTCCCTAGCTGCAGCAGTAGTGTCACGCTTCCTGTCACGTGGATGAAGGGATCTGTGGCTTTCCCTCGAGGCTGTCCCTCGAGGCTTTCCCACGAGGCTTACCCACAGGGCTGTGCCACGTGCCACCTTGGTGGGAGTCGATCCTCGGCGTGAAAGACGAGCCGGTGAAGGGAAAAGAGGTTCCTCTGCAATGGACTGAGACATCTGGGGGACTCCTAGAATGGTGGCACGACCCTGGATTTCCTCTCGCCGTTCCTGTTGAGAGGGCCTCCTCTTGAGATGCGACGGGAACGCCGGGAACTCTTTCCCGACGATGCAGGCAAAGGATCCCTCATCTGGAGCTAAGAGGCGGAAACGGGGCTCCTCTGGATGTGGTCGGGACCCTCGTGTTTCCTTTCGAGTGGAGACGGATATGTCGGGGAACTTCTTGATTTGCACCACGGGTGTGAAGGAACCTTTCGAAGTTCCAGAGGTGAGGTGTGATCAGCCTCGAGACGCCTCAGCTGAAATGGCCCTCATCTCGCCTGGAGGGGAGAACCTCCTGGATTTTCTCGAGTTGCGGCAGGTCTTCTCGAGTTACGACGGGGACCTCAGGGAAACGCTCTGGTGGCCTCAGGAAAGGCCAGTCCCCATGCGAGTTGCTAGGGGAACTCTCGGGATTCCTCTCCCTTCCATGCCGCGGCCTCAGTCCTTGTGTGGAGTCGGGGCCAGAACCTGAGGATTCCTCTCCAGTGTTGCCATGGATCTTGGGGTGCTTCTGAGTCTCCCCCGGGGAATCAGGCCTCGTCTCGAGTGGGGGCATGCACGTGCGCTTTCCTCCGGAGCTGCAGCAATAGTGTCACGCTTCCTGTCACGTGGATCAAGGGATCTGTGTTTTCCCTCGAGGCTTTCGATGGAGGCTTTCCCGCGAGGCTTTCCCACAGGGCTGTGCCACGTGCCACCTGGGTGTGAGTCGATCCTCGGCGTGAAAGACGAGCCGGTGAAGGGAACAGAGTTTCCTCTGGAATGGACTGAGACATCTGGGGGACTCTTGGAATGGTGGCACGACCCTGGAGTTCCTCTCGCCGTTCCTGTTGAGAGGGCCTCCTCTTGAGATGCGACGGGAACGCCGGGAACTCTTTCCCGACGAAGCAGGGAAAGGATCCCTCATCTCGAGCTACGAGGCGGAAACGGGGCTCCTCTGGATGTGGGCGGGACCCTCGTGATTCCTCTCGAGTGGAGACGTGTATGTCGGGGGAATTCTTGATTTGCACCAAGGGTATGAAGTACCCTTTCGAAGTTCCAGAGGTGAGGTGTGATCAGCCTCGAGACGCCTCAGCGGAAATGGGCCTCATCTCGCCTGGAGGGGAGAACCTACTGGATTTTCTCGAGTTGCGGCAGGTCTTCTCGAGTTACGACGGGGACATCAGCTACCCGCTCTGTTGGCCTCAGGAAAGGCCAGTCCCCATGCGAGTTGCTAGGGGGCATATCGGGATTCCTCTCTCGAACATGCCGGGTCAAAAAACCTTGTGTGGAGTCGGGGACGGGACCTTAGGATTCCTCTCCAGTGTTGCCATGGATCTTGGGGTGCTTCTGAGTCTCCCCAGGGGAGTCAGGCCTCGTCTCGAGTGGGGGCAACACGTGCACTTTCCTCCCGAGCTGCAGCAGTAGTGTCACGCTTCCTGTCACCTGGATCGAGGGACCTGTGGCTTTCCCTCGATCCTGTCCCTCGAGGTTTTCCCACGAGGCTTTCCCACAGGGCTGTGCCACGTGCCACCTTGGTGGGAGTCGATCCTCGGCGTGAAAGACGAGCCGGTGAAGGGAAAAGAGTTTCCTCTGGAATTGACTGAGACATCTGGGGGACTCTTGGAATGGTGGCACGACCCTGGAGTTCCTCTCGCCATTCCTATTGAGAGGGCCTCCTCTTGAGATGCGACGGGAACGCCGGGAACTCTTTCCCGACGAAGCAGGGAAAGGATCCCTCATCTCGAGCTACGAGGCGGAAACGGGGCTCCTCTGGATGTAGGCGGGACCCTCGTGTTTCCTCTCGAGTGGAGACGGGTATGTCGGGGAACTTCTTGATTTACACCAAGGGTGTGAAGGACCCTTTCGAAGTTCCAGAGGTGAGGTGTGATCAGCCTCGAGACGCCTCAGCGGAAATGGGCCTCATCTCGCCTGGAGGGGAGAACCTCCTGGATTTTCTTGAGTTGGGGCAGGTCTTCTCGAGTTACGACGGGGACCTCAGGGACCCGCTCTGGTGGCATCAGGAAAGGCCATTCCCCATGGGAGTTGCTAGGGGACCTCTCTGGATTCCACTCCCGTCCATGCCACGGTCTCAGTCCTTGTGTGGAGTAGGGGCCGGAACCTGAGGATTCTTCTCCAGTGTTGCCATGGATCTTGGGGAGCTTCTGAGTCTCCCCAGAGGAGTCAGGGCTCGTCTCGAGTGGGGGCATGCACGTGCACTTTCCTCCTGAGCTGCAGCAGCAGGGTCACGCTTCCTGTCACGAGGATCAAGGGATCTGTGGCTTTCCCTCGAGGCTTTCGATGGAGGCTTTCCCACGAGGCTTTCCCACAGGGCTGTGCCACGTGCCACCTTGGTGGGAGTCGATCCTCGGCGTGAAAGACGAGCCGGTGAAGGGAAAAGAGGTTCCTCTGGAATGGACTGAGACATCTGGGGGACTCTTGGAATGGTGGCACGACCCTGGACTTCCTCTCGCCGTTCCTGTTGAGAGGGCCTCCTCTTGAGATGCGACGAGAACGCCGGGAACTCTTTCCCGAAGAAGCAGGGAAAGGATCCCTCATCTCGAGCTACGAGGCGCAAACGGGGCTCCTCTTTATGTGGGCGGGACCCTCGTGATTCCTCTCGAGTGGAGACGGGTATGTTGGGGAACTTCTTGATTTGCACCAAGGGTGTGAAGGACCCTTTCGAAGTTCCAGAGGTGAGGTGTGATCAGCCTCGAGACGCCTCAGCGGAAATGGGCCTCATCTCGACTGGAGGGGAGAACCTCCTGGATTTTCTCGAGTTGCGGAAGGTATTCTAGAGTTACGACGGGGACCTCAGGGACCCGCTCTGGTGGCCTCAGGAAACGCCAGTCCCCATGCGAGTTGCTAGGTGCCATCTCGGGATTCCTCTCCCTTCGATGCCGGGGCCTAAGACCTTGTGTGGAGTCGGGACCGGAACCTGAGGATTCCTCTCCAGTGTTGCCATGGATTTTGTGGTGCTTCTGAGTCTCCCCAGGGGAGTCAGGCCTCGTCTCGAGTGGGGGCATGCACGTACGCTTTCCTCCCGAGCTGCAGCAGTAGTGTCACGCTTCCTGTCACGTGGATCAAGGGATCTGTGGTTTCCCTCGAGGCTTTCGCACAGGGCTGTGCCACGTGCCACCTTGGTGTGAGTCGATCCTCGGCGTGAAAGACGAGCCGGTGAAGGGAAAAGAGGTTCCTCTGGAATGGACTGAGACATCTGGGGGAATCTTGGGGTGGGGGCACGACCCTGGAGTTCCTCTCGCCGTTCCTGTTGAGAGGGCCTCCTCTTGAGATGCGAATGGAACGCCGGGAACTCTTTCCCGACGAAGCAGTGAAAGGATCCCTCATCTCGAGCTACGAGGCGGAAACGGGTCTCCTCTGGATGTGGACGGGACCATCGTGTTTCCTCTCGAGTGGAGACGGGTATGTCGGGGAACTTCTTGATTTGCACCAAGGGTGTGAAGGACCCTTTCGAAGTTCCAGAGGTGAGGTGTGATCAGCCTCGAGACGCCTCAGCGGAAATGGGCCTCATCTCGCCTGGAGGGGAGAACCTCCTGGATTTTCTCGAGTTGCAGCAGGTCTTCTCCAGTTAAGAATGGGACCACAACCTCAGGAAAGGCCAGTCCCCGTGCGAGTTGCTAGGGGCCCTCTCGGGATTCCTCTCCCGTCCATGCCGGGGCCTAAGACCTTGTGTGGAGTTGGGGCCGGAACCTGAGGATTCCTCTCCAGTGTTGCCATGGATCTTGGGTGGCGTCTGAGTCTCCCCAGGTGAGTCAGGCCTCGTCTCGAGCGGGGGCATGCACGTGCGCTTTCCTCCCGAGCTGCAGCAGTAGTGTCACGCTTCCTGTCACGTGGATCAAGGGATCTGTGGTTTCCCTCGAGGCTTTCGCTCGAGGCTTTCCCACGAGGCTTTCCCACAGGGCTGTGCCACGTGCCACCTTGGTGGGAGTCGATCCTCGGCGTGAAAGACAAGCCGGTGAAGGGAAAAGAGGTTCCTCTGGAATGGACTGGGACATCTGGGGGACTCTTGGAATGGTGGCACGACCCTGGAGTTCCTCTCGCCGTTCCTGTTGAGAGGGCCTCCTCTTGAGATGCGACGGGAACGCCGGGAACTCGTTCCCGACGAAGCAGGGAAAGGATCCCTCATCTCGAGCTACGAGGCAGAAACGGGGCTCCTCTGGATGTGGGCGGGACCCTCGTGTTTCCTCTCCAGTGGAGACGGGTATGTCGGGGAACTTCTTGATTTGCACCAAGGGTGTGAAGGACCCTTTCGAAGTTCCAGAGGTGAGGTGTGATCGGCCTCGACATGCCTCAGCGGAAATGGGCCTCATATCGCCTGGAGGGGAGAACCTCCTGGATTTTCTCGAGTTGCGGCAGGTCTTCACGAGTTACGACGGGGACCTCAGGGACCCGCTCTGGTGGCCTCAGAAAAGGCCAGTCCCCGGGCGAGTTGCTAGGGCCCATCTCGGGATTCCTCTCCCGTCCATGCCGGGGCCTAAGACCTTGTGTGGAGTCGGGGCCGGAAGCTGAGGATTCCTCTCCAGTGTTGCCATGGATCTTGGGGTGCTTCTGAGTCTCCACAGGAGAGCCAGGCCTCGTATCGAGTGGGGGCATGCACGTGCGCTTTCCTCATGAGCTGCAGCAGTAGTGTCACGCTTCCTGTGACGTGGGTCAAGGGATCTGTGGTTTCCCTCGAGGATTTCGCTCGAGGCTTTACCACGAGGCTTCCCACAGGGCTGTGCCACGTGCCACCTTCTTGTGAGTCGATCCTTGGCGTGAAAGACGAGCCGGTGAAGGGAAAAGAGTTTCCTCTGGAATGGACTGAGGCATCTGGGGGACTCTTGGAATGGTGGCACGAGCCTGGAGTTCCTCTCGCTGTTCCTGTTGAGAGGGCCTCCTCTTGAGATGCGACGGGAACGCCGGAAACTCTTTCCCGAAGAAGCAGGGAAAGGATCCCTCATCTCGAGCTACGAGGCGGAAACGGGGCTCCTCTGGATGTGGGCGGGACACTCGTGTTTCCTCTCGAGTGGAGACGGGTATGTCAGGGAACTTCTTGATTTGCACCAAGGGTGTGAAGAACCCTTTCGAAGTTCCAGAGGTGAGGTGTGATCAGCCTCGAGACGCCTCAGCGGAAATGGGCCTCATCTCGCCTGGAGGGGAAAACCTCCTGGATTTTCTCGAGTTGCGGCAGGTCTTCTCGAGTTACGACGGGGACCTCAGGGACCCGCTCTGGTGGCCTCAGGAAAGGCCAGTCCCCGTGCGAGTTGCTAAGGGCCATCTCGGGATTCCTCTCCCGTCCATGCCGGGGCTTCAGTCCTTGTGTGGATTCGGAGCCGGAACTTGAGGATTCGTCTCCAGTGTTGCCATGGATCTTGGGGTGCTTCTGAGTCTCCCCAGGGGAGTCAGGCCTCGTCTCGCGTGGCGGAATGCACGTGCATTTTCCTCCCGAGCTGCAGCATTAGTGTCACGCTTCCTGTCACGTGGATGAAGGGATTTGTGGCTTTCCCTCGAGGCTCTCCCTCGATGCTATCCCACGAGGCTTTCCCACAGGGCTGTGCCACGTGCCACCTTGGTGGGAGTCGATCCTCGGCGTGAAAGACGAGACGGTGAAGGGAAAAGAGGTTCCTCTGGAATGAACTGAGACATCTGGGGGACTCTTGGAATGGTGGCACGACCCTGGAGTTCCTCTCGCCATTCCTGTTGAGAGGGCCTCCACTTGAGATGCTACGGGAACGCCGGGAACTGTTTCCCGACAAAGCAGAGATAGGATCCCTCATCTCGAACTACGAGGCGGAAACGGGGCTCCTCTGGATGTGGGCGGGACCCTCGTGATTCCTCTCGAGTGGAGACGGGTATGTCGGGGAACTTGTTGATTTGCAGCAAGGGTGTGAAGGACCCTTTCGAAGTTCCAGAGGAGAGGTGTGATCTGCCTCGAGACGCCTAAGCGGAAATGGGCCTCATCTCGCCTGGAGGGGAGAACCTCCCGGATTTTCTCGAGTTGCGGCAGGTCTTCTCGAGTTACTACGGCGAGCCGAGGGACCCGCTGTTGTGGCCTCAGGAAAGGCCAGTCCACGTGCGAGTTGCTAGGGGGCATTTCGGGATTCCTCTCCCGTCCATGCCGGGGCATAAGACCTTGTGTGGAGTCGTGGACGGGACCATAGGATTCCTCTCCAGTGTTGCCATGGATCTTCGGGTGCTTCTGAGTCTCCCCAGGGGAGTCAGGCCTCGTCTCGAGTGGGGGCATGCACGTGCGCTTTCTACCCGAGCTGCAGCAGTAGTCTCACGCTTGCTGTCACGTGGATCAAGGGATCTGTGGCTTTCCCTCGAGGCTCTCCCTCGAGGCTATCCCACGAGGCTTTCCCACAGGGCTGTGCCACGTGCCACCTTGGTGTGAGTCGATCCTCGGCGTGAAAGATGAGCCGGTGAAGGGAAAAGAGGTTCCTCTGGAATGGACTGAGACATCTGGGGGACTCTTGGAATGGTGGCACGACCCTGGAGTTCCTCTCGCCGTTCCTGTTGAGAGGGCCTCTTCTTGAGGTGCGATGGAAATGCCGGAAACTCTTTCTTGACGAAGCAGGGAAAGGATCCCTCATCTCGAGCTATGAGGCGGAAACGGGGCTCCTCTGGATGTGGGCGGGACCGTTGTGTTTCCTCTCGAGTGGAGACGGGTATGTCGGGGAACTTCTTGATTTGCACCAAGGGTGTGAAGGAGCCTTTCGAAGTTCCAGAGGTGAGGTGTGATCAGCCTCGAGACGCCTCAGCGGAAATGGGCCTCATTTAGCCTTGAGGGGAGAACCTCCTGGATTTTCTCGAGTTGCAGCAGGTCTACACGAGTTACGACGGGGACCTCAGCTACCCGCTTTGGTGGCGTCAGGAAACGCCAGTCCCCATGCGAGTTGCTAGGGGCCATCTCGGGATTCCTCTCCCGTCCATGCCGGTGCTTAAGACCTTGTGTGAAGTCGGGGCCGGAACCTGAGGATTCCTCTCCAGTGTTGCCATGGATCTTGGGGTGCTTCTGAGTCTCCCCAGGGGAGTCAGGCCTCGTCTCGAGTGGGGGCATGCACGTGCACTTTCCTCCCGAGCTGCACCAGTAGTGTCACGCTTCCTGTCACGTGGATGAAGGGATCTGTGGCTTTCCCTCGAGGCTCTCCCTCGAGGCTATCCCACGAGGCTTTCCCACAGGGTTGTGCCACGTGCCACCTTGGTGTGAGTCGATCCTCGGCGTGAAAGACGAGACGGTGAAGGGAAAAGAGGTTCCTCTGGAATGAACTGAGACATCTGGGGGACTCTTGGAATGGTGGCACGACCCTGGAGTTCCTCTCGCCATTCCTGTTGAGAGGGCCTCCACTTGAGATGCTACGGGAACGCCGGGAACTGTTTCCCGACAAAGGAGAGATAGGATCCCTCATCTCGAGCTACGAGGCGGAAACGGGGCTCCTCTGGATGTGGGCGGGACCCTCGTGTTTCCTCTCGAGTGGAGACGGGTATGTCGGGGAACTTGTTGATTTGAACCAAGGGTGTGAAGGACCCTTTCGAAGTTCCAGAGGAGAGGTGTGATCAGCCTCGAGACGCCTAAGCGGAAATGGGCCTCATCTCGCCTGGAGGGGAGAACCTCCCGGATTTTCTCGAGTTGCGGCAGGTCTTCTCGAGTTACTACGGGGAGCCGAGGGACCCGCTGTTGTGGCCTCAGGAAAGGCCAGTCCACGTGCGAGTTGCTAGGGGGCATTTCGGGATTCCTCTCCCGTCCATGCCGGGGCATAAGACCTTGTGTGGAGTCGTGGACGGGACCATAGGATTCCTCTCCAGTGTTGCCATGGATCTTCGGGTGCTTCTGAGTCTCCCCAGGGGAGTCAGGCCTCGTCTCGAGTGGGGGCATGCACGTGCGCTTTCTACCCGAGCTGCAGCAGTAGTCTCACGCTTGCTGTCACGTGGATCAAGGGATCTGTGGCTTTCCCTCGAGGCTCTCCCTCGAGGCTATCCCACGAGGCTTTCCCACAGGGCTGTGCCACGTGCCACCTTGGTGTGAGTCGATCCTCGGCGTGAAAGATGAGCCGGTGAAGGGAAAAGAGGTTCCTCTGGAATGGACTGAGACATCTGGGGGACTCTTGGAATGGTGGCACGACCCTGGAGTTCCTCTCGCCGTTCCTGTTGAGAGGGCCTCTTCTTGAGGTGCGATGGAAATGCCGGAAACTCTTTCTTGACGAAGCAGGGAAAGGATCCCTCATCTCGAGCTATGAGGCGGAAACGGGGCTCCTCTGGATGTGGGCGGGACCGTTGTGTTTCCTCTCGAGTGGAGACGGGTATGTCGGGGAACTTCTTGATTTGCACGAAGGGTGTGAAGGAGCCTTTCGAAGTTCCAGAGGTGAGGTGTGATCAGCCTCGAGACGCCTCAGCGGAAATGGGCCTCATTTAGCCTTGAGGGGAGAACCTCCTGGATTTTCTCGAGTTGCAGCAGGTCTACACGAGTTACGACGGGGACCTCAGCTACCCGCTTTGGTGGCGTCAGGAAACGCCAGTCCCCATGCGAGTTGCTAGGGGCCATCTCGGGATTCCTCTCCCGTCCATGCCGGTGCTTAAGACCTTGTGTGAAGTCGGGGCCGAAACCTGAGGATTCCTCTCCAGTGTTGCCATGGATCTTGGGGTGCTTCTGAGTCTCCCCAGGGGAGTCAGGCCTCGTCTCGAGTGGGGGCATGCACGTGCACTTTCCTCCCGAGCTGCACCAGTAGTGTCACGCTTCCTGTCACGTGGATCAAGGGATCTGTGGCTTTCCCTTGAGGCTGTCCCTCGAGGCTTTCCCACGAGGCTTTCCCACAGGGCTGTGCCACGTGCCACCTTGGTGTGAGTCGATCCTCGGCGTGAAAGACGAGCCGGTGAAGGGAAAAGAGGTTCCTCTGGAATGGACTGAGACATCTGGCGGACTCTTGGATTGGTGGCACGACCCTGGAGTTCCTCTCGCCGTTCCTGTTGAGAGGGCCTCCTCTTGAGATGCGACGGGAACGCCGGGAACTCTTTCCCGACGAAGCAGGGAAAGGATCCCTCATCTCGAGCTACGAGGCGGAAACGGGGCTCCTCTAGATGTGGGCGGGACCCTCGTGATTCCACTCGAGTGGAGACGGTTGTGTCGGGGAACTTCTTGATTTGCACCAAGGGTGTGAAGGACCCTTTCGAAGTTCCAGAGGTGAGGTATGATCAGCCTCGAGACGCCTCAGCTGAAATGGGCCTCATCTCGCCTGGACGGGAGAACCTCCTGGATTTCCTCGAGTTGCGGCAGGTCTTCTCGAGTTACGACGGGCACCTCAGGGACCCGCTCTGGTGGCCTCAGGAAAGGCCAGTCCCCGTGCGAGTTGCTAGGGGACCTCTCGGGATTCCTCTCCCGTCCATGCCGGGGCTTCAGTCCTTGTGTGCATTAGGGGTCGGAACCTGAGGATTCCTCTCCAGTGTTGCCATGGATCTTGGGGTGCTTCTGAGTCTCCCCAGGGGAGTCAGGCCTCGTCTCGCGTGGCGGAATGCACGTGCACTTTCCTCCCGAACTGCAGCAGTAGTGTCACGCTTCCTGTCACGTGGATGAAGGGATCTGTGGCTTTCCCTCGAGGCTCTCCCTCGAGGCTATCCCACGAGGCTTTCCCACAGGGTTGTGCCACGTGCCACCTTGGTGTGAGTCGATCCTCGGCGTGAAAGACGAGACGGTGAAGGGAAAAGAGGTTCCTCTGGAATGAACTGAGACATCTGGGGGACTCTTGGAATGGTGGCACGACCCTGGAGTTCCTCTCGCCATTCCTGTTGAGAGGGCCTCCACTTGAGATGCTACGGGAACGCCGGGAACTGTTTCCCGACAAAGGAGAGATAGGATCCCACATCTCGAGCTACGAGGCGGAAACGGGGCTCCTCTGGATGTGGACGGGACCCTCGTGTTTCCTCTCGACTGGAGACGGGTATGTCGGGGAACTTGTTGATTTGAACCAAGGGTGTGAAGGACCCTTTCGAAGTTCCAGAGGAGAGGTGTGATCAGCCTCGAGACACCTAAGCGGAAATGGGCCTCATCTCGCCTGGAGGGGAGAACCTCCCGGATTTTCTCGAGTTGCGGCAGGGCTACACGAGTTACGACGGTGACCTCAGCTACCCGCTCTGGTGGCGTCAGGAAAGGCCAGTCCACGTGCGAGTTGCTAGGGGGCATCTCGGGATTGCTCTCCCGTCCATGCCGGTGCTTAAGACCTTGTGTGGAGTCGGGGCCGGAACCTGAGGATTCCTCTCCAGTGTTGCCATGGATCTTGGGGTGCTTCTGAGTCTCCCCAGGGGAGTCAGGCCTCGTCTCGAGTGGGGGCATGCACGTGCACTTTCCTCCCGAGCTGCAGCAGTAGTGTCACGCTTGCTGTCACGTGGATCAAGGGATCTGTGGCTTTCCCTCGAGGCTGTCCCTCGAGGCTTTCCCACGAGGCTTTCCCACAGTGCTGTGCCATGTGCCACCTTGGTGTGAGTCGATCCTCGGCGTGAAAGACGAGCCGGTGAAGGGAAAAGAGGTTCCTCTGGAATGGACTGAGACATCTGGGGGACTCTTGGATTGGTGGCACGACCCTGGAGTTCCTCTCGCCGTTCCTGTTGAGAGGGCCTCCTCTTGAGATGCGACGGGAACGCCGGGAACTCTTTCCCGACGAAGCAGGGAAAGGATCCCTCATCTCTAGCTACGAGGCGGAAAAGGGGCTCCTCTAGATGTGTGCGGGACCCTCGTGATTCCACTCGAGTGGAGACGGTTGTGTCGGGGAACTTCTTGATTTGCACCAAGGGTGTGAAGCACCCTTTCGAAGTTCCAGAGGTGAGGTATGATCAGCCTCGAGACGCCTCAGCTGAAATGGGCCTCATCTCGCCTGGAGGGGAGAACCTCCTGGATTTTCTCGAGTTGCGGCAGGTCTTCTCGACTTACGACGGGGACCTCAGGGACCCGCTCTGGTGGCCTCAGGAAAGGCCAGTCCCCATGCGAGTTGCTAGGGGACCTCTCGGGATTCCTCTCCCGTCCATGCCGCGGCCTCAGTCCTTGTGTGGAGTCGGGGCCGGAACCTGAGGATTCCTCTCCAGTGTTGCCATGGATCTTGGGGTGCTTCTGAGTCTCCCCCGGGGAGTCAGGCCTCGTCTCGAGTAGGGGCATGCACGTGCGCTTTCCTCCGGAGTTTCAGCAATAGTGTCACGCTTCCTGTCACGTGGATCAAGGGATCTGTGATTTCCCTCGAGGCTTTCGATGGAGGCTTTCCCACGAGGCTTTCCCACAGGGCTGTGCCACCTGCCACTTTGGTGTGAGTCGATCCTCGGCGTGAAAGACGAGCCGGTTAAGGGAACAGAGGTTCCTCTGGAATGAACTGAGACATCTGGGGGACTCTTGGAATGGTGGCACGACCCTGGAGTTCCTTTCGTCGTTCCTGTTAAGAGGGCCTCCTCTTGAGATGCGACGGGAACGCCGGGAACTCTTTCCCGAAGAAGCAGGGAAAGGATCCCTCATCTCGAGCTACTAGGCGGAAACGGGGCACCTCTGGATGTGGGCGGGACCCTCGTGTTTCCTCTCGAATGGAGACGGGTATGTCAGGGAACTTCTTGATTTGCACCAAGGGTGTGAAGGACCCTTTCGAAGTTCCAGAGGTGAGGTGTGATCAGCCTCGAGACGCCTCAGGGGAAATGGGCCTTATCTCGCCTGGAGGGGAGACCCTCCTGGATTTTCTCGAGTTGCGGCAGGTCTTCTCGAGTTACGACGGGGACCCCAGCGACCCGCTCTGGTGGCCTCAGGAAAGGTCAGTCCCCATGCGAGTTGCTAGGGGGCATCTCGGGATTCCTCTCTCGAACATGCCAGGGCCTCAGTCCTTGTCTGGAGTCGGGGCCTGAACCTGAGGATTCCTCTCCAGTGTTGCCATGGATCTTGGGGTGCTTCTGAGTCTCCCCAGGGGAGTCAGGCCTCGTCTCGAGTGGGGGCATGCACGTGCACTTTCCTCCCGAGCTGCAGCAGTAGTGTCACGCTTGCTGTCACGTGGATCAAGGGATCTGTGGCTTTCCCTCGAGGCTGTCCCTCGAGGCTTTCCCACGAGTCTTTCCCACAGGGCTGTGCCATGTGCCACCTTGGTGTGAGTCGATCCTCGGCGTGAAAGACGAGCCGGTGAAGGGAAAAGAGGTTCCTCTGGAATGGACTGAGACATCTGGGGGACTCTTGGATTGGTGGCACGACCCTGGAGTTCCTCTCGCCGTTCCTGTTGAGGGGGCCTCCTCTTGAGATGCGACGGGAACGCCGGGAACTCTTTCCCGACGAAGCAGGGAAAGGATCCCCCATCTCGAGCTACGAGGCGGAAAAGGGGCTCCTCTAGATGTGTGCGGGACCCTCGTGATTCCACTCGAATGGAGACGGTTGTGTCGGGGAACTTCTTGATTTGCACCAAGGGTGTGAAGGACCCTTTCGAAGTTCCAGAGGTGAGGTATGATCAGCCTCGAGACGCCTCAGCTGAAATGGGCCTCATCTCGCCTGGAGGGGAGAACCTCCTGGATTTCCTCGAGTTGCGGCAGGTCTTCTCGAGTTACGACGGGGACCTCAGGGACCCGCTCTGGTGGCCTCAGGAAAGGCCAGTCCCCGTGCGAGTTGCTAGGGGACCTCTCGGGATTCCTCTCCCGTCCATGCCGGGGCTTCAGTCCTTGTGTGCATTCGGGGTCGGAACCTGAGGATTCCTCTCCAGTGTTGCCATGGATCTTGGGGTGCTTCTGAGTCTCCCCAGGGGAGTCAGGCCTCGTCTCGAGTGGGGGCATGCACGTGCACTTTCCTCCCGAGCTGCAGCAGTAGTGTCACGCTTCCTGTCACGTGGATGAAGGGATCTGTGGCTTTCCCTCGAGGCTCTCCCTCGAGGCTATCCCACGAGGCTTTCCCACAGGGTTGTGCCACGTGCCACCTTGGTGTGAGTCGATCCTCGGCGTGAAAGACGAGACGGTGAAGGGAAAAGAGGTTCCTCTGGAATGAACTGAGACATCTGGGGGACTCTTGGAATGGTGGCACGACCCTGGAGTTCCTCTCGCCATTCCTGTTGAGAGGGCCTCCACTTGAGATGCTACGGGAACGCCGGGAACTGTTTCCCGACAAAGGAGAGATAGGATCCCACATCTCGAGCTACGAGGCGGAAACGGGGCTCCTCTGGATGTGGGCGGGACCCTCGTGTTTCCTCTCGACTGGAGACGGGTATGTCGGGGAACTTGTTGATTTGAACCAAGGGTGTGAAGGACCCTTTCGAAGTTCCAGAGGAGAGGTGTGATCAGCCTCGAGACGCCTCAGGGGAAATGGGCCTTATCTCGCCTGGAGGGGAGACCCTCCTGGATTTTCTCGAGTTGCGGCAGGTCTTCTCGAGTTACGACGGGGACCCCAGCGACCCGCTCTGGTGGCCTCAGGAAAGGTCAGTCCCCATGCGAGTTGCTAGGGGGCATCTCGGGATTCCTCTCTCGAACATGCCGGGGCCTCAGTCCTTGTGTGGAGTCGGGGCCGGAACCTGAGGATTCCTCTCCAGTGTTGCCATGGATCTTGGGGTGCTTCTGAGTCTCCCCAGGGGAGTCAGGCATCGTCTCGAGTGGGGGCATACACGTGCGCTTTCCTCCCGAGCTGCAGCAGTAGTGTCACGCTTCCTGTCACGTGGATCAAGGGATCTGTGGCTTTCCCTCGAGGGTGTCCCTCGAGGCTTTCCCACGAGACTTTCCCACAGGGCTGTGCCACGTGCCACCTTGGTGGGAGTCGATCCTCGGCGTGAAAGACGAGCCGGTGAAGGTAAAAGAGGTTCCTCTGAAATGGACTGAGACATCTGGGGGACTCTTGGAATTGTGGCACGACCCTGCAGTTCCTCTCGCCGTTCCTGTTGAGAGGGCCCCCTCTTGAGATGCGACGGGAACGCCGGGAACTCTTTCCCGACGAAGCAGGGAAAGGATCCCTCATCTCGAGCTACGAGGAGAAAACGGGGCACCTCTGGATGTGGGCGGGACCCTCGTATTTCCTCTCGTGTGGAGACGGGTATGTCGGGGAACTTCTTGATTTGCACCAAGGGTGTGAAGGACCCTTTCGAAGTTCCAGAGGTGAGGTGTGATCAGCCTCAAGACGCCTCAGCGGAAATGGGCCTCATCTCGCCTGGAGGGGAGAACCTCCTGGATTTTCTCGAGTTGCGGCAGGTCTTCTCGAGTTACGACCGGGACCTCAGGGACCCGCTCTGGTGGCCTCAGGAAAGGCCAGTCCCCATGCGAGTTGCTAGGGGACCTCTCGTTATTCCTCTCCCGTCATGCCGCGGCCTCAGTCCTTGTGTGGAGTCGGGGCCGGAACCTGAGGATTCCTCTCCAGTGTTGCCATGGATCTTGGGGTGCTTCTGAGTCTCGCCCGGGGAGTCAGGCCTCGTCTCGAGTGGGGGCATGCACGTGCGCTTTCCTCCGGAGCTGCAGAAATAGTGTCACGCTTCCTGTCACGTGGATCAAGGGATCTGTGATTTCCCTCGAGGCTTTCGATGGAGGCTTTCCCACGAGGCTTTCCCACAGGGCTGTGCCACGTGCCACCTGGGTGTGAGTCGATCCTCGGCGTGAAAGACGAGCCGGTGAAGGGAACAGAGGTTCCTCTGGAATGGACTGAGACATCTGGGGGACTCTTGGAATGGTGGCACGACCCTGGAGTTCCTTTCGCCGTTCCTGTTAAGAGGGCCTCCTCTTGAGATGCGACGGGAACGCCGGGAACTCTTTCCCGACGAAGAAGGGAAAGGATCCCTCATCTCGAGCTACGAGGCGGAAACGGGGCTCCTCTGGATGTGGGCGGGACCCTCGTGTTTCCTCTCGATTGAAGACGGGTATGTCGGGGAACTTCTTGATTTGCACCAAGGGTGTGAAGGACCCTTTCGAAGTTCCAGAAGTGAGGTGTGATCAGCCTCGAGACGCCTCAGCGGAAATGGGCATCATCTCGTCTGGATGGGAGAACCTCCTGGATTTTCTCGAGTTGTGACAGGTCTTCTCGAGTTATGACGGGGACCTCATGGACCCACTCTGGTGGCCTCAGGAAAGGCCCGTCCCCGTGTGATTTGCTAGGGGGCCTCTCGGGATTCCTCTCCCGTCCATTCCTGGGTCTAAGACAATGTGTGGTGTCGGGGCCGGACCTTAGGATTCCTCTCCAGTGTTGCCATGGATCTTGGGGTGCTTCTGAGTCTCCCCAGGGGAGTCAGGCCTCGTCTCGAGTGGGGGCATGCACGTATGCTTTCCTCCCGAGCTGCAGCAGTAGTGTCACGCTTCCTGTCACGTGGATCAAGGGATCTGTGGTTTCCCTGGAGGCTTTTCCACGAGGCTTCCCACAGGGCTGTGCCACGTGCCACCTTGGTGTGACTCGATCCTCGGCGTGAAAGACGACCCTTTTAAGGGAAAAGAGGTTCCTCTGGATTGGACTGACACATCTAGTGGACTCTTGGAATGGTGGCACGACCCTGCAGTTCCTCTCGCCGATCTTATTCAGAGGGCCTCCTCTTGAGTGGCGACCGGATCGCCAGGAACTCTTTCCCGACGAAGCAGGGAAAGGATCCCTCATCTCCAGCTACGAAGCGGAAACGGGGCTCCTCTGGATGTGGGCGGGACCCTCGTGTTTCCTCTCGAGTGGAGACGGGTATGTCGGGGAACTTCTTGATTTGCACCAAGGGTGTGAAGGACCCTTTCGAAGTTCCAGAGGTGAGGTGTGATCAGCCTCAAGACGCCTCAGCGGAAATGGGCCTCATCTCGCCTGGAGGGGAGAACCTCCTGGATTTTCTCTAGTTGCGGCAGGTCTTCGGGAGTTACGACGGGGACCTCAGGGACCCGCTCTGGTGGCCTCAGGAAATGTCAGTCCCCATGCGAGTTGCTAGGGGACCTCTCGGGATTAATCTTCCGACAATGCCGGGGCCTCAGTCCTTGTGTGGAGTCGGGGCCTGAACCTGAGGATACCTCTCCAGTGTTGCAATGTATCTTGGGGTGCTTCTGAGTCTCCCCAGGGGAGTCAGGCCTCGTCTCGAGTGGGGGCATGCACGTGCGCTTTCCTCCCAAGCTGCAGCAGTAGTGTCACGCTTCCTGTCACTTGGATCAAGGGATCTGTGGCTTTCCCTCGAGGCTGTCCCTCGAGGCTTTCCCACGAGGCTTTCCCACAGGGCTGTGCCACGTGCCACCTTGGTGTGAGTGGATCCTCGGCGTGAAAGACGAGCCGATTAAGGGAAAAGAGGTTCCTCTGGAATGGACTGAGACATCTGGGGGACTCTTGGAATGGTGGCACGACCCTGGAGTTCCTCTCGCCTTTCCTGTTGATAGGTCCTCCTCTTGAGATGCGACGGGAACGCCGGGAACTCTTTCCCGACGAAGCAGGGAAATGATCCCTCATCTCGAGTTACGAGGCGGAAACGGGACTCCTCTGGATGTGAGCGGGACCCTCTTGTTTCCTATCGAGTGGAGACGGGTATGTCGGGGAACTTCTTGATTTGCACCAAGGGTGTGAAGGACCCTTTCGAAGTTCCAGAGGTGAGGTGTGATCAGCCTCGAGACGCCTCAGCGGAAATGGGCCTCATCTCGCCTGGAGGGGAGAACCTCCTGGATTTTTTCGAGTTGCGGCAGGTCTTCTCGAGTTACGACGGGGACCACAGGGACCCGCTCTGGGGGCCTCAGGAAAGGCCAGTCCCCATGCGAGTTGCTAGGGGCCATCTCGGGATTCCTCTCCGGTCCATGCCGAGGCCTAAGACCTTGTGTGGAGTCGGGGCCGGAACCTGAGGATTCCTCTCCAGTGTTGCCATGGATCTTGGGGTGCTTCTGAGTCTCCCCAGGGGAGTCAGGCCTCGTCTCGAGTGGGGGAATGCACGTGCGATTTCCTCCTGAGCTGCAGCAGTAGTGTAACGCTTCCTGTCACGTGGATCATGGGATCTGTGGCTTTCCCTCGAGGCTTTCCCTCGAGGCTTCCCACAGGGCTGTGCCACGTGCCACCTTGGTGTGACTCTATCCTCGGCGTGAAAGACGAGCCTTTGAAGGGAAAAGAGTTTCCTCTGGAATGGACTGACACATCTGGGGGACTCTTGGAATGGTGGCACGAGCCTGGAGTTCCTCTCGCCGTTCCTGTTGAGAGGGCCTCCTCTTGAGATGCGACGGGAACGCCGGGAACTCTTTCCCGACGAAGCAGGGAAAGGATCCCTCATCTCGAGCTACGAGGAGAAAACGGGGCACCTCTGGATGTGGGCGGGACCCTCGTGTTTCCTCTCGTGTGGAGACGGGTATGTCGGGGAACTTCTTGATTTGCACCAAGGGTGTGAAGGACCCTTTCGAAGTTCCAGAGGTGAGGTGTAATCAGCCTCAAGACGCCTCAGCGGAAATGGGCCTCATCTCGCCTGGAGGGGAGAACCTCCTGGATTTTCTCGAGTTGCGGCAGGTCTTCTCGAGTTACGACGGGGACCTCAGGGACCCGCTCTGGTGGCCTCAGGAAAGGCCAGTCCCCATGCGAGTTGCTAGGGGACCTCTCGGGATTAATCTCCCGACAATGCGGGGCCTCAGTCCTTGTGTGGTGTCGGGGCCGGAACCTGAGGATTCCTCTCCAGTGTTGCCATGGATCTTGGGGTGCTTCTGAGTCTCCCCAGGGGAGTCAGGCCTCGTCTCGAGTGGGGGCATGCACGTGCGCTTTCCTCCCAAGCTGCAGCGGTAGTGTCAGGCTTCCTGTCACTTGGATCAAGGGATCTGTGGCTTTCCCTCGAGGATTTCCCACAGGGCTGTGCCACGTGCCACCTTGGTGTGACTCGATCCTCGGCGTGAAAGTCGAGCCGGTGAAGGGAAAAGAGGTTCCTCTGGAATGGACTGAGACATCTGGGGGACTCTTGGAATGGTGGCACGACCCTGGAGTTCCTCTCGCCTTTCCTGTTGATAGGTCCTCCTCTTGAGATGCGACGGGAACGCCGGGAACTCTTTCCCGATGAAGCAGGGAAAGGATCCCTCATCTCGAGCTACGAGGCGGAAACGGGACTCCTCTGGATGTGGGCGGGACCCTCTTGTTTCCTCTCGAGTGGAGACGGGTATGTCGGGGAACTTCTTGATTTGCACCAAGGGTGTGAAGGACCCTTTCGAAGTTCCAGAGGTGAGGTGTGATCAGCCTCGAGACGCCTCAGCGGAAATGGGCCTCATCTCGCCTGGAGGGGAGAACCTCCTGGATTTTCTCGAGTTGCGGCAGGTCTTCTCGAGTTACGACGGGGACCTCAGGGACCCGCTCTGGGGGCCTCAGAAAAGGCCAGTCCCCATGCGAGTTGCTAGGGGCCATCTCGGGATTCCTCTCCCGTCCATGCCGGGGCCTAAGACCTTGTGTGGAGTCGGGGCCGGAACCTGAGGATTCCTCTCCAGTGTTGCCATGGATCTTGGGGTGCTTCTGAGTCTCCCCAGGGGAGTCAGGCCTCGTCTCGAGTGGGGGCATGCACGTGTGCTTTCCTCGCGAGCTGCAGCAGTAGTGTCACCCTTCCTGTCACGTGGATCTAGGGATATTTGGCTTTCCCTCGAGGCTGTCCCTCGAGGCTTTCCCACGAGGCTTTCCCACAGGGCTGTGCCACGTGCCACCTTGGTGGGATTCGATCCTCGGCGTGAAAGACGAGCCGGTGAAGGGAAAAGAGGTTCCTCTGGAATGGACTGAGACATCTGGGGGACTCTTGGAATGGTGGCACGACCCTGGAGTTCCTCTCGCCGTTCCTGTTGAGAGGCCCTCCTCTTGAGATGCGACGGGAACGCCGGGAACTCTTTCCCGACGAAGCAGGGAAAGGATCCCTCATCTCGAGCTACGAGGAGAAAACGGGGCACCTCTGGATGTGGGCGGGACCCTCGTGTTTCCTCTGGAGTGGAGACGGGTATGTCGGGGAACTTCTGGATTTGCACCAAGGGTGTGAAGGACCCTTTCGAAGTTCCAGAGGTGAGGTGTGATCAGCCTCGAGACGCCTCAGCGGAAATGGGCCTCATCTCGCCTGGAGGGGAGAACCTCCTGGATTTTCTCGAGTTGCGGCAGGTCTTCTCGAGTTACGACGGGGACCTCAGGGACCCGCTCTGGTGGCCTCAGGAAAGGCCATTCCCATGCGAGTTGCTAGGGGACCTCTCGGGGTTCCTCTCCCGTCCATGTCGGGGCCTCAGTCCTTGTGTGGAGTCGGGGCCGGAACCTGAGGATACCTCTCCAGTGTTGCCATGGATCTTGGGGTGCTTCTGAGTCTCCCCAGGGGAGTCAGGCCTCGTCTCGAGTGGGGGCATGCACGTGCGCTTTCCTCCCGAGCTGCAGCAGTAGTGTCACGCTTCCTGTCACGTGGATCAAGGGATCTGTGGCTTTCCCTCGAGGCTGTCGCTCGAGGCTTTCCCACGAGGCTTTCCCACAGGGCTGTGCCACGTGCCACCTTGGTGTGAGTCGATCCTCGGCGTGAAAGACGAGCCGGTGAAGGGAAAAGAGGTTCCTCTGGAATGGACTGAGATATCTGGGGGACTCTTGGAATGGTGGCACGACCCTGGAGTTCCTCTCGCCGTTCCTGTTGAGAGGCCCTCCTCTTGAGATGCGACGGGAATGCCTGCAACTCTTTCCCGAAGAAGCAGGGAAAGGATCCCTCATCTCGAGCTACGAGGCGGAAACGGGGCTCCTCTGGATGTGGGCGGGACCCTCGTGTTTCCTCTTGAGTGGAGACGGGTATGTCGGGGAACTTCTTGATTTGCACCAAGGGTGTGAAGGACCCTTTCGAAGTTCCAGAGGTGAGGTGTGATCAGCCTCAAGACACCTCAGCAGAAATGGGCCTCATCTCGCC
This sequence comes from Budorcas taxicolor, assembly GCF_023091745.1. Taxonomy (NCBI): domain Eukaryota; kingdom Metazoa; phylum Chordata; class Mammalia; order Artiodactyla; family Bovidae; genus Budorcas; species Budorcas taxicolor. The sequence goes on along the minus strand of NW_026292692.1, from coordinate 186,152 downwards.
TGGAGGGCAGAACCTCCTGGATTTTCTCGAGTTGCGGCAGTTCTTCTCGAATTACGACGGGGACCTCAGGGACCCTCTCTGGTTGACTCAGGAAAGGCCAGTCCCTATGCGAGTTGCTAGGGGACCTCTCGGGATTAATCTCCCGACAATGCCGGGGTCTCAGTCCTTGTGTGGAGTCGGGGCCGGAACCTGAGGATTCCTCTCCAGTGTTGCCATGGATCTTGGGGTGCTTCTGAGTCTCCCCAGGGGAGTCAGGCCTCTTATCGAGTGGGGGCATGCACGTGCGCTTTCCTCCCGTGCTGCAGCAGTAGTGTCACGCTTCCTGTCACGTGGATCAAGGGATCTGCAGCTTTCCCTCGAGGCTGTCCCTCGAGGCTTTCCCACGAGGCTTTCCCACAGGGCTGTGCGACGTGCCACCTTGTTGTGAGTCGATCGTCGGCTTGAAAGACGAGACGGTGAAGGGAAAAGAGGATCCTCTGGAATGGACTGAGACATCTGGGGGACTCTTGGAATGGTGGCACGACCCTGGAGTTCCTCTCGCCATTCCTGTTGAGAGGGCCTCCTCTAGAGATGCGACGGGATAGCCGGGAACTCTTTCCCGACGAAGCAGGGAAAGGATCCCTCATCTCGAGCTACGAGGGTGAAACGGGGCTCCTCTGGATGTGGGCGGGACCCTCGTGTTCCCTCTCGAGTGGGGACGGGTAGGTCTGGGAACTTCTTGATTTGCACCAAAGGTGTGAAGGACCCTTTCGAATTTCCAGAGGTGAGGTGTGATCAGCCTCGTGACGCCACTGCGGAAATGGGCCTCATCTCGCCTGGAGGGGAGAACCTCCTGGATTTTCTCGAGTTGCAGCAGGTCTTCTCGAGTTAGGACGGGGACCTCAGGGACCCGCTCTTGTGGCCTCAGGAAAGGCCAGTCCCTATGCGAGTTGCTAGGGCACCTCTCGGGATTCCTCTCCCGTCCATGCCGGGGCCTCAATCCTTGTGTGGAGTGGAGGCCGGAACCTGAGGATTCCTCTCCAGTGTTGCCATGGATCTTGGGGTGCTTCTGAGTCTCCCCAGGGGAGTCAGGCCTCGTCTCGAGTGGGGGCACGCACGTGCGCTTTCCTCCCGAGCTGCAGCAGTAGTGTCATGCTTCCGGTCACGTGGATCAAGGGTTCTGTGGCTTTCCCTCGAGGCTGTCCCACAGGGCTGTGCCACGTGCCACCTTGGGGTGAGTCGATCCTCGGCGTGAAAGACGAGCCGGTGAAAGGAAAAGAGGTTCCTCTGGAATGGACTGAGACACCTGGGGGACTCTTGGAATGGTGGCACGACCCTGGAGTTCCTCTCGCCTTTCCTGTTGATAGGTCCTCCTCTTGAGATGCGACGGGAACGCCGGGAACTCTTTCCCGATGAAGCAGGGAAAGGATCCCTCATCTCGAGCTACGAGGCGGAAAGGGACTCCTCTGGATGTGGGCGGGACCCTCTTATTTCCTCTCGAGTGGAGACGGGTATGTCGGGGAACTTCTTGATTTGCACCAAGGGTGTGAAGGACCCTTTCGAAGTTCCAGAGGTGAGGTGTGATCAGCCTCGAGACGCCTCAGCGGAAATGGGCCTCATCTCGCCTGGAGGGGAGAACCTCCTGGATTTTCTCGAGTTGCAGCAGGTCTTCTCGAGTTACGACGGGGACCTCAGGGACCCGCTCTGGTGGCCTCAGGAAAGGCCAGTCCCCATGCGAGTTGCTAGGGGACCTCTCGGGGTTCCTCTCCCGTCCATGTCGGGGCCTCAGTCCTTGTGTGGAGTCGGGGCCGGAACCTGAGGATTCCTCTCCAGTGTTGCCATGGATCTTGGGGTGCTTCTGAGTCTCCCCAGGGGAGTCAGGCCTCGTCTCGAGTGGGGGCATGCACGTGCGCTTTCCTCCCGAGCTGCAGCAGTAGTGTCACGCTTCCTGTCACGTGGATCAAGGGATCTGTGTTTTCCCTCGAGGCTTTTCCACGAGGCTTCCCACAGGGCTGTGCCACGTGCCACCTTGGTGTGACTCGATCCTCGGCGTGAAAGACGACCCTTTTAAGGGAAAAGTGGTTCCTCTGGATTGGACTGACACATCGAGTGGACTCTTGGAATGGTGGCACGACCCTGCAGTTCCTCTCGCCGATCTTATTCAGAGGGCCTCCTCTTGAGTGGCGACCGGATCGCCAGGAACTCTTTCCCGACGAAGCAGGGAAAGGATCCCTCATCTCCAGCTACGAAGCGGAAACGGGGCTCCTCTGGATGTGGGCGGGACCCTCGTGTTTCCTCTCGAGTGGAGACGGGTATGTCGGGGAACTTCTTGATTTGCACCAAGGGTGTGAAGGACCCTTTCGAAGTTCCAGAGGTGAGGTGTGATCAGCCTCAAGACGCCTCAGCGGAAATGGGCCTCATCTCGCCTGGAGGGGAGAACCTCCTGGATTTTCTCTAGTTGCGGCAGGTCTTCGGGAGTTACGACGGGGACCTCAGGGACCCGCTCTGGTGGCCTCAGGAAATGTCAGTCCCCATGCGAGTTGCTAGGGGACCTCTCGGGATTAATCTTCCGACAATGCCGGGGCCTCAGTCCTTGTGTGGAGTCGGGGCCGGAACCTGAGGATACCTCTCCAGTGTTGCAATGTATCTTGGGGTGCTTCTGAGTCTCCCCAGGGGAGTCAGGCCTCGTCTCGAGTGGGGGCATGCACGTGCGCTTTCCTCCCAAGCTGCAGCAGTAGTGTCACGCTTCCTGTCACTTGGATCAAGGGATCTGTGGCTTTCCCTCGAGGCTGTCCCTCGAGGCTTTCCCACGAGGCTTTCCCACAGGGCTGTGCCACGTGCCACCTTGGTGTGAGTGGATCCTCGGCGTGAAAGACGAGCCGATGAAGGGAAAAGAGGTTCCTCTGGAATGGACTGAGACATCTGGGGGACTCTTGGAATGGTGGCACGACCCTGGAGTTCCTCTCGCCTTTCCTGTTGATAGGTCCTCCTCTTGAGATGCGACGGGAACGCCGGGAACTCTTTCCCGACGAAGCAGGGAAATGATCCCTCATCTCGAGCTACGAGGCGGAAACGGGACTCCTCTGGATGTGAGCGGGACCCTCTTGTTTCCTATCGAGTGGAGACGGGTATGTCGGGGAACTTCTTGATTTGCACCAAGGGTGTGAAGGACCCTTTCGAAGTTCCAGAGGTGAGGTGTGATCAGCCTCGAGACGCCTCAGCGGAAATGGGCCTCATCTCGCCTGGAGGGGAGAACCTCCTGGATTTTCTCGAGTTGCGGCAGGTCTTCTCGAGTTACGACGGGGACCACAGGGACCCGCTCTGGTGGCCTCAGGAAAGGCCAGTCCCCATGCGAGTTGCTAGGGGCCATCTCGGGATTCCTCTCCGGTCCATGCCGAGGCCTAAGACCTTGTGTGGAGTCGGGGCCGGAACCTGAGGATTCCTCTCCAGTGTTGCCATGGATCTTGGGGTGCTTCTGAGTCTCCCCAGGGGAGTCAGGCCTCGTCTCGAGTGGGGGAATGCACCTGCGATTTCCTCCTGAGCTGCAGCAGTAGTGTAACGCTTCCTGTCACGTGGATCATGGGATCTGTGGCTTTCCCTCGAGGCTTTCCCTCGAGGCTTCCCACAGGGCTGTGCCACGTGCCACCTTGGTGTGACTCTATCCTCGGCGTGAAAGACGAGCCTTTGAAGGGAAAAGAGTTTCCTCTGGAATGGACTGACAGATCTGGGGGACTCTTGGAATGGTGGCACGAGCCTGGAGTTCCTCTCGCCGTTCCTGTTGAGAGGGCCTCCTCTTGAGATGCGACGGGAACGCCGGGAACTCTTTCCCGACGAAGCAGGGAAAGGATCCCTCATCTCGAGCTACGAGGAGAAAACGGGGCACCTCTGGATGTGGGCGGGACCCTCGTGTTTCCTCTCGTGTGGAGACGGGTATGTCGGGGAACTTCTTGATTTGCACCAAGGGTGTGAAGGACCCTTTCGAAGTTCCAGAGGTGAGGTGTGATCAGCCTCAAGACGCCTCAGCGGAAATGGGCCTCATCTCGCCTGGAGGGGAGAACCTCCTGGATTTTCTCGAGTTGCGGAAGGTCTTCTCGAGTTACGACGGGGACCTCAGGGACCCGCTCTGGTGGCCTCAGGAAAGGCCAGTCCCCATGGGAGTTGCTAGGGGACCTCTCGGGATTAATCTCCCGACAATGCCGAGGCCTCAGTCCTTGTGTGGTGTCGGGGCCGGAACCTGAGGATTCCTCTCCAGTGTTGCCATGGATCTTGGGGTGCTTCTGAGTCTCCCCAGGGGAGTCAGGCCTCGTCTCGAGTGGGGGCATGCACGTGTGCTTTCCTCCCGAGCTGCAGCAGTAGTGTCACGCTTCCTGTCACGTGGATCTAGGGATATTTGGCTTTCCCTCGAGGCTGTCCCTCGAGGCTTTCCCACGAGGCTTTCCCACAGGGCTATGCCACGTGCCACCTTGGTGGGAGTCGATCCTCGGTGTGAAAGACGAGCCGGTGAAGGGAAAAGAGGTTCCTCTGGAATGGACTGAGACATCTGGGGGACTCTTGGAATGGTGGCATGACCCTGGAGTTCCTCTCGCCGTTCCTGTTGAGAGGGCCTCCTCTTGAGATGCGACGGGAACGCCGGGAACTCTTTCCCGACGAAGCAGGGAAAGGATCCCTCATCTCGAGCTACGAGGCGGAAACGGGGCTCCTCTGGATGTGGGCGGGACCCTCGTGTTTCCTCTTGAGTGGAGACGGGTATGTCGGGGAACTTCTTGATTTGCACCAAGGGTGTGAAGGACCCTTTCGAAGTTCCAGAGGTGAGGTGTGATCAGCCTCAAGACACCTCAGCAGAAATGGGCCTCATCTCGCCTGGAGGGCAGAACCTCCTGGATTTTCTCGAGTTGCGGCAGGTCTTCTCGAATTACGACGGGGACCTCAGGGACCCTCTCTGGTTGACTCAGGAAAGGCCAGTCCCTATGCGAGTTGCTAGGGGACCTCTCGGGATTAATCTCCCGACAATGCCGGGGTCTCAGTCCTTGTGTGGAGTCGGGGCCGGAACCTGAGGATTGCTCTCCAGTGTTGCCATGGATCTTGGGGTGCTTCTGAGTCTCCCCAGGGGAGTCAGGCCTCTTATCGAGTGGGGGCATGCACGTGCGCTTTCCTCCCGTGCTGCAGCAGTAGTGTCACGCTTCCTGTCACGTGGATCAAGGGATCTGCGGCTTTCCCTCGAGGCTGTCCCTCGAGGCTTTCCCACGAGGCTTTCCCACAGGGCTGTGCGACGTGCCACCTTGTTGTGAGTCGATCGTCGGCGTGAAAGACGAGACGGTGAAGGGAAAAGAGGATCCTCTGGAATGGACTGAGACATCTGGGGGACTCTTGGAATGGTGGCACGACCCTGGAGTTCCTCTCGCCATTCCTGTTGATAGGCCCTCCTCTAGAGATGCGACGGGATAGCCGGGAACTCTTTCCCGACGAAGCAGGGAAAGGATCCCTCATCTCGAGCTACGAGGGTGAAACGGGGCTTCTCTGGATGTGGGCGGGACCCTCGTGTTCCCTCTCGAGTGGGGACGGGTAGGTCTGGGAACTTCTTGATTTGCACCAAAGGTGTGAAGGACCCTTTCGAATTTCCAGAGGTGAGGTGTGATCAGCCTCGTGACGCCACTGCGGAAATGGGCCTCCTCTTGCATGGAGGGGAGAACCTCCTGGATTTTCTCGAGTTGCAGCAGGTCTTCTCGAGTTAGGACGGGGACCTCAGGGACCCGCTCTTGTGGCCTCAGGAAAGGCCAGTCCCTATGCGAGTTGCTAGGGCACCTCTCGGGATTCCTCTCCCGTCCATGCCGGGGCCTCAATCCTTGTGTGGAGTGGAGGCCGGAACCTGAGGATTCCTCTCCAGTGTTGCCATGGATCTTGGGGTGCTTCTGAGTCTCCCCAGGGGAGTCAGGCCTCGTCTCGAGTGGGGGCACGCACGTGCGCTTTCCTCCCGAGCTGCAGCAGTAGTGTCATGCTTCCGGTCACGTGGATCAAGGGTTCTGTGGCTTTCCCTCGAGGCTGTCCCACAGGGCTGTGCCACGTGCCACCTTGGGGTGAGTCGATCCTCGGCGTGAAAGACGAGCCGGTGAATGGAAAAGAGGTTCCTCTGGAATGGACTGAGACACCTGGGGGACTCTTGGAATGGTGGCACGACCCTGGAGTTCCTCTCGCCTTTCCTGTTGATAGGTCCTCCTCTTGAGATGCGACGGGAATGCCGGGAACTCTTTCCCGATGAAGCAGGGAAAGGATCCCTCATCTCGAGCTACGAGGCGGAAAGGGACTCCTCTGGATGTGGGTGGGACCCTCTTATTTCCTCTCGAGTTGAGACGGGTATGTCGGGGAACTTCTTGATTTGCACCAAGGGTGTGAAGGACCCTTTCGAAGTTCCAGAGGTGAGGTGTGATCAGCCTCGAGACGCCTCAGCGGAAATGGGCCTCATCTCGCCTGGAGGGGAGAACCTCCTGGATTTTCTCGAGTTGCAGCAGGTCTTCTCGAGTTACGACGGGGACCTCAGGGACCCGCTCTGGTGGCCTCAGGAAAGGCCAGTCCCCATGCGAGTTGCTAGGGGACCTCTCGGGGTTCCTCTCCCGTCCATGTCGGGGCCTCAGTCCTTGTGTGGAGTCGGGGCCGGAACCTGAGGATTCCTCTCCAGTGTTGCCATGGATCTTGGGGTGCTTCTGAGTCTCCCCAGGGGAGTCAGGCCTCGTCTCGAGTGGGGGCATGCACGTGCGCTTTCCTCCCGAGCTGCAGCAGTAGTGTCACACTTCCTGTCACGTGGATCAAGGGATCTGTGGTTTCCCTCGAGGCTTTTCCACGAGGCTTCCCACAGGGCTGTGCCACGTGCCACCTTGGTGTGACTCGATCCTCGGCGTGAAAGACGACCCTTTTAAGGGAAAAGTGGTTCCTCTGGATTGGACTGACACATCGAGTGGACTCTTGGAATGGTGGCACGACCCTGCAGTTCCTCTCGCCGATGTTATTCAGAGGGCCTCCTCTTGAGTGGCGACCGGATCGCCAGGAACTCTTTCCCGACGAAGCAGGGAAAGGATCCCTCATCTCCAGCTACGAAGCGGAAACGGGGCTCCTCTGGATGTGGGCGGGACCCTCGTGTTTCCTCTCGAGTGGAGACGGGTATGTCGGGGAACTTCTTGATTTGCACCAAGGGTGTGAAGGACCCTTTCGAAGTTCCAGAGGTGAGGTGTGATCAGCCTCAAGACGCCTCAGCGGAAATGGGCCTCATCTCGCCTGGAGGGGAGAACCTCCTGGATTTTCTCTAGTTGCGGCAGGTCTTCGGGAGTTACGACGGGGACCTCAGGGACCCGCTCTGGTGGCCTCAGGAAATGTCAGTCCCCATGCGAGTTGCTAGGGGACCTCTCGGGATTAATCTTCCGACAATGCCGGGGCCTCAGTCCTTGTGTGGAGTCGGGGCCTGAACCTGAGGATACCTCTCCAGTGTTGCAATGTATCTTGGGGTGCTTCTGAGTCTCCCCAGGGGAGTCAGGCCTCGTCTCGAGTGGGGGCATGCACGTGCGCTTTCCTCCCAAGCTGCAGCAGTAGTGTCACGCTTCCTGTCACTTGGATCAAGGGATCTGTGGCTTTCCCTCGAGGCTGTCCCTCGAGGCTTTCCCACGAGGCTTTCCCACAGGGCTGTGCCACGTGCCACCTTGGTGTGAGTGGATCCTCGGCGTGAAAGACGAGCCGATTAAGGGAAAAGAGGTTCCTCTGGAATGGACTGAGACATCTGGGGGACTCTTGGAATGGTGGCACGACCCTGGAGTTCCTCTCGCCTTTCCTGTTGATAGGTCCTCCTCTTGAGATGCGACGGGAACGCCGGGAACTCTTTCCCGACGAAGCAGGGAAATGATCCCTCATCTCGAGCTACGAGGCGGAAACGGGACTCCTCTGGATGTGAGCGGGACCCTCTTGTTTCCTATCGAGTGGAGACGGGTATGTCGGGGAACTTCTTGATTTGCACCAAGGGTGTGAAGGACCCTTTCGAAGTTCCAGAGGTGAGGTTTGATCAGCCTCGAGACGCCTCAGCGGAAATGGGCCTCATCTCGCCTGGAGGGGAGAACCTCCTGGATTTTCTCGAGTTGCGGCAGGTCTTCTCGAGTTACGACGGGGACCACAGGGACCCGCTCTGGTGGCCTCAGGAAAGGCCAGTCCCCATGCGAGTTGCTAGGGGCCATCTCGGGATTCCTCTCCGGTCCATGCCGAGGCCTAAGACCTTGTGTGGAGTCGGGGCCGGAACCTGAGGATTCCTCTCCAATGTTGCCATGGATCTTGGGGTGCTTCTGAGTCTCCCCAGGGGAGTCAGGCCTCGTCTCGAGTGGGGGAATGCACCTGCGATTTCCTCCTGAGCTGCAGCAGTAGTGTAACGCTTCCTGTCACGTGGATCATGGGATCTGTGGCTTTCCCTCGAGGCTTTCCCTCGAGGCTTCCCACAGGGCTGTGCCACGTGCCACCTTGGTGTGACTCTATCCTCGGCGTGAAAGACGAGCCTTTGAAGGGAAAAGAGTTTCCTCTGGAATGGACTGACACATCTGGGGGACTCTTGGAATGGTGGCACGAGCCTGGAGTTCCTCTCGCCGTTCCTGTTGAGAGGGCCTCCTCTTGAGATGCGACGGGAACGCCGGGAACTCTTTCCCGACGAAGCAGGGAAAGGATCCCTCATCTCGAGCTACGAGGAGAAAACGGGGCACCTCTGGATGTGGGCGGGACCCTCGTGTTTCCTCTCGTGTGGAGACGGGTATGTCGGGGAACTTCTTGATTTGCACCAAGGGTGTGAAGGACCCTTTCGAAGTTCCAGAGGTGAGGTGTGATCAGCCTCAAGACGCCTCAGCGGAAATGGGCCTCATCTCGCCTGGAGGGGAGAACCTCCTGGATTTTCTCGAGTTGCGGAAGGTCTTCTCGAGTTACGACGGGGACCTCAGGGACCCGCTCTGGTGGCCTCAGGAAAGGCCAGTCCCCATGCGAGTTGCTAGGGGACCTCTCGGGATTAATCTCCCGACAATGCCGGGGCCTCAGTCCTTGTGTGGTGTCGGGGCTGGAACCTGAGGATTCCTCTCCAGTGTTGCCAGGGATCTTGGGGTGCTTCTGAGTCTCCCCAGGGGAGTCAGGCCTCGTCTCGAGTGGGGGCATGCACGTGTGTTTCCTCCCGAGCTGCAGCAGTAGTGTCACGCTTCCTGTCACGTGGATCTAGGGATATTTGGCTTTCCCTCGAGGCTGTCCCTCGAGGCTTTCCCACGAGGCTTTCCCACAGGGCTATGCCACGTGCCACCTTGGTGGGAGTCGATCCTCGGTGTGAAACACGAGCCGGTGAAGGGAAAAGAGGTTCCTCTGGAATGGACTGAGACATCTGGGGGACTCTTGGAATGGTGGCATGACCCTGGAGTTCCTCTCGCCGTTCCTGTTGAGAGGGCCTCCTCTTGAGATGCGACGGGAACGCCGGGAACTCTTTCCCGACGAAGCAGGGAAAGGATCCCTCATCTCGAGCTACGAGGCGAAAACGGGGCACCTCTGGATGTGGGCGGGACCCTCGTGTTTCCTCTGGAGTGGAGACGGGATGTCGGGGAACTTCTGGATTTGCACCAAGGGTGTGACGGACCCTTTCGAAGTTCCATAGGTGAGGTGTGATCAGCCTCAAGACGCCTCAGCGGAAATGGGCCTCATCTCGCCTGGAGGGGAGAACCTCCTGGATTTTCTCGAGTTGCGGCAGGTCTTCTCGAGTTACGACGGGGACCTCAGGGACCCGCTCTGGTGGCCTCAGGAAAGGCCAGTCCCCATGCGAGTTGCTAGGGGACCTCTCGGGATTCCTCTCCCGTCCATGCCGGGGCCTCACTCCTTTTGTGGAGTCTGGGCCGGAACCTGAGGATTCCTCTCCAGTGTTGCCATGGATCTTGGGGTGCTTCTGAGTCTCCCCAGGGGAGTCAGGCCTCGTCTCGAGTGGGGGCATGCACGTGCGCTTTCCTCCCAAGCTGCAGCGGTAGTGTCAGGCTTCCTGTCACGTGGATCAAGGGATCTGTGGCTTTCCCTCGGGGCTTTCCCACGAGGATTCCCACAGGGCTGTGCCACGTGCCACCTTGGTGGGACTCGATCCTCGGCGTGAAAGACGAGCCTTTGAAGGGAAAAGAGTTTCATTTGGAATGGACTGACAGATCTGGTGGACTCTTGGATTGGTGGCACGACCCTGCAGTTCCTCTCGCCGATACTATTCAGAGGGCCTCCTCTTGAGAGGCGACCGGATCGCCGGGAACTCTTTCCCGACGAAGCAGGGAAAGGATCCCTCATCTCGAGCTACGAGGCGGAAACGGGGCTCCTCCGTATGTGGGTGGGACCCTCGTGTTTCCTCTCGAGTGGAGACGGGTATGTCGGGGAACTTCTGGATTTGCACCAAGGGTGTGAAGGGTATGTCGGGGAAGTTCTTGAGTTGCACCCAGGGTGTGAAGGGTATGTCGGGGAAGTTCTTGAGTTGCACCCAGGGTGTGAAGGACCCTTTCGACGTTCCAGAGGTGAGGTGTGATTAGCCCCGAGAAGCCTCTGCGGAAATGGGCCTCCTCTTGCATGGAGGGGAGAACCTTCTGGATTTTCTCGAGTTGCGGCAGGTCTTCTCGAGTTACGACGGGGACCTCAGGGACCAGCTCTGCTGGCCTCAGGAAGGACCAGTCCGCATGCGAGTTGCAAGGGGCCATCTCGGGATTCCTCTCCCGTCGATGCCGGGGCCTAAGACCTTGTGTGGAGTCGGGGCCGGAACCTGCGCATTCCTCTCCAGTGTTGACATGGATTTTGGGGTGCCTCTGAGTCTCCCCAGGGGAGTCAGGCCTCGTCTCGAGTGGGGGCATGCACGTTCGCTTCCCTCCCGAGCTGCAGCAGTAGGGTCACGCTTACTGTCACGTGGATAAAGGGATATGTGGCTTTCCCTCGAGGCTTTCCCTCGAGGCTTTCCCACGAGGCTTTCCCACAGGGCTGTGCCAAGTGCCACCTTGTTGTGAGTCGATCCTCGGCGTGAAAGACGAGCCGGTGAAGGGAAAATAGGTTCCTCTGGAATGGACTGAGACATCTGGGGGACTATTGGAACGGTGGCACGACCCTGGAGTTCCTCTCGCCGTTCCTGTTGAGAGGGCCTCCTCTTGAGATGCGACGGGAATGCCGGGAATTCTTTCCCGACGAAGCAGGGAAAGGATCCGTCACCTCGAGCTACGAGGCGGAAACGTGGCTCCTCTGGATGTGGGCGGGAACCTCGTGTTCCCTCTCGAGTGGAGACGGGTATGTCGGGGAACTTCTTGATTTGCACCCAGGGTGTGAAGGGTATGTCGGGGAAGTTCTTGAGTTGCACCCAGGGTTTGAAGGACCCTTTCGACGTTCCAGAGGTGAGGTGTGATTAGCCCCGAGAAGCCTCTGCGGAAATGGGCCTCCTCTTGCATGGAGGGGAGAACCTTCTGGATTTTCTCGAGTTGCGGCAGGTCTTCTCGAGTTACGACGGGGACCTCAGGGACCAGCTCTGCTGGCCTCAGGAAGGACCAGTCCGCATGCGAGTTGCAAGGGTCCATCTCGGGATTCCTCTCCCGTCGATGCCGGGGCCTAAGACCTTGTGTGGAGTCGGGGCCGGAACCTGAGCATTCCTCTCCAGTGTTGACATGGATCTTGGGGTGCCTCTGAGTGTCCCCAGGGGAGTCAGGCCTCGTCTCGAGTGGGGGCATGCACGTGCGCTTCCCTCCAGAGCTGCAGCAGTAGGGTCACGCTTCCTGTCACGTGGATCAAGGGATCTGTGGCTTTCCCTCGAGGCTTTCCCTCGAATCGTTCCCACGAGGCTTTCCCACAGGGCTGTGCCAAGTGCCCTCTTGTTGTGAGTCGATCCTCGGCGTGAAAGACGAGCCTGTGAAGTGAAAAGAAGTTCCTCTGGAATGGACTGAGACATCTGGGGGACTCTTGGAATGGTGGCACGAGCCTGGAGTTCCTCTCGCCGTTCCTGTTCAGAGGGCCTCCTCTTCAGATGCGACGGGAATGCCGGGAAATCTTTCCCGACGAAGCAGGGAAAGGATCCGTCACCTCGAGCTACGAGGCGGAAACGGGGCTCCTCTGGATGTGGGCGGGACCCTGGTGTTTCCTCTCGAGTGGAGACGGGTATGTCGGGGAACTTCTTGAGTTGCACCCAGGGTGTGAAGAATCCTTTCGAAGTTCCAGAGGTGAGGTGTGATTATCCCCGAGAAGCCTCTGAGGAAATGGTCCTCCTCTCGCATGGAGGGGAGAACCTCCTGTATTTTCTCGAGTTGCGGCAGGTCTTCTAGAGTTAAGACGGGGAACTCAGGCACCCGCTCTGCTGGCCTCAGGAAGGGCCAGTCCCCATGTGAGTTGCTAGGAGCCATCTCGGGATTCCTCTCCCGGCGTTGCCGGGGCCTAAGACCTTGTGTGGAGTCGGGGCCGGAAATTGAGGTTTCCTCTATAGTGTTGACATGGATCTTGGGGTGCCTCTGTGTCTCCCCAGGGTGGTCAAGCCTCGTCTTGAGTGGGGGCATGCACGTGCGTTCCCTCCCTAGATGCAGCAGTAGGGTCACGCTTCCTGTCACGTGGATCAAGGGATCTGTGGCTTTCCCTCGAGGCTTACCCTCGAGTCTTTCCCACGAGGCTTTCCCACAGGGCTGTGCCAAGTGCCACCTTGGTGTGAGTCGATCCTCGGCGTGAAAGACGAGCCTGTGAAGGGAAAAGAAATTCCTCTGGAATGGACTGAGACATCTGGGGGACTCTTGGAATGGTGGCACTACCCTGGAGTTCCTCTCGCCATTTCTGTTGAGAGGGCCTCCTCTTGAGATGCGACGGGAACGACGGGAATTCTTTCCCGACGAAGCAGGGAAAGGATCCGTCACCTCGAGCTACGAGGCGGAAACGGGGCTCCTCTGGATGTGGGCGGGACCCTCGTGCTCCCTCTCAAGTGGAGACGGGTATGTCGGGGAACTACTTGAGTTGCACCCAGGGTGTGAAGGGTATGTCGGGGAAGTTCTTGAGTTGCACCCAGGGTGTTAAGGACCCTTTCGACGTTCCAGAGGTGAGGTGTGATTAGCCCCGAGAAGCCTCTGCGGAAATGGGCCTCCTCTTGCATGGAGGGGAGAACCTTCTGGATTTTCTCGAGTTGCGGCAGGTCTTCTCGAGTTACGACGGGGACCTCAGGGACCAGCTCTGCTGGCCTCAGGAAGGACCAGTCCGCATGCGAGTTGCAAGGGGCCATCTCGGGATTCCTCTCCCGTCGATGCCGGGGCCTAAGACCTTGTGTGGAGTCGGGGCCGGAACCTGAGCATTCCTCTCCAGTGTTGACATGGATCTTGGGGTGCCTCTGAGTCTCCCCAGGGGAGTCAGGCCTCGTCTCGAGTTGGGGCATGCACGTGCGCTTCCCTCCCGAGCTGCAGCAGTAGGGTCACGCTTACTGTCACGTGGATAAAGGGATATGTGGCTTTCCCTCGAGGCTTTCCCTCGAGGCTTTCCCACGAGGCTTTCCCACAGGGCTGGGCCAAGTGCCACCTTGTTGTGAGTCGATCCTCGGCGTGAAAGACGAGCCGGTGAAGGGAAAAGAGGTTCCTCTGGAATGGACTGAGACATCTGGGGGACTATTGGAACGGTGGCACGACCCTGGAGTTCCTCTCGCCGTTCCTGTTGAGAGGGCCTCCACTTGAGATGCGACGGGAATGCCGGGAATTCTTTCCCGACGAAGCAGGGAAAGGATCCGTCACCTCGAGCTACGAGGCGGAAACGTGGCTCCTCTGGATGTGGGCGGGAACCTCGTGTTCCCTCTTGAGTGGAGACGCGTATGTCGGGGAACTACTTGAGTTGCACCCAGGGTGTGAAGGGTATGTCGGGGAAGTTCTTGAGTTGCACCCAGGGTTTGAAGGACCCTTTCGACGTTCCAGAGGTGAGGTGTGATTAGCCCCGAGAAGCCTCTGCGGAAATGGGCCTCCTCTTGCATGGAGGGGAGAACCTTCTGGATTTTCTCGAGTTGCGGCAGGTCTTCTCGAGTTACGACGGGGACCTCAGGGACCAGCTCTGCTGGCCTCAGGAAGGACCAGTCCGCATGCGAGTTGCAACGGTCCATCTCGGGATTCCTCTCCCGTCGATGCCGGGGCCTAAGACCTTGTGTGGAGTCGGGGCCGGAACCTGAGCATTCCTCTCCAGTGTTGACATTGATCTTGGGGTGCCTCTGAGTGTCCCCAGGGGAGTCAGGCCTCGTCTCGAGTGGGGGCATGCACGTGCGCTTCCCTCCAGAGCTGCAGCAGTAGGGTCACGCTTCCTGTCACGTGGATCAAGGGATCTGTGGCTTTCCCTCGATGCTTTCCCTCGAGGCTTTCCCACGAGGCTTTCCCACAGGGCTGTGCCAAGTGCCACCTTGGTGTGAGTCGGTCCTCGGCGTGAAAGACGAGCCGGTGAAGGGAAAAGAGGTTCCTCTGGAATGGACTGAGACATCTGGGGGACTCTTGGAATGGTGGCACGACCCTGGAGTTCCTCTCGCCGTTCCTGTTGAGAGGGCCTCCTCTTGAGATGCGAAGGGAACGCCGGGAATTCTTTCCCGACGAAGCAGGGAAAAGATCCCTCACCTCGAGCTACGAGGCGGAAACGGGGCTCCTCTGGATGTGGGCGGGACCCTGATGTTTCCTCTCGAGTGGAGACGGGTATGTCGGGGAACTACTTGAGTTGCACCCAGGGTGTGAAGTGTATGTCGGGGAAGTTCTTGAGTTGCACCCAGGGTGTGAAGGACCCTTTCGACGTTCCAGAGGTGAGGTGTGATTAGCCCCGAGAAGCCTCTGCGGAAATGGGCCTCCTCTTGCATGGAGGGGAGAACCTTCTGGATTTTCTCGAGTTGCGGCAGGTCTTCTCGAGTTACGACGGGGACCTCAGGGACCAGCTCTGCTGGCCTCAGGAAGGACCAGTCCGCATGCGAGTTGCAAGGGGCCATCTCGGGATTCCTCTCCCGTCGATGCCGGGGCCTAAGACCTTGTGTGGAGTCGGGGCCGGAACCTGAGCATTCCTCTCCAGTGTTGACATGGATCTTGGGGTGCCTCTGAGTCTCCCCAGGGGAGTCAGGCCTCGTCTCGAGTGGGGGCACGCACGTGCGCTTCCCTCCCGAGGTGCAGCAGTAGTGTCACGCTTCCGGTCACGTGGATCAAGGGTTCTGTGGCTTTCCATCGAGGCTGTCCCACAGGGCTGTGCCACGTGCCACCTTGGGGTGAGTCGATCCTCGGCGTGAAAGACGAGCCGGTGAATGGAAAAGAGGTTCCTCTGGAATGGACTGAGACATCTGGGGGACTCTTGGAATGGTGGCACGACCCTGGAGTTCCTCTCGCCGTTCCTGTTGATAGATCCTCCTCTTGAGATGCGACGGGAACGCCGGGAACTCTTTCCCGATGAAGCAGGGAAAGGATCCCTCATCTCGAGCTACGAGGCGGAAACGGGACTCCTCTGGATGTGGGCGGGACCCTCTTGTTTCCTCTCGAGTGGAGACGGGTATGTCGGGGAACTTCTTGATTTGCACCAAGGGTGTGAAGGACCCTTTCGAAGTTCCAGAGGTGAGGTGTGATCAGACTCGAGACGCCTCAGCGGAAATGGGCCTCATCTCGCCTGGAGGGCAGAACCTCCTGGATTTTCTCGAGTTGCAGCAGGTCTTCTCGAGTTACGACGGGGACCTCAGGGACCCGCTCTGGTGGCCTCAGGAAAGGCCAGTCCCCATGCGAGTTGCTAGGGGACCTCTCGGGGTTCCTCTCCCGTCCATGTCGGGGCCTCAGTCCTTGTGTGGAGTCGGGGCCGGAACCTGAGGATTCCTCTCCAGTGTTGCCATGGATCTTGGGGTGCTTCTGAGTCTCCCCAGGGGAGTCAGGCCTCGTCTCGAGTGGGGGCATGCACGTGCGCTTTCCTCCCGAGCTGCAGCAGTAGTGTCACGCTTCCTGTCACGTGGATCAAGGGATCTGTGGCTTTCCCTCGAGGCTGTCGCTCCAGGCTTTCCCACGAGGCTTTCCCACAGGGCTGTGCCACGTGCCACCTTGGTGTGAGTCGATCCTCGGCGTGAAAGACGAGCCGGTGAAGGGAAAAGAGGTTCCTCTGGAATGGACTGAGACATCTGGGGGACTCTTGGAATGGTGGCACGACCCTGGAGTTCCTCTCGCCGTTCCTGTTGAGAGGCCCTCCTCTTGAGATGCGACGGGAATGCCTGCAACTCTTTCCCGAAGAAGCAGGGAAAGGATCCCTCATCTCGAGCTACGAGGCGGAAACGGGGCTCCTCTGGATGTGGGCGGGACCCTCGTGTTTCCTCTCGAGTGGAGACGGGTATGTCGGGGAACTTCTTGATTTGCACCAAGGGTGTGAAGGACCCTTTCGAAGTTCCAGAGGTGAGGTGTGATCAGCCTCAAGACGCCTCAGCAGAAATGGGCCTCATCTCGCCTGGAGGGCAGAAACTCCTGGATTTTCTCGAGTTGCGGCAGGTCTTCTCGAATTACGACGGGGACCTCAGGGACCCTCTCTGGTTGACTCAGGAAAGGCCAGTCCCTTTGCGAGTTGCTAGGGGACCTCTCGGGATTAATCTCCCGACAATGCCGGGGCCTCAGTCCTTGTGTGGAGTCGGGGCCGGAAACTGAGGATTCCTCTCCAGTGTTGCCGTGGATCTTGGGGTGCTTCTGAGTCTCCCCCCGGGAGTCAGGCCTCGTCTCGAGTGGGGGCATGCACGTGCGCTTTCCTCCCGAGCTGCAGCAGTAGTGTCACGCTTCCTGTCACGTGGATCAAGGGATCTGCGGCTTTCCCTCGAGGCTGGCCCTCGAGGCTTTCCCACGAGGCTTTCCCACAGGGCTGTGCGACGTGCCACCTTGTTGTGAGTCGATCCTCGGCGTGAAAGACGAGCCGGTGAAGGGAAAAGAGGATCCTCTGGAATGGACTGAGACATCTGGGGGACTCTTGGAATGGTGGCACGACCCTGGAGTTCCTCTCGCCGTTCCTGTTGAGAGGGCCTCCTCTAGAGATGCGACGGGATAGCCAGGAACTCTTTCCCGACGAAGCAGGGAAAGGATCCCTCATCTCGAGCTACGAGGGTGAAACGGGGCTCCTCTGGATGTGGGCGGGACCCTCGTGTTCCCTCTCGAGTGGGGACTGGTAGGTCTGGGAACTTCTTGATTTGCACCAAAGGTGTGAAGGACCCTTTCGAATTTCCAGAGGTGAGGTGTGATCAGCCTCGAGACGCCACTGCGGAAATGGGCCTCATCTCGCCTGGAGGGGAGAACCTCCTGGATTTTCTCGAGTTGGGGCAGGTCTTCTCGAGTTACGACGGGGACCTCAGGGACCCGCTCTGGTGGCCTCAGGAAAGGCCAGTCCCTAAGCGAGTTGCTAGGGCACCTCTCGGGATTCCTCTCCCGTCCATGCCGGGGCCTCAATCCTTGTGTGGAGTCGAGGCCGGAACCTGAGGATTCCTCTCCAGTGTTGCCATGGATCTTGGGGTGCTTCTGAGTCTCCCCAGGGGAGTCAGGCCTCGTGTCGAGTGGGGGCACGCACGTGCGCTTTCCTCCCGGGCTGCAGCAGTAGTGTCACGCTTCCGGTCACGTGGATCAAGGGTTCTGTGGCTTTCCCTCGAGGCTGTCCCACAGGGCGGTGCCACGTGCCACCTTGGGGTGAGTCGATCCTCGGCGTGAAAGACGAGCCGGTGAAGGGAAAAGAGGTTCCTCTGGAATGGACTGAGACATCTGGGGGACTCTTGGAATGGTGGCACGACCCTGGAGTTCCTCTCGCCTTTCCTGTTGATAGGTCCTCCTCTTGAGTTGCGACGGGAACGCCGGGAACTCTTTCCCGATGAAGCAGGGAAAGGATCCCTCATCTCGAGCTACGAGGCGGAAAAGGGACTCCTCGGATGTGGGCGGGACCCTCTTGTTTCCTCTCGAGTGGAGACGGGTATGTCGGGGAACTTCTTGATTTGCACCAAGGGTGTGAAGGACCCTTTCGAAGTTCCAGAGGTGAGGTGTGATCAGCCTCGAGACGCCTCAGGGGAAATGGGCCTCATCTCGCCTGGAGGGGAGAACCTCCTGGATTTTCTCGAGTTGCGGCAGGTCTTCTCGAGTTACGACGGGGACCTCAGGGACCCGCTCTGGGGTCTCAGAAAAGGCCAGTCCCCATGCGAGTTGCTAGGGGCCATCTCGGGATTCCTCTCCCGTCCATGCCGGGGCCTAAGACCTTGTGTGGAGTCGGGGCCGGAACCTGAGGATTCCTCTCCAGTGTTGCCATGGATCTTGGGGTGCTTCTGAGTCTCCCCAGGGGAGTCAGGCCTCGTCTCGAGTGGGGGCATGCACGTGTGCTTTCCTCGCGAGCTGCAGCAGTAGTGTCACCCTTCCTGCCACGTGGATCTATGGATATTTGGCTTTCCCTCGAGGCTGTCCCTCGAGGCTTTCCCACAGGGCTGTGCCACGTGCCACCTTGGTGGGATTCGATCCTCGGCGTGAAAGACGAGCCGGTGAAGGGAAAAGAGGTTCCTCTGGAATGGACTGAGACATCTGGGGGACTCTTGGCATGGTGGCACGACCCTGGAGTTCCTCTCGCCGTTCCTATTGAGAGGGCATCCTCTTGAGATGCGACGGGAACGCCGGGAACTCTTTCCCGACGAAGCTGGGAAAGGATCCCTCATCTCGAGCTACGAGGCGAAAACGGGGCACCTCTGGATGTGGGCGGGACCCTCGTGTTTCCTCTGGAGTGGAGACGGGTATGTCGGGGAACTTCTGGATTTGCACCAAGGGTGTGAAGGACCCTTTCGAAGTTCCAGAGGTGAGGTGTGATCAGCCTCGAGACGCCTCAGCGGAAATGGGCCTCATCTCGCCTGGAGGGGAGAACCTCTTGGATTTTCTCGAGTTGCGGCAGGTCTTCTCGAGTTACGACGGGGACCTCAGGGACCCGCTCTGGTGGCCTCAGGAAAGGCCAGTCCCCATGGGAGTTGCTAGGGGACCTCTCGGGATTCCTCTCCCGTCCAGGCCGGGGCCTAAGACCTTGTGTTGAGTCGGGGCCGGAACCTGAGGTTTACTCTCCCGTGTTGTCATGGATCTTGGGGTGCTTCTGAGTCTCCCCAGGGGAGTCAGGCCTCGTCTCGAGTGGGGGCATGCACGTGCGCTTTCCTCCCGTGCTGCAGCAGTAGTGTCACGCTTCCTGTCACGTGGATCAAGGGATCTGTGGCTTTCCCTCGAGGCTTTCACACGAGTCTTTCCCACAGGGATGTGCCACGTGCCACCTTGGTGTAAGTCGATCCTCGGCATGAAAGTCGAGCCGGTGACGGAAAAAGAGGTTCCTCTGGAACGGACTGAGACATCTGGGGGACTCTTGGAATGGTGGCACGACCCTGGAGTTCCTCTCACAGTTCCTGTTGAGAGGGTCTTCTCTTGAGATGCGACGGGAACGCCGGGAACTCTTTCCCGAAGAACCAGGGAAAGGATCCCTCATCTCGAGCTGCGAGGCGGAAACGGGGCTCCTCTGGATGTGGGCGGGCCCCTCGTGTTTCCTCTCGAGTGGAGACGGGTATGTCGGGGAACTTCTTGATTTGCACCAAGGGTGTGAAGGACCCTTTCGAAGTTCCAGAGGTGAGGTGTGATCAGCCTCGAGACGCCTCATCAGAAATGGGCCTCATCTCGCCTGGACGGCAGAACCTGCTGGATTTTCTCGAGTTTCGGCAGGTCTTCTCGAGTTACAACGGGGACCTCAGGGACCCGCTCTGGTGGCCTCAGGAAAGGCCAGTCCCCATGCGAGTTGCTAGGGGACCTCTCGGGATTCCTCTCCCGACCATCCCGGGGCCTCAGTCCTTGTGTGGCGTCGGGACGGAACTTGAGAATTCCTCTCCAGTGTTTCCATGGATCTTGGGGTGCTTCTGAGTCTCCCCAGGGGAGTCAGGCCTCGTCTCGAGTGGGGGCATGCACGTGCGCTTTCCTCCCGAGCTGCAGCAGTAGTGTCACGTTTCCTGTCACGTGGATCAAGGGATCTGTGGCTTTCCCTCGAGGCTGTCCCTCGAGGCTTTCCCACGAGGCTTTCCCACAGGGCTGTGCCACGTGCCACCTTGGTGTGAGTCGATCCTGGCGTGAAAGACGAGCCGGTGAAGGGAAAGAGGTTCCTCTGGTATGGACTGAGACATCCGGGGGACTCTTGGAATGGTGGGACGACCCTGGAGTTCCTCTCGCCTTTCCTGTTGAGAGGGCCTCCTCTTGAGATGCGACGGGAACGCCGGGAACTCTTTCCCGAGGAAGCAGGTATAGGATCCCTCATCTCGAGCTACGAGGAGGAAATGGGGCTCCTTTGGATGTGGGCGGGAACCTCGTGTTTCTTCTCGAGTGGAGACGGGTATGTTGGGGAACTTCTTGATTTGCACCAAGGGTGTGAAGGACCCTTTCGAAGTTCCAGAGGTGAGGTGTGATCAGCCTCGAGACGCCTCAGCTGAAATGGGCCACATCTCGCCTGGAGGGGAGAACCTCCTGGATTTTCTCGAGTTGCGGCAGGTCTTCTCGAGTTACGACGGGGACCTCAGGGACCCGCTCTGGTGGCCTCAGGAAAGGCCAGTCCCCATGCGAGTTGCTAGGGGGCATCTCGGGATTCCTCTCCCGTCGATGCCGGGGAGTAAGACCTTGTGTGGAGTTGGGGCCGGAACCTGAGGATTCCTCTCCCGTGTTGCCATGGATCTTGGGGTGCTTCTGAGTCTCCCCAGGGGAGTCAGGCCTCGTCTCGAGTGGGGGCATGCACGTGCGCTTACCTCCCGAGCTGCAGCAGTAGTGTCACGCTTCCTGTCACGTTGATAAAGGGATCTTTGGTTTCCCTAGAGGCTTTCCCTCGAGGCTATCCCACGAGGGTTTCCCACAGGGCTGTGCAACGTGCCACCTTCGTGTGAGTAGATCCTCGGCGTGAAAGACGAGCCGGTGAAGGGTTAAGAGGTTCCTCTGGAATGGACTGAAACATCTGGGGGACTCTTGAAATGGTGGCACGACCCTGGAGTGCCAATCGCCGTTCTTGTTGAGATGGCCTCCTCTTGAGATGCGACGGGAACGCCGGGAACACTTTCCTGAAGAAGCAGGAAAAGGATCCCTCATCTCGAGCTACGAGGCGGAAATGGGGCTCCTCTGGATGTGGGCGGGACCCTCGTGTTTCCTCTCGAGTGGAGACGGGTATGTCGGGGAACTTCTTGATTTGCACCAAGGGTGTGAAGGACCCTTTCGAAGTTCCAGAGGTGAGGTGTGATCAGCCTCGAGACGCCTCATCAGAAATGGGCCTCATCTCGCCTGGAGGGGAGAACCTCCTGGAATTTCTCGAGTTGAGGCAGGACGTCCCGTGTTACGACGGGGACCTCAGGGACCCGCTCTGGTGGCCTCAGGAAAGGCCAGTCCCCATGCGAGTTGCTAGGGGCCAACTCGGGATTCCTCTCCAGTCCATGCCGGGGCCTCATTCCTTGTGTGGAGACGGGACGGAACCTGAGGATTCCTCTCCAGTGTTGCCATGGATCTTGGGGTGCTTCTGAGTCTCCCCAGGGGAGTCAGGCCTCGTCTCGAGTGCGGGCATGCACGTGCGCTTTCCTCCCGAGCTGCACCAGTAGTGTCACGCTTCCTGTCACGTGGATCAAGGGATAATTGGCTTTCCCTCGAGGCTGTCCCTCGAGGCTTTCCCACGAGGCTTTCCCACAGGGCTGTGCCACGTGCCACCTTGGTGTGAGTGGATCCTCGGCGTGAAAGACGAGCCGGTGAAGGGAAAAGAGGATCCTCTGGTATGGACTGAGACATCCGGGGGACTCTTGGAATGGTGGCACGACCCTGGAGTTCCTCTCGCCGTTCTTGTTGAGAGGGCCTCCTCTTGAGATGCGACGGGAACGACGGGAATTCCTTCCCGAAGACGCAGGGATAGGATACCTCATCTCGAGCTACGAGGCAGAAACGGTGCTCCTCTGGATGTGAGCGGGACCCTCGTGTATCCTCTCGAGTGGAGACGGGTATGTCGGGGAACTTCTTGATTTGCACCAAGGGTGTGAAGGACCCTTTCGAAGTTCCAGAGGTGAGGTGTGATCAGCCTCGAGACGCCTCATCAGAAATGGGCGTCATCTCGCCTGGAGGGGAGAACCTCCTGGATTTTCTTGAGTTGCGGCAGGTCTCCCCGAGTTACGACGGGGACCTCAGGGACCCGCTTTGGTGGCCTCAGGAAAGGCCAGTACCCATGCAAGATGCTAGGGGACCTCTCGTGTTTCCTCTCCCG
Source organism: Budorcas taxicolor (assembly GCF_023091745.1). Taxonomy (NCBI): domain Eukaryota; kingdom Metazoa; phylum Chordata; class Mammalia; order Artiodactyla; family Bovidae; genus Budorcas; species Budorcas taxicolor. Next base: position 163,937 of record NW_026292692.1, on the reverse strand, counting down.
AATATGCCGGGGCCTCAGTCCTTGTGTGGAATCGGGATGGAACCTGAGGATTCCTCTCCAGTGTTGCCATGAATCTTGGGGTGCTTCTGAGTCTCCCCAGGGGAGTCAGGCCTCGTCTCGAGTGGGGGCATGCACGTGCGCTTTCCTCCCGAGCTGCAGCAGTAGTGTCACGCTTCCTGTCACTTGGATCAAGGGATCTGTGGCTTTCCCTCGAGGCTGTCCCTCGAGGCTTTCCCACGAGGCTTTCCCACAGGGCTGTGCCACGTGCCACCTTGGTGTCAGTCGATCCTCGGCGTGAAATACGAGCCGGTGAAGGGAAAAGAGGATCCTCTGGAATGGACTGAGACATCTGGGGGACTCTTGGAATGGTGGCACGACCCTGGAGTTCCTCTTGCTGTTCCTGTTGAGAGGGTCTCCTCTTGAGATGCGACGGGAACGCCGGGAACTCTTTCCCGAGGAAGCAGGTATAGGATCCCTCATCTCGAGCTACGAGGCGGAAACGGGTCTCCTCTGGATGTGGGCGGGCCCCTCGTGTTTCCACTCGAATGGAGACGGGTATGTCGGGGAACTTCTTGATTTGCACCAAGGGTGTGAAGGACCCTTTCGAAGTTCCAGAGGTGAGGTGTGATCAGCCTCGAGACGCCTCATCAGAAATGGGCATCATCTCGCCTGGAGGGGAGAACCTCCTGGATTTTCTTGAGTTGCGGCAGGTCTTCCCGAGTTACGACAGGGACCTCAGGGACCCGCTTTGGTGGCCTCAGGAAAGGCCAGTCCCCATGCAAGATGCTAGGGGACCTCTCGGGTTTCCTCTCCCGACCATGCTGGGGCCTCAGTCCTTGTGTGGAGACGGGACGGAACCTGAGGATTCCTCTCCAGTGTTGCCATGAATCTTGGGGTGCTTCTGAGTCTCCCCAGGGGAGTCAGGCCTCGTCTCGAGTGGGGGCATGCACGTGCGCTTTCCTCCCGAGCTTCAGCAGTAGTGTCACGCTTCCTGTCACGTGGATCAAGGGATCTGTGGCTTTCCCTCGAGGCTGTCCCTCGAGGCTTTCCCACGAGGCTTTCCCACAGGGCTGTGCCACGTGCCACCTTGGTGTGAGTCGATCCTCGGCGTGAAATACGAGCCGGTGAAGGGAAAAGAGGTTCCTCTGGTGTGGACTGAGACATCCGGGGGACTCTTGGAATGGTGGCACGACCCTGGAGTTCCTCTCGCAGTTCCTGTTGAGAGGGCCTCCTCTTGAGATGCGAGGGGAACGACGGAAACTCTTTCCCGACGAATCAGGGATAGGATCCCTCATCTCGAGCTACGAGGCGGAAACGGGGCTCCTCTGGATGTGGGCGGGACCCTCGTGATTCCTCTCGAGTGGAGACGGGTATGTCGGGGAACTTCTTGATTTTCACCAAGGGTGTGAAGGACCCTTTCGAAGTTCAAGAGGTGAGGTGTCATCAGCCTCGAGACGCCTCAGCGGAAATGGGCCTCATCTCGCCTGGAGGGGAGAACCACCTGGATTTTCTCGAGTTGCGTCAGGTCTTCTCGATTTACGACGGGGACCTCAGGGACCCGCTCTGGTGGCCTCAGGAAAGGCCAGTCCCCATGCGAGTTGCTAGGGGGCATCTCGGGATTCCTCTCCCGTCCATGCCGGGGACTAAGACCTTGTGTGGAGTCGGGGCCGGAACCTGAGGATTCCTCTCCAGTGTTGCCATGGATCTTGGGGTGCTTCTGAGTCTCCCCAGGGGAGTCAGGCCTCGTCTCGAGTGGGGGCATGCACGTGCGCTTTCCTCCCGTGCTGCAGCAGTAGTGTCACGCTTCCTGTCACGTTGATAAAGGGATCTTTGGTTTCCCTAGAGGCTTTCCCTCGAGGCTATCCCACGAGGGTTTCCCACAGGGCTGTGCAACGTGCCACCTTCGTGTGAGTAGACCCTCGGCGTGAAAGACGAGCCGGTGAAGGGTTAAGAGGTTCCTCTGGAATGGACTGAGACATCTGGGGGACTCTTGAAATGGTGGCACGACCCTGGAGTGCCAATCGCCGTTCTTGTTGAGATGGCCTCCTCTTGAGATGCGACGGGAACGCCGGGAACACTTTCCTGAAGAAGCAGGGAAAGGATCCCTCATCTCGAGCTACGAGGCGGAAATGGGGCTCCTCTGGATGTGGGCGGGACCCTCGTGTTTCCTCTCGAGTGGAGACGGGTATGTCGGGGAACTTCTTGATTTGCACCAAGGGTGTGAAGGACCCTTTCGAAGTTCCAGAGGTGAGGTGTGATCAGCCTCGAGACGCCTCATCAGAAATGGGCCTCATCTCGCCTGGAGGGGAGAACCTCTTGGAATTTCTCGAGTTGAGGCAGGACGTCCCGTGTTACGACGGGGACCTCAGGGACCCGCTCTGGTGGCCTCAGGAAAGGCCAGTCCCCATGCGAGTTGCTAGGGGCCAACTCGGGATTCCTCTCCAGTCCATGCCGGGGCCTCATTCCTTGTGTGGAGACGGGACGGAACCTGAGGATTCCTCTCCAGTGTTGCCATGGATCTTGGGGTGCTTCTGAGTCTCCCCAGGGGAGTCAGGCCTCGTCTCGAGTGCGGGCATGCACGTGCGCTTTCCTCCCGAGCTGCACCAGTAGTGTCACGCTTCCTGTCACGTGGATCAAGGGATAATTGGCTTTCCCTCGAGGCTGTCCCTCGAGGCTTTCCCACGAGGCTTTCCCACAGGGCTGTGCCACGTGCCACCTTGGTGTGAGTGGATCCTCGGCGTGAAAGACGAGCCGGTGAAGGGAAAAGAGGATCCTCTGGTATGGACTGAGACATCCGGGGGACTCTTGGAATGGTGGCACGACCCTGGAGTTCCTCTCGCCGTTCTTGTTGAGAGGGCCTCCTCTTGAGATGCGACGGGAACGACGGGAATTCCTTCCCGAAGACGCAGGGATAGGATACCTCATCTCGAGCTACGAGGCGGAAACGGTGCTCCTCTGGATGTGAGCGGGACCCTCGTGTTTCCTCTCGAGTGGAGACGGGTATGTCGGGGAACTTCTTGATTTGCACCAAGGGTGTGAAGGACCCTTTCGAAGTTCCAGAGGTGAGGTGTGATCAGCCTCGAGACGCCTCATCAGAAATGGGCGTCATCTCGCCTGGAGGGGAGAACCTCCTGGATTTTCTTGAGTTGCGGCAGGTCTCCCCGAGTTACGACGGGGACCTCAGGGACCCGCTTTGGTGGCCTCAGGAAAGGCCAGTACCCATGCAAGATGCTAGGGGACCTCTCGGGTTTCCTCTCCCGAATATGCCGGGCCTCAGTCCTTGTGTGGAATCGGGATGGAACCTGAGGATTCCTCTCCAGTGTTGCCATGAATCTTGGGGTGCTTCTGAGTCTCCCCAGGGGAGTCAGGCCTCGTCTCGAGTGGGGGCATGCACGTGCGCTTTCCTCCCGAGCTGCAGCAGTAGTGTCACGCTTCCTGTCACTTGGATCAAGGGATCTGTGGCTTTCCCTCGAGGCTGTCCCTCGAGGCTTTCCCACGAGGCTTTCCCACAGGGCTGTGCCACGTGCCACCTTGGTGTCAGTCGATCCTCGGCGTGAAATACGAGCCGGTGAAGGGAAAAGAGGATCCTCTGGAATGGACTGAGACATCTGGGGGACTCTTGGAATGGTGGCACGACCCTGGAGTTCCTCTTGCTGTTCCTGTTGAGAGGGTCTCCTCTTGAGATGCGACGGGAACGCCGGGAACTCTTTCCCGAGGAAGCAGGTATAGGATCCCTCATCTCGAGCTACGAGGCGGAAACGGGGCTCCTCTGGATGTGGGCGGGCCCCTCGTGTTTCCTCTCGAATGGAGACGGGTATGTCGGGGAACTTCTTGATTTGCACCAAGGGTGTGAAGGACCCTTTCGAAGTTCCAGAGGTGAGGTGTGATCAGCCTCGAGACGCCTCATCAGAAATGGGCGTCATCTCGCCTGGAGGGGAGAACCTCCTGGATTTTCTTGAGTTGCGGCAGGTCTTCCCGAGTTACGACAGGGACCTCAGGGACCCGCTTTGGTGGCCTCAGGAAAGGCCAGTCCCCATGCAAGATGCTAGGGGACCTCTCGGGTTTCCTCTCCCGACCATGCTGGGGCCTCAGTCCTTGTGTGGAGACGGGACGGAACCTGAGGATTCCTCTCCAGTGTTGCCATGAATCTTGGGGTGCTTCTGAGTCTCCCCAGGGGAGTCAGGCCTCGTCTCGAGTGGGGGCATGCACGTGCGCTTTCCTCCCGAGCTTCAGCAGTAGTGTCACGCTTCCTGTCACGTGGATCAAGGGATCTGTGGCTTTCCCTCGAGGCTGTCCCTCGAGGCTTTCCCACGAGGCTTTCCCACAGGGCTGTGCCACGTGCCACCTTGGTGTGAGTCGATCCTCGACGTGAAATACGAGCCGGTGAAGGGAAAAGAGGTTCCTCTGGTGTGGACTGAGACATCCGGGGGACTCTTGGAATGGTGGCACGACCCTGGAGTTCCTCTCGCAGTTCCTGTTGAGAGGGCCTCCTCTTGAGATGCGAGGGGAACGACGGAAACTCTTTCCCGACGAATCAGGGATAGGATCCCTCATCTCGAGCTACGAGGCGGAAACGGGGCTCCTCTGGATGTGGGCGGGACCCTCGTGATTCCTCTCGAGTGGAGACGGGTATGTCGGGGAACTTCTTGATTTTCACCAAGGGTGTGAAGGACCCTTTCGAAGTTCAAGAGGTGAGGTGTCATCAGCCTCGAGACGCCTCAGCGGAAATGGGCCTCATCTCGCCTGGAGGGGAGAACCACCTGGATTTTCTCGAGTTGCGTCAGGTCTTCTCGATTTACGACGGGGACCTCAGGGACCCGCTCTGGTGGCCTCAGGAAAGGCCAGTCCCCATACGAGTTGCTAGGGGGCATCTCGGGATTCCTCTCCCGTCCATGCCGGGGACTAAGACCTTGTGTGGAGTCGGGGCCGGAACCTGAGGATTCCTCTCCAGTGTTGCCATGGATCTTGGGGTGCTTCTGAGTCTCCCCAGGGGAGTCAGGCCTCGTCTCGAGTGGGGGCATGCACGTGCGCTTTCCTCCCGTGCTGCAGCAGTAGTGTCACGCTTCCTGTCACGTTGATAAAGGGATCTTTGGTTTCCCTAGAGGCTTTCCCTCGAGGCTATCCCACGAGGGTTTCCCACAGGGCTGTGCAACGTGCCACCTTCGTGTGAGTAGACCCTCGGCGTGAAAGACGAGCCGGTGAAGGGTTAAGAGGTTCCTCTGGAATGGACTGAGACATCTGGGGGACTCTTGAAATGGTGGCACGACCCTGGAGTGCCAATCGCCGTTCTTGTTGAGATGGCCTCCTCTTGAGATGCGACGGGAACGCCGGGAACACTTTCCTGAAGAAGCAGGGAAAGGATCCCTCATCTCGAGCTACGAGGCGGAAATGGGGCTCCTCTGGATGTGGGCGGGACCCTCGTGTTTCCTCTCGAGTGGAGACGGGTATGTCGGGGAACTTCTTGATTTGCACCAAGGGTGTGAAGGACCCTTTCGAAGTTCCAGAGGTGAGGTGTGATCAGCCTCGAGACGCCTCATCAGAAATGGGCCTCATCTCGCCTGGAGGGGAGAACCTCTTGGAATTTCTCGAGTTGAGGCAGGACGTCCCGTGTTACGACGGGGACCTCAGGGACCCGCTCTGGTGGCCTCAGGAAAGGCCAGTCCCCATGCGAGTTGCTAGGGGCCAACTCGGGATTCCTCTCCAGTCCATGCCGGGGCCTCATTCCTTGTGTGGAGACGGGACGGAACCTGAGGATTCCTCTCCAGTGTTGCCATGGATCTTGGGGTGCTTCTGAGTCTCCCCAGGGGAGTCAGGCCTCGTCTCGAGTGCGGGCATGCACGTGCGCTTTCCTCCCGAGCTGCACCAGTAGTGTCACGCTTCCTGTCACGTGGATCAAGGGATAATTGGCTTTCCCTCGAGGCTGTCCCTCGAGGCTTTCCCACGAGGCTTTCCCACAGGGCTGTGCCACGTGCCACCTTGGTGTGAGTGGATCCTCGGCGTGAAAGACGAGCCGGTGAAGGGAAAAGAGGATCCTCTGGTATGGACTGAGACATCCGGGGGACTCTTGGAATGGTGGCACGACCCTGGAGTTCCTCTCGCCGTTCTTGTTGAGAGGGCCTCCTCTTGAGATGCGACGGGAACGACGGGAATTCCTTCCCGAAGACGCAGGGATAGGATACCTCATCTCGAGCTACGAGGCGGAAACGGTGCTCCTCTGGATGTGAGCGGGACCCTCGTGTTTCCTCTCGAGTGGAGACGGGTATGTCGGGGAACTTCTTGATTTGCACCAAGGGTGTGAAGGACCCTTTCGAAGTTCCAGAGGTGAGGTGTGATCAGCCTCGAGACGCCTCATCAGAAATGGGCGTCATCTCGCCTGGAGGGGAGAACCTCCTGGATTTTCTTGAGTTGCGGCAGGTCTCCCCGAGTTACGACGGGGACCTCAGGGACCCGCTTTGGTGGCCTCAGGAAAGGCCAGTACCCATGCAAGATGCTAGGGGACCTCTCGGGTTTCCTCTCCCGAATATGCCGGGCCTCAGTCCTTGTGTGGAATCGGGATGGAACCTGAGGATTCCTCTCCAGTGTTGCCATGAATCTTGGGGTGCTTCTGAGTCTCCCCAGGGGAGTCAGGCCTCGTCTCGAGTGGGGGCATGCACGTGCGCTTTCCTCCCGAGCTGCAGCAGTAGTGTCACGCTTCCTGTCACTTGGATCAAGGGATCTGTGGCTTTCCCTCGAGGCTGTCCCTCGAGGCTTTCCCACGAGGCTTTCCCACAGGGCTGTGCCACGTGCCACCTTGGTGTCAGTCGATCCTCGGCGTGAAATACGAGCCGGTGAAGGGAAAAGAGGATCCTCTGGAATGGACTGAGACATCTGGGGGACTCTTGGAATGGTGGCACGACCCTGGAGTTCCTCTTGCTGTTCCTGTTGAGAGGGTCTCCTCTTGAGATGCGACGGGAACGCCGGGAACTCTTTCCCGAGGAAGCAGGTATAGGATCCCTCATCTCGAGCTACGAGGAGGAAACGGGGCTCCTTTGGATGTGGGCGGGACCCTCGTGTTTCTTCTCGAGTGGAGACGGGTATGTCGGGGAACTTCTTGATTTGCACCAAGGGTGTGAAGGACCCTTTCGAAGTTCCAGAGGTGAGGTGTGATCAGCCTCGAGACGCCTCAGCTGAAATGGGCCACATCTCGCCTGGAGGGGAGAACCTCCTGGATTTTCTCGAGTTGCGGCAGGTCTTCTCGAGTTACGACGGGGACCTCAGGGACCCGCTCTGGTGGCCTCAGGAAAGGCCAGTCCCCATGCGAGTTGCTAGGGGGCATCTCGGGATTCCTCTCCCGTCCATGCCGGGGAGTAAGACCTTGTGTGGAGTTGGGGCGGGAACCTGAGGATTGCTCTCCCGTGTTGCCATGGATCTTGGGGTGCTTCTGAGTCTCCCCAGGGGAGTCAGGCCTCGTCTCGAGTGGGGGCATGCACGTGCGCTTACCTCCCGAGCTGCAGCAGTAGTGTCACGCTTCCTGTCACGTGGATCAAGGGATCTATCGCTTTCCCTCGAGGCTGTTCCTCGAGGCTTTCCCACGAGGCTTTCCCACAGGGCTGTGCCTCGTGCCACCTTGGTGTGAGTCGATCCTCGGCGTGAAAGTCGAGCCGGTGACGGGAAAAGAGGTTCCTCTGGAACGGACTGAGACATCTGGGGGACTCTTGGAATGGTGGCACGACCCTGGAGTTCCTCTCACAGTTCCTGTTGAGAGGGTCTTCTCTTGAGATGCGACGGGAACGCCGGGAACTCTTTCCCGAAGAACCAGGGAAAGGATCCCTCATCTCGAGCTACGAGGCGGAAACGGGGCTCCTCTGGATGTGGGCGGGCCCCTCGTGTTTCCTCTCGAATGGAGACGGGTATGTCGGGGAACTTCTTGATTTGCACCAAGGGTGTGAAGGACCCTTTCGAAGTTCCAGAGGTGAGGTGTGATCAGCCTCGAGACGCCTCATCAGAAATGGGCGTCATCTCGCCTGGAGGGGAGAACCTCCTGGATTTTCTTGAGTTGCGGCAGGTCTTCCCGAGTTACGACAGGGACCTCAGGGACCCGCTTTGGTGGCCTCAGGAAAGGCCAGTCCCCATGCAAGATGCTAGGGGACCTCTCGGGTTTCCTCTCCCGACCATGCTGGGGCCTCAGTCCTTGTGTGGAGACGGGACGGAACCTGAGGATTCCTCTCCAGTGTTGCCATGAATCTTGGGGTGCTTCTGAGTCTCCCCAGGGGAGTCAGGCCTCGTCTCGAGTGGGGGCATGCACGTGCGCTTTCCTCCCGAGCTTCAGCAGTAGTGTCACGCTTCCTGTCACGTGGATCAAGGGATCTGTGGCTTTCCCTCGAGGCTGTCCCTCGAGGCTTTCCCACGAGGCTTTCCCACAGGGCTGTGCCACGTGCCACCTTGGTGTGAGTCGATCCTCGGCGTGAAATACGAGCCGGTGAAGGGAAAAGAGGTTCCTCTGGTATGGACTGAGACATCCGGGGGACTCTTGGAATGGTGGCACGACCCTGGAGTTCCTCTCGCAGTTCCTGTTGAGAGGGCCTCCTCTTGAGATGCGAGGGGAACGACGGAAACTCTTTCCCGACGAATCAGGGATAGGATCCCTCATCTCGAGCTACGAGGCGGAAACGGGGCTCCTCTGGATGTGGGCGGGACCCTCGTGTTTCCTCTCGAGTGGAGACGGGTATGTCGGGGAACTTCTTGATTTTCACCAAGGGTGTGAAGGACCCTTTCGAAGTTCAAGAGGTGAGGTGTCATCAGCCTCGAGACGCCTCAGCGGAAATGGGCCTCATCTCGCCTGGAGGGGAGAACCACCTGGATTTTCTCGAGTTGCGTCAGGTCTTCTCGAGTTACGACGGGGACCTCAGGGACCCGCTCTGGTGGCCTCAGGAAAGGCCAGTCCCCATGCGAGTTGCTAGGGGGCATCTCGGGATTCCTCTCCCGTCCATGCCGGGGACTAAGACCTTGTGTGGAGTCGGGGCCGGAACCTGAGGATTCCTCTCCAGTGTTGCCATGGATCTTGGGGTGCTTCTGAGTCTCCCCAGGGGAGTCAGGCCTCGTCTCGAGTGGGGGCATGCACGTGCGCTTTCCTCCCATGCTGCAGCAGTAGTTTCACGCTTCCTGTCACGTTGATAAAGGGATCTTTGGTTTCCCTAGAGGCTTTCCCTCGAGGCTATCCCACGAGGGATTCCCACAGGGCTGTGCAACGTGCCACCTTCGTGTGAGTAGATCCTCGGCGTGAAAGACGAGCCGGTGAAGGGTTAAGAGGTTCCTCTGGAATGGACTGGGACATCTGGGGGACTCTTGAAATGGTGGCACGACCCTGGAGTGCCAATCGCCATTCTTGTTGAGATGGCCTCCTCTTGAGATGCGACGGGAACGCCGGGAACACTTTCCTGAAGAAGCAGGGAAAGGATCCCTCATCTCGAGCTACGAGGCGGAAATGGGGCTCCTCTGGATGTGGGCGGGACCCTCGTGTTTCCCCTCGAGTGGAGAAGGGTATGTCGGGGAACTTCTTGATTTGCACCAAGGGTGTGAAGGACCCTTTCGAAGTTCCAGAGGTGAGGTGTGATCAGCCTCGAGACGCCTCATCAGAAATGGGCCTCATCTCGCCTGGACGGCAGAACCTCCTGGATTTTCTCGAGTTTCGCCAGGTCTTCTCGAGTTACAACGGGGACCTCAGGGACACGCTCTGGTGGCCTCAGGAAAGGCCAGTCCCCATGCGAGTTGCTAGGGGACCTCTCGGGATTCCTCTCCCGACCATCTCGGGGCCTCAGTCCTTGTGTGGCGTCGGGACGGAACTTGAGGATTCCTCTCCAGTGTTTCCATGGATCTTGGGGTGCTTCTGAGTCTCCCCAGGGGAGTCAGGCCTCGTCTCGAGTGGGGGCATGCACGTGCGCTTTCCTCCCGAGCTGCAGCAGTAGTGTCACGCTTCCTGTCACGTGGATCAAGGGATAATTGGCTTTCCCTCGAGGCTGTCCCTCGAGGCTTTCCCACGAGGCTTTCCCACAGGGCTGTGCCACGTTCCACCTTGGTGTGAGTGGATCCTCGGCGTGAAAGACGAGCCGGTGAAGGGAAAAGAGGATCCTCTGGTATGGACTGAGACATCCGGGGGACTCTTGGAATGGTGGCACGACCCTGGAGTTCCTCTCGCCGTTCTTGTTGAGAGGGCCTCCTCTTGAGATGCGACGGGAACGACGGGAATTCCTTCCCGAAGAAGCAGGGATAGGATCCCTCATCTCGATCTACGAGGCGGAAACGGTGCTCCTCTGGATGTGAGCGGGACCCTCGTGTTTCCTCTCTAGTGGAGACGGGTATGTCGGGGAACTTCTTGATTTGCACCAAGGGTGTGAAGGACCCTTTCGAAGTTCCAGAGGTGAGGTGTGATCAGCCTCGAGACGCCTCATCAGAAATGGGTGTCATCTCGCCTGGAGGGGAGAACCTCCTGGATTTTCTTGAGTTGCGGCAGGTCTCCCCGAGTTACGACGGGGACCTCAGGGACCCGCTTTGGTGGCCTCAGGAAAGGCCAGTCCCCATGCAAGATGCTAGGGGACCTCTCGGGTTTCCTCTCCCGCACATGCCGGGACCTCAGTCCTTGTGTGGAATCGGGACGGAACTTGAGGATTCCTCTCCAGTGTTGCCATGAATCTTGGGGTGCTTCTGAGTCTCCCCAGGGGAGTCAGGCCTCGTCTCGAGTGGGGGCATGCACCTGCGCTTTCCTCCCGAGCTGCAGCAGTAGTGTCATGCTTCCTGTCACTTGGATCAAGGGATCTGTGGCTTTCCCTCGAGGCTGTCCCTCGAGGCTTTCCCACAGGGCTGTGCCACGTGCCACCTTGGTGTCAGTCGATCCTCGGCGTGAAATACGAGCCGGTGAAGGGAAAAGAGGATCCTCTGGAATGGACTGAGACATCTGGGGGACTCTTGGAATGGTGGCACGACCCTGGAGTTCCTCTTGCTGTTCCTGTTGAGAGGGTCTCCTCTTGAGATGCGACGGGAACGCCGGGAACTCTTTCCCGAGGAAGCAGGTATAGGATCCCTCATCTCGAGCTACGAGGAGGAAACGGGGCTCCTTTGGATGTGGGCGGGACCCTCGTGTTTCTTCTCGAGTGGAGACGGGTATGTTGGGGAACTTCTTGATTTGCACCAAGGGTGTGAAGGACCCTTTCGAAGTTCCAGAGGTGAGGTGTGATCAGCCTCGAGACGCCTCAGCTGAAATGGGCCACATCTCGCCTGGAGGGGAGAACCTCCTGGATTTTCTCGAGTTCCGGCAGGTCTTCTCGAGTTACGACGGGGACCTCAGGGACCCGCTCTGGTGGCCTCAGGAATGGCCAGTCCCCATGCGAGTTGCTAGGGGGCATCTCGGGATTCCTCTCCCGTCCATGCCGGGGAGTAAGACCTTGTGTGGAGTTGGGGCCGGAACCTGAGGATTCCTCTCCCGTGTTGCCATGGATCTTGGGGTGCTTCTGAGTCTCCCCAGGGGAGTCAGGCCTCGTCTCGAGTGGGGGCATGCACGTGCACTTACCTCCCGAGCTGCAGCAGTAGTGTCACGCTTCCTGTCACGTGGATCAAGGGATCTGTCGCTTTCCCTCGAGGCTGTTCCTCGAGGCTTTCCCACGAGGCTTTCCCACAGGGATGTGCCACGTGCCACCTTGGTGTGAGTCGATCCTCGGCGTGAAAGTCGAGCCGGTGACGGGAAAAGAGGTTCCTCTGGAACGGACTGAGACATCTGGGGGACTCTTGGAATGGTGGCACGACCCTGGAGTTCCTCTCACAGTTTCTGTTGAGAGGGTCTTCTCTTGAGATGCGACGGGAACGCCGGGAACTCTTTCCCGAAGAACCAGGGAAAGGATCCCTCATCTCGAGCTACGAGGCGGAAACGGGGCTCCTCTGGATGTGGGCGGGCCCCTCGTGTTTCCTCTCGAATGGAGACGGGTATGTCGGGGAACTTCTTGATTTGCACCAAGGGTGTGAAGGACCCTTTCGAAGTTCCAGAGGTGAGGTGTGATCAGCCTCGAGACGCCTCATCAGAAATGGGCGTCATCTCGCCTGGAGGGGAGAACCTCCTGGATTTTCTTGAGTTGCGGCAGGTCTTCCCGAGTTACGACAGGGACCTCAGGGACCCGCTTTGGTGGCCTCAGGAAAGGCCAGTCCCCATGCAAGATGCTAGGGGACCTCTCGGGTTTCCTCTCCCGACCATGCCGGGGCCTCAGTCCTTGTGTGGAGTCGGGACGGAACCTGAGGATTCCTCTCCAGTGTTGCCATGAATCTTGGGGTGCTTCTGAGTCTCCCCAGGGGAGTCAGGCCTCGTCTCGAGTGGGGGCATGCACGTGCGCTTTCCTCCCGAGCTTCAGCAGTAGTGTCACGCTTCCTGTCACGTGGATCAAGGGATCTGTGGCTTTCCCTCGAGGCTGTCCCTCGAGGCTTTCCCACGAGGCTTTCCCACAGGGCTGTGCCACGTGCCACCTTGGTGTGAGTCGATCCTCGGCGTGAAATACGAGCCGGTGAAGGGAAAAGAGGTTCCTCTGGTATGGACTGAGACATCCGGGGGATTCTTGGAATGGTGGTACGACCCTGGAGTTCCTCTCGCCGTTCCTGTTGAGAGGGCCTCCTCTTGAGATGCGACGGGAACGCCGGGAACTCTTTCCCGACGAAGCAGGGAAAGGATCCCTCATCTCGAGCTACGAGGCGGAAACGGGGCTCCTCTGGATGTGGTTGGGACCGTCGTGTTTCCTCTCGAGTGGAGACAGGTATGTCGGGGAACTTCTTGATTTGCACCAAGGGTGTGAAGGACCGTTTCGAAGTTCCAGAGGTGAGGTGTGATCAGCCTCGAGACGCCTCAGCGGAAATGGGCCTCATCTCGCCTGGTTGGGGAACCTCCTGGATTTTCTCGAGTTGCGGCAGGTCTTCTCGAGTTACGACGGGGACCTCAGGTACCCGCTCTGGTGGCCTCAGGAAAGGCCAGTCCCCATGCCAGTTGCTAGGGGCCATCTCGGGATTCCTCTCCCGTCCATGCCGGGGCCTAAGACCTTGTGTGGAGTCGGGGCCGGAACCTGAGGATTCCTCTCCAGTGTTGCCATGGATCTTGGGGTGCTTCTAAGTCTCCCCAGGGGAGTCAGGCCTCGTCTCGAGTGGAGGCATGCACGTGCGCTTTCTTCCCGAGCTGCAGCAGTAGTGTCACGCTTCCTGTCACTTGGATCAAGGGATCTGTGGCTTTCCCTCGAGGCTCTCCCTTGAGGCTTTCCCACGATTCTTTCCCACAGGGCTGTGCCACGTGCCACCTTGGTGTGAGTCGATCCTCGGCGTGAAAGACGAGCCAATGAAGGGAAAAGAGGTTCCTCTGGAATGGACTGAGACATCTGGGGCACTCTTGGAATCGTGGCACGACCCTGGAGTTCCTCTCGCCGTTCCTGTTGAGAGGGCCTCCTCTTGAGATGCGACGGGAACGCCGGGAACTCTTTCCCGACGAAGCAGGGAAAGGATCCCTCATCTCGAGCTACGAGGCGGAAACGGGGCTCCTCTGGATGTGGGCGGGGCCCTCGTGTTTCCTCTCGAGTGGAGACGGGTATGTCGGGGAACTTCTTGATTAGCACCAAGGGTGTGAAGGACCCTTTCGAAGTTCCAGAGGTGAGGTGTGATCAGCCTCGAGACGCCTCAGCGGAAATGGGCCTCATCTCGCCTGGAGGGGAGAACCTCCTGGATTTTCTCGAGTTGCGGCAGGTCTTCTCGAGTTACGACGGGGACCTCAGGGACCCGCTCTGTTGGCCTCAGGAAAGGCCAGTCCCCATGCGAGATGCTAGGGGACCTCTCGGGATTCCTCTCCCGACCATGCCGGGGCCTCAGTCCTTGTGTGGAGTCGGGGCCGGAACCTGAGGATTCTTCTCCAGTGTTGCCATGGATCTTGGGGTGCTTCTGAGTCTCCCCAGGGGAGTCAGGCCTCGTCTCGAGTGGGGGCATGCACGTGCGCTTTCCTCCCGAGCTGCAGCAGTATTGTCACGCTTCCTGTCACGTGGATCAAGGGATCTGTGGCTTTCCCTCGAGGCTTTCGCTCGAGGCTTTCCCACGAGGATTTCCCCCAGGGCTGTGCCACGTGCCACCTTGGTGTGAGTCGATCCTCTGCGTGAAAGACGAGCCGGTGAAGGGAAAAGAGGTTCCTCTGGAAGGGACTGAGACATCTGGGGGACTCTTGGAATGGTGGCACGACCCTGGAGTTCCTCTCGCCGTTCGTGTTTAGAGGGCCTCCTCTTGAGATGCGACGGGAACGCCGGGAACTCTTTCCCGACGAAGCAGGGAAAGGATCCCTCATCTCGAGCTCCGAGGCGGAAACGGGGCTCCTATGGATGTGGGCGGGACCCTCGTGTTTCCTCTCGAGTGGAGACGGGTATGTCGGGGTACTTCTTGATTTGCACCAAGGGTGTGAAGGACCCTTTCGAAGTTCCAGAGGTGAGGTGTGATCAGCCTCGAGACGCCTCAGAAGAAATGGGCCTCATCTCGCCTGGACGGCAGAACCTCCTGGATTTTCTGGAGTTTCGGCAGGTCTTCTCGAGTTACAACGGGGACCTCAGGGACCCGCTCTGGTGGCCTCAGGAAAGGCCAGTCCCCATGCGAGTTGCTAGGGGACCTCTCGGGATTCCTCTCCCGACCATCCCGGGGCCTCAGTCCTTGTGTGGCGTCGGGACGGAACTTGAGGATTCCTCTCCAGTGTTTCCATGGATCTTGGGGTGCTTCTGAGTCTCCCCAGGGGAGTCAGGCCTCGTCTCGAGTGGGGGCATGCACGTGCGCTTTCCTCCCGAGCTGCAGCAGTAGTGGCATGCTTCCTGTCACGTGGATCAAGGGATCTGTGGCTTTCCCTCGAGGCTTTCGCTCGAGGCTTTCCCACGAGGATTTCCCCCAATGCTGTGCCACGTGCCACCTTGGTGTGAGTCGATCCTCGGCGTGAAAGGCAAGCCGGTGAAGGGAAAAGAGGTTCCTCTGGAATGGACTGAGACATCTGGGGGACTCTTGGAATGGTGGCACGACCCTGGAGTTCCTCTCGCCGTTCCTGTTGAGAGGGCCTCCTCTTGAGATACTACGGGAAGGCCGGGAACTCTTTCCCGACGAAGCAGGGAAAGGATACCTCATCTCGAGCTACGAGGCGGAAACGGGGCTCTTCTGGATGTGGGCGGGACCCTCGTGTTTCCTCTCGAGTGGAGACGGGTATGTTGGGCAACTTCTTGATTTGCACCAAGGGTGTGAAGGACCCTTTCGAAGTTCCAGAGGTGAGGTGTGATCAGCCTCGAGACGCCTCAGCGGAAATGTGCCTCATCTCGCCTGGAGGGGAGAACCTCCTGGATTTTCTCGAGTTGCGGCAGGTCTTCTCGAGTTACGACGGGGACCTCAGGGACCCGCTCTGGTGGCCTCAGGAAAGGCCAGTCCCCATGCGAGTTGCTAGGGGACCTCTCGGGATTCCTCTCCCGTCCATGCCTGGGCCTCAGTCCTTGTGTGGAGTCGGGGACAGAACCTGAGGATTCCTCTCCAGTGTTGCCATGGATCTTTGGGTGCTTCTGAGTCTCCCCAGGGGAGTCAGGCCTCGTCTCGAGTGGGGGCTTGCACCTGCGCTTTCCTCCTGAGCTGCAGCAGTAGTGTCACGCTTCCTGTCACGTGGATCAAGGGATCTGTGGCTTTCCCTCGAATCTTTCCCTCGAGGTTTTCCCACGAGGCTTTCCCACAGGGCTGTGCCACGTGCCACCTTGGTGTGAGACGTTCCTCGGCGTGAAAGTCGAGCCGGTGACGGGAAAAGAGGTTCCTCTGGAACGGACTGAGACATCTGGGGGACTCTTGGAATGGTGACACGACCCTGGAGTTCCTATCACAGTTCCTGTTGAGAGGGTCTTCTCTTGAGATGCGACGGGAACGCCGGGAACTCTTTCCCGACGAAGCAGGGAAAGGATCCCTCATCTCGAGCTACGAGGCGGAAACGGGTCTGCTCTGGATGTGGGCGGGCCCCTCGTGTTTCCTCTCGAGTGGAGACGGGTATGTCGGGGAACTTCTTGATTTGCACCAAGGGTGTGAAGGACCGTTTCGAAGTTCCAGAGGTGAGGTGTGATCAGCCTCGAGACGCCTCAGCGGAAATGGGCCTCATCTCGTCAGAAGGGGAGAACATCCTGGATTTTCTCGAGTTGCGGCAGGTCTTCTGGAGTTACGACGGGGACCTCAGGGACACGCTCTGGTGGCCTCAGGAAAGGCCAGTCCCCATGAGACTTGCTAGAGGCCATCTCGGGATCCCTCTCCCGTCCATCCCGGGGCTTAAGACCTTGTGTGGAGTCGGGGCCGGAACCTGAGGATTCCTCTCCAGTGTTGCCATGGATGTTGGGGTGCTTCTCAGTCTCCCCAGGGGAGTCAGGCATCGTCTCGAGTGGGAGCATGCACGTGCGCTTTCCTCCCGAGCTGCAGCAATAGTGTCACGCTTCCTGTCACGTGGATCAAGGGATCTGTGGATTCCCTCGAGGATTCCGATGGAGGCTTTCCCACGAGGCTTTCCCACAGGGCTGTGCCACGTGCCACCTTGGTGTGAGTCGATCCTCGGCGTGAAAGACGAGCCGGTGAAGGGAAAAGAGGTTCCTCTGGAATGGACTGAGACATCTGGGGGACTCTTGGAACGGTGGCACGACCCTGGAGTTCCTCTCGCCGTTCCTGTTGAGAGGGCCTCCTCTTGAGATGCGACGGGAACGCCGGGAACTCTTTCCCGACGAAGCAGGGAAAGGATCCCTCATCTCGAGCTACGAGGCGGAAACGGGGCTCCTCTGGATGTGGGCGGGACCCTCGTGATTCCTCTCGAGTGGAGACGGGTATGTCGGGGAACTTCTTGATTTGCACCAAGGGTGTGAAGGACCCTTTCGAAGTTCCAGAGGTGAGGTGTGATCACCCTCGAAAAGTCTCAGCGGAAATGGCCTCATCTCGCCTGGAGGGGAGAACCTCCTGGATTTTCTCGAGTTGCGGCAGGTCTTCTCGAGTTACGACGGGGACCTCAGGGACCCGCTCTGGTGGCCTCAGGAAAGGCCAGTCCCCATGCGAGGTGCTAGGGGACCTCTCGGGATTCCTCTCCCGTCCATGCCGGGGCCTCAGTCCTTGTGTGGAGTCGGGGCCGGAACCTGAGGATTCTTCTCCAGTGTTGCCATGGATTTTGGGGTGCTTCTGAGAATCCCCAGGGGAGTCAGGCCTCGTCTCGAGTGGGGGCATGCACGTGCGCTTTCCTCCCGAGCTGCTGTAGTAGTGTCACGCTTCCTGTCACGTGGATCAAGGGATCTGTGGATTCCCTCGAGGCTTCCGATGGAGGCTTTCCCACGAGGCTTTCCCACAGGGCTGTGCCACGTGCCACCTTGGTGTGAGTCGATCCTCGGCGTGAAAGAAGAGCCGGTGAAGGGAAAAGAGGTTCCTCTGGAATGGACTGAGACATCTGGGGGACTCTTGGAATGGTGGCACGACCCTGGAGTTCCTCTCGCCGTTCCTGTTGAGAGGGCCTCCTCTTGAGATGCGACGGGAACGCCGGGAACTCTTTCCCGACGAAGCAGGGAAAGGATCCCTCATCTCGAGGTACGAGGCGCAAACGGTGCTCCTCTGGATGTGGGCGGGACCCTCGTGATTCCTCTCGAGTGGATACGGGTATGTCGGGGAACTTCTTGATTTGCACCCAGGGTGTGAAGGACCCTTTCGAAGTTCCAGAGGTGAGGTGTGATCAGCCTCGAGACGCCTAAGCGGAAATGGGCCTCATCTCGCCTGGAGGGGAGAACCTCCTGGATTTTCTCGAGTTGCAGCAGGTCTTCTCGAGTTACGACGGGGACCTCAGGGATACCGCTCTGGTGGCCTCAGCAAAGGCCAGTCCCCATGCGAGCTGCTAGGGGCCATCTCGGGATTCCTCTCCCGTCCATGCCGGGGATAAGACGTGGTGCGGAGTCGGGGCCGGAACCTGAGGATTCCTCTCCAGTGTTGCCATGGATCTTGGGGTGCTTCTGAGTCTCCCCAGGGGAGTCAGGCATCGTCTCGAGTGGAGGCATGCAAGTGGGCTTTCCTCCCGAACTGAAGCAGTAGTGTCACGCTTCCTGTCACGTGGATCAAGGGATCTGTGGCTTTCCCTCGAGGCTGTCCCTCGAGGTTTTCCCACGAGGCTTTCCCACAGGGCTGTGCCACGTGCCACCTTGGTGGGAGTCGATCCTCGGCGTGAAAGACGAGCCGGTGAAGGGAAAAGAGGTTCCTCTGGAAGGGACTGAGACATCTGGGGAACTCTTGGAATGGTGGCTCGACACTGGAGTTCCTCTCGCCGTTCCTGTTGAGAGGGCCTCCTCTTGAGATGCGACGGGAACGCCGTGAACTCTTTCCCGACGAACCAGGGAAAGGATCCCTCATCTCGAGCTACGAGGCGGAAACGGGGCTCCTCTGGATGTGGGCGGGACCCTCGTGTTTCCACTCGAGTGGAGACGGGTATGTCGGGGAACTTCTTGATTTGCACCAAGGGTGTGAAGGACCCTTTCGAAGTTCCAGAGGTGAGGTGTGATCAGCCTCGAGACGCCTCAGCGGAAATGGGCCTCATCTCGCCTGGAGGGGAGAACCTCCTGGATTTTCTCGAGTTGCGGCAGGTCTTCCCGAGTTACGAATGGGACCTCAGGGACCCGCTCTGGTGGCCTCAGGAAAGGCCAGTCCCCATGCGAGTTGCTAGGGGACCTCTCGGGATTCATCTCCCGTCCATGCCGGGGCCTCAGTGCTTGTGTGGAGTCGGGGCCGGAACCTGAGGATTCCTCTCCAGTGTTGCCATGGATCTTGGGGTGCTTCTGAGTCTCCCCAGGGGAGTCAGGCCTCGTCTCGAGTGGGGGCATGCACGTGCGCTTTCCTCCCGAGCTGCAGCAGTAGTGTCACGCTTCCTGTCATGTGGATCAAGGGATCTGTGGCTTTCCCTCGAGGCTGTCCCTCGAGGCTTTCCCACAGGGCTGTGCCACGTGCCACCTTGGTGTGAGTCGAACCTCGGCATGAAAGACGAGCCGGTGAAGGGAAAAGAGGTTCCTCTGGAATGGACTGAGACATCTGGGGGACTCTTGGAATGGTGGCACGACCCTGGAGTTCCTCTCGCCGTTCCTGTTGAGAGGGCCTCCTCTTGAGATGCGACGGGAACGCCGGGAACTCTTTCCCGATGAAGCAGGGAAAGGATCCCTCATCTCGAGCTACGAGGCGGAAACGGGGCTCCTCTGGATGTGGGCGGGACAATCGTGTCTACTCTCGAGTGGAGACGGGTATGTCGGGGAACTTCTTGATTTGCACCCAGGGTGTGAAAGACCCTTTCGAAGTTCCAGAGGTGAGGTGTGATCAGCCTCGAGACGCCTCAGCGGAAATGGGAATCATCTCGCCTGGAGGGGAGAACCTCCTGGATTTTCTCGAGTTGCGGCAGGTCTTCTCGAGTTACGACGGGGACCTCAGGGACCCTCTCTTGTGGCCTCAGCAAAGGCCAGTCCCCATGCGAGTTGCTAGGGGCCATCTCGGGATTCCTCTCCCGTCCATGCCGCGGTTAAGACCTTGTGTGGAGTCGGGGCCGGAAGCTGAGGATTCCTCTCCAGTGTTACCATGGATCTTGGGGTGATTCTGAGTCTCCCCAGGGGAGTCAGGCATCGTCTCGAGGGGGGGCATGCACGTGCGTTTTCCTCCCGAACTGAAGCAGTAGTGTCACGCTTCCTGTCACGTGGATCAAGGGATCTGTGGCTTTCCCTCGAGGCTGTCCCTCGAGACTTTCCCACGAGGCTTTCCCACAGGGCTCTGCCACGTGCCACCTTGGTGTGAGTCGATCTTCGGCGTGAAAGACGAGCCAATGAAGGGAAAAGAGTTTCCTCTGGAATGGACTGAGACATCTGGGGGAATCTTGGGGTGGGGGCACGACCCTGGAGTTCCTCTCGCCGTTCCTGTTGACAGGGCCTCCTCTTGAGATGCGACGGGAACGCCGGGAACTCTTTCCCGACGAAGCAGGGAAAGGATCCCTCATCTCGAATACGAGGCGGAAACGGGGCTCCTCTGGATGTGGGCGGGACCCTCGTGATTCCTCTCGAGTGGAGACGGGTATGTCGGGGAACTTCTTGATTTGCACCAAGGGTGTGAAGGACCCTTTCGAGGTTCCAGAGGTGAGGTGTGATCAGCCTCGAGACGCCTCAGCGGAAATGGGCTTCATCTCGCCTGGAGGGGAGAACCTCCTGGATTTTCTCGAGTTGCGGCAGGTCTTCTCGACTTACGACGGGGACCTCAGGGACCCGCTCTGGTGGCCTCTGGAAAGGCCAGTCCCCATGCGAGGTGCTAGGGGACCTCTCGGGATTCCTCTCCCGTCCATGCCGGGGTTAAGACCTGGTGTGGAGTCGGCGCCGGAACCTGAGGATTCCTCTCCAGTGTTGCCATGGATCTTGGGGTGCTTCTGAGTCTCCCCAGGGGAGTCAGGCCTCGTCTCGAGTGGGGGCATGCACGTGTGCTTTCCTCCCGTGCTGCAGCAGTAGTGTCACGCTTCCTGTCACGTGGATCAAGGGATCTGTGGCTTTCCCTCGAGCCTTTCGCTCGAGGCTTTCCCACGAGGATTTCCCCCAGGGCTGTGCCACGTGCCACCTTGGTGTGAGTCGATCCTCGGCGTGCAAGACGAGCCGGTGAAGGGAAAAGAGGTTCCTCTGGAATGGACTGAGACATCTGGGGGACTCTTGGAATGGTGGCACGACCCTGGAGTTCCTCTCGCCGTTCGTGTTTAGAGGGCCTCCTCTTGAGATGCGTCGGGAACGCCGGGAACTCTTTCCCGAAGAAGCAGGGAAAGGATCCCTCATCTCGAGCTACGAGGGGGAAACGGGGCTCCTATGGATGTGGGCGGGACCCTCGTGTTTCCTCTCGAGTGGAGACGGGTATGTCGGGGTACTTCTTGATTTGCACCAAGGGTGTGAAGGACCCTTTCGAAGTTCCAGAGGTGAGGTGTGATCAGCCTCGAGACGCCTCAGAAGAAATGGGCCTTATCTCGCCTGGACGGCAGAACCTCCTGGATTTTCTCGAGTTTCGGCAGGTCTTCTCGAGTTACGACGGGGACCTCAGGGACCCGCTCTGGTGGCCTCAGGAAAGGCCAGTCCCCATGCGAGTTGCTAGGGGACCTCTCGGGATTCCTCTCCCGACCATCCCGGGGCCTCAGTCCTTGTGTGGCGTCGGGACGGAACTTGAGGATTCCTCTCCAGTGTTTCCATGGATCTTGGGGTGCTTCTGAGTCTCCCCAGGGGAGTCAGGCCTCGTCTCGAGTGGGGGCATGCACGTGCGCTTTCCTCCCGAGCTGCAGCAGTAGTGTCACGCTTCCTGCCACGTGGATCAAGGGATCTGTGTATTCCATCGAGGCTTCCGATGGAGGCTTTCCCACGAGGCTTTCCCACAGGGCTGTGCCACGTGCCACCTTGGTGTGAGTCGATCCTCGGCGTGAAAGACGAGCCGGTGAAGGGAAAAGCGGTTCCTCTGGAATGGACTGAGACATCTGTGGGACTCTTGGAATGGTGGCACGACCCTGGAGTTCCTCTCGCCGTTCCTGTTCAGAGGGCCTCCTCTTGAGATGCGACGGGAACGCCGGGAACTCTTTCCCGACGAAGCAGGGAAAGGATCCCTCATCTCAAGTTACGAGGCGGAAACGGGGCTCCTCTGGATGTGGGCGGGACCCTCGTGATTCCTCTCGAGTGGAGACGTGTATGTCGGGGAACTTCTTGATTTGCACCAAGGGTGTGAAGGACCCTTTCGAAGTTCCAGAGGTGAGGTGTGATCAGCCTCGAGACGCCTCAGCGGAAATGGGCCTCATCTCGCCTGGAGGGGAGAACCTCCTGGATTTTCTCGAGTTGCGGCAGGTCTTCTCGAGTTACGACGGGGACCTCAGGGACCCGCTCTGGTGGCCTCAGCAAAGGCCAGTCCCCATGCGAGTTGCTAGGGGCCATCTCGGGATTCCTCTCCCGTCCATGCCGCGGTTAACACCTTGTGTGGAGTCGGGGCCGGAACCTGAGGATTCCTCTCGAGTGTTGCCATGGATCTTGGGGTGCTTCTGAGTCTCCCCAGGGGAGTCAGGCATCGTCTCGAGTGGGGGCATGCACGTGCGCTTTCCTCCCGAACTGAAGCAGTAGTGTCACGCTTCCTGTCACGTGGATTAAGGGATCTGTGGCTTTCCCTCGAGGCTGTCCCTCGAGGCTTTCCCACGAGGCTTTCCCACAGGGCTGTGCCACGTGCCACCTTGGTGTGAGTCGATCCTCGGCGTGAAAGACGAGCCGGTGAAGGGAAAAGAGGTTCCTCTGGAATGGACTGAGACATCTGGGGGACTCTTGGAATGGTGGCACGACCCTGGAGTTCCTCTTGCCGTTCCTGTTGAGAGGGCCTCCTCTTGAGATGCGACGGGAACGCCGGGAACTCTTTCCCGACGAAGCAGGGAAAGCATCCCTCATCTCGAGCTACGAGGCGGAAATGGCGCTCCTCTGGATGTGGGCGGGACACTCGTGTCTCCTCTCGAGTGGAGACGGGTATGTCGGGGAACTTCTTGATTTGCACCCAGGGTGTGAAGGACCCTTTCGAAGTTCCAGAGGTGAGGTGTGATCAGTAGCGAGACGCCTCAGCGGAAATGGGCCTCATCTCGCCTGGAGGGGAGAACCTCCTGGATTTTCTCGAGTTGCGGCAGGTCTTCTCGGGTTACGACGGGGACGTCAGGGACCCGCTCTGGTGGCCTCAGGAAAGGCCAGTCCCCATGTGAGTTGCTAGGGGCCATCTCGGGATTCCTCTCCCGTCCATGCCGGGGTTAAGACCTGGTGTGGAGTCGGCGCCGGAACCTGAGGATTCCTCTCCAGTGTTGCCATGGATCCTGGGGTACTTCTGAGTCTCCCCAAGGGAGTCAGGCATCGTCTCGAGTGGAGGCATGCAAGTGGGCTTTCCTCCCGAACTGAAGCAGTAGTGTCACGCTTCCTGTCACGTGGAACAAGGGATCTGTGGCTTTCCCTCGAGGCTGTCCCTCGAGGCTTTCCCACGAGGCTTTCCCACAGGGCTGTGCCACGAGCCACCTTGGTGGCAGTCGATCCTCGGCGTGAAAGACGAGCCGGTGAAGGGAAAACGGTTCCTCTGGAATGGACTGAGACATCTGGGGGACTCTTGGAATGGTGGCACGACCCTGGAGTTCCTCTCGCCGTTCCTGTTGAGAGGGCCTCCTCTTGAGATGCGACGGGAACGCCGGGAACTCTTTCCCGACGAAGCAGGGAAAGGATCCCTCATCTCGAGCTACGAGGCGGAAACGGGGCTCCTCTGGATGTGGGCGGGACCCTCGTGATTCCTCTCGAGTGGAGACGTGTATGTCGGGGAACTTCTTGATTTGCACCAAGGGTGTGAAGGACCCTTTCGAAGTTCCAGAGGTGAGGTGTGATCAGCCTCGAGACGCCTCAGCGGAAATGGGCTTCATCTCGCCTGGAGGGGAGAACCTCCTGGATTTTCTCGAGTTGCGGCAGGTCTTCTCGACTTACGACGGGGACCTCAGGGACCCGCTCTGGTGGCCTCTGGAAAGGCCAGTCCCCATGCGAGGTGCTAGGGGACCTCTCGGGATTCCTCTCCCGTCCATGCCGGGGTTAAGACCTGGTGTGGAGTCGGCGCCGGAACCTGAGGATTCCTCTCCAGTGTTGCCATGGATCTTGGGGTGCTTCTGAGTCTCCCCAGGGGAGTCAGGCCTCGTCTCGAGTGGGGGCATGCACGTGTGCTTTCCTCCCGTGCTGCAGCAGTAGTGTCACGCTTCCTGTCACGTGGATCAAGGGATCTGTGGCTTTCCCTCGAGCCTTTCGCTCGAGGCTTTCCCACGAGGATTTCCCCCAGGGCTGTGCCACGTGCCACCTTGGTGTGAGTCGATCCTCGGCGTGCAAGACGAGCCGGTGAAGGGAAAAGAGGTTCCTCTGGAATGGACTGAGACATCTGGGGGACTCTTGGAATGGTGGCACGACCCTGGAGTTCCTCTCGCCGTTCGTGTTTAGAGGGCCTCCTCTTGAGATGCGTCGGGAACGCCGGGAACTCTTTCCCGAAGAAGCAGGGAAAGGATCCCTCATCTCGAGCTACGAGGGGGAAACGGGGCTCCTATGGATGTGGGCGGGACCCTCGTGTTTCCTCTCGAGTGGAGACGGGTATGTCGGGGTACTTCTTGATTTGCACCAAGGGTGTGAAGGACCCTTTCGAAGTTCCAGAGGTGAGGTGTGATCAGCCTCGAGACGCCTCAGAAGAAATGGGCCTTATCTCGCCTGGACGGCAGAACCTCCTGGATTTTCTCGAGTTTCGGCAGGTCTTCTCGAGTTACGACGGGGACCTCAGGGACCCGCTCTGGTGGCCTCAGGAAAGGCCAGTCCCCATGCGAGTTGCTAGGGGACCTCTCGGGATTCCTCTCCCGACCATCCCGGGGCCTCAGTCCTTGTGTGGCGTCGGGACGGAACTTGAGGATTCCTCTCCAGTGTTTCCATGGATCTTGGGGTGCTTCTGAGTCTCCCCAGGGGAGTCAGGCCTCGTCTCGAGTGGGGGCATGCACGTGCGCTTTCCTCCCGAGCTGCAGCAGTAGTGTCACGCTTCCTGCCACGTGGATCAAGGGATCTGTGTATTCCATCGAGGCTTCCGATGGAGGCTTTCCCACGAGGCTTTCCCACAGGGCTGTGCCACGTGCCACCTTGGTGTGAGTCGATCCTCGGCGTGAAAGACGAGCCGGTGAAGGGAAAAGAGGTTCCTCTGGAATGGACTGAGACATCTGGGGGACTCTTGGAATGGTGGCACGACCCTGGAGTTCCTCTCGCCGTTCCTGTTCAGAGGGCCTCCTCTTGAGATGCGACGGGAACGCCGGGAACTCTTTCCCGACGAAGCAGGGAAAGGATCCCTCATCTCGAGCTACGAGGCGGAAACGGGGCTCCTCTGGATGTGGGCGGGACCCTCGTGATTCCTCTCGAGTGGAGACGTGTATGTCGGGGAACTTCTTGATTTGCACCAAGGGTGTGAAGGACCCTTTCGAAGTTCCAGAGGTGAGGTGTGATCAGCCTCGAGACGCCTCAGCGGAAATGGGCCTCATCTTGCCTGGAGGGGAGAACCTCCTGGATTTTCTCGAGTTGCGGCAGGTCTTCTCGAGTTACGACGGGGACCTCAGGGACCCGCTCTGGTGGCCTCAGCAAAGGCCAGTCCCCATGCGAGTTGCTAGGGGCCATCTCGGGATTCCTCTCCCGTCCATGCCGCGGTTAACACCTTGTGTGGAGTCGGGGCCGGAACCTGAGGATTCCTCTCGAGTGTTGCCATGGATCTTGGGGTGCTTCTGAGTCTCCCCAGGGGAGTCAGGCATCGTCTCGAGTGGGGGCATGCACGTGCGCTTTCCTCCCGAACTGAAGCAGTAGTGTCACGCTTCCTGTCACGTGGATTAAGGGATCTGTGGCTTTCCCTCGAGGCTGTCCCTCGAGGCTTTCCCACGAGGCTTTCCCACAGGGCTGTGCCACGTGCCACCTTGGTGTGAGTCGATCCTCGGCGTGAAAGACGAGCCGGTGAAGGGAAAAGAGGTTCCTCTGGAATGGACTGAGACATCTGGGGGACTCTTGGAATGGTGGCACGACCCTGGAGTTCCTCTTGCCGTTCCTGTTGAGAGGGCCTCCTCTTGAGATGCGACGGGAACGCCGGGAACTCTTTCCCGACGAAGCAGGGAAAGCATCCCTCATCTCGAGCTACGAGGCGGAAATGGCGCTCCTCTGGATGTGGGCGGGACACTCGTGTCTCCTCTCGAGTGGAGACGGGTATGTCGGGGAACTTCTTGATTTGCACCCAGGGTGTGAAGGACCCTTTCGAAGTTCCAGAGGTGAGGTGTGATCAGTAGCGAGACGCCTCAGCGGAAATGGGCCTCATCTCGCCTGGAGGGGAGAACCTCCTGGATTTTCTCGAGTTGCGGCAGGTCTTCTCGGGTTACGACGGGGACGTCAGGGACCCGCTCTGGTGGCCTCAGGAAAGGCCAGTCCCCATGTGAGTTGCTAGGGGCCATCTCGGGATTCCTCTCCCGTCCATGCCGGGGTTAAGACCTGGTGTGGAGTCGGCGCCGGAACCTGAGGATTCCTCTCCAGTGTTGCCATGGATCCTGGGGTACTTCTGAGTCTCCCCAAGGGAGTCAGGCATCGTCTCGAGTGGAGGCATGCAAGTGGGCTTTCCTCCCGAACTGAAGCAGTAGTGTCACGCTTCCTGTCACGTGGAACAAGGGATCTGTGGCTTTCCCTCGAGGCTGTCCCTCGAGGCTTTCCCACGAGGCTTTCCCACAGGGCTGTGCCACGAGCCACCTTGGTGGCAGTCGATCCTCGGCGTGAAAGACGAGCCGGTGAAGGGAAAACGGTTCCTCTGGAATGGACTGAGACATCTGGGGGACTCTTGGAATGGTGGCACGACCCTGGAGTTCCTCTCGCCGTTCCTGTTGAGAGGGCCTCCTCTTGAGATGCGACGGGAACGCCGGGAACTCTTTCCCGACGAAGCAGGGAAAGGATCCCTCATCTCGAGCTACGAGGCGGAAACGGGGCTCCTCTGGATGTGGGCGGGACCCTCGTGATTCCTCTCGAGTGGAGACGTGTATGTCGGGGAACTTCTTGATTTGCACCAAGGGTGTGAAGGACCCTTTCGAAGTTCCAGAGGTGAGGTGTGATCAGCCTCGAGACGCCTCAGCGGAAATGGGCCTCATCTCGCCTGGAGGGGAGAACCTCCTGGATTTTCTCGAATTGGGGCAGGTCTTCCCGAGTTACGAATGGCACCTCAGGGACCCGCTCTGGTGGCCACAGGAAAGGCCAGTCCCCATGCGAGTTGCTAGGGGACCTCTCGGGATTCCTCTCCCGTCCATGCCGGGGCCTCAGTGCTTGTGTGGAGTCGGGGCCGGAACCTGAGGATTCCTCTCCAGTGTTGCCATGGATCTTGGGGTGCTTCTGAGTCTCCCCAGGGGAGTCAGGCCTCGTCTCGAGTGGGGGCATGCACGTGCGCTTTCCTCCCGAGCTGCAGCAGTAGTGTCACGCTTCCTGTCACGTGGATCAAGGGATCTGTGGCTTTCCCTCGAGGCTGTCCCTCGAGGCTTTCCCACGAGGCTTTCCCACAGGGCTGTGCCACGTGCCACCTTGGTGTGAGTCGATCCTCGGCGTGAAAGACGAGCCGGTGAAGGGAAAAGAGGATCCTCTGGAATGGACTGAGACATCTGGGGGACTCTTGGAATGGTGGCACGACCCTGGAGTTCCTCTTGCTGTTCCTGTTGAGAGGGTCTCCTCTTGAGATGCGACGGGAACGCCGGGAACTCTTTCCCGAGGAAGCAGGTATAGGATCCCTCATCTCGAGCTACGAGGAGGAAACGGGTCTCCTTTGGATGTGGGCGGGACCCTCGTGTTTCTTCTCGAGTGGAGACGGGTATGTTGGGGAACTTCTTGATTTGCACCAAGGGTGTGAAGGACCGTTTCGAAGTTCCAGAGGTGAGGTGTGATCAGCCTCGAGACGCCTCAGCGGAAATGGGCCTCATCTCGTCAGAAGGGGAGAACATCCTGGATTTTCTCGAGTTGCGGCAGGTCTTCTCGAGTTACGACGGGGACCTCCGGGACCCGCTCTGGTGGCCTCAGGAAAGGCCAGTCCCCATGCGAGTTGCTAGGGGACCTCTCGGGATTCCTCTCCCGTCCATGCCGGGGCCTCATTCTTGTGTGGAGTCGGAGCCGGAACCTGAGGATTCCTCTCCAGTGTTGCCATGGATCTTGGGGTGCTTCTGAGTCTCCCCAGGGGAGTCAGGCCTCGTCTCGAGTGGGGGCATGCACGTGTGCTTTCCTCCCGTGCTGCAGCAGTAGTGTCACGCTTCGTGTCACGTGGATCAAGGGATCTGTGGCTTTCCCTCGAGCCTTTCGCTCGAGGCTTTCCCACGAGGATTTCCCCCAGGGCTGTGCCACGTGCCACCTTGGTGTGAGTCGATCCTCGGCCTGAAAGACGAGCCGGTGAAGGGAAAAGAGGTTCCTCTGGAATGGACTGAGACATCTGGGGGACTCTTGGAATGGTGGCACGACCCTGGAGTTCCTCTCGCCGTTCGTGTTTAGAGGGCCTCCTCTTGAGATGCGTCGGGAACGCCGGGAACTCTTTCCCGAAGAAGCAGGGAAAGGATCCCTCATCTCGAGCTACGAGGGGGAAACGGGGATCCTATGGATGTGGGCGGGACCCTCGTGTTTCCTCTCGAGTGGAGACGGGTATGTCGGGGTACTTCTTGATTTGCACCAAGGGTGTGAAGGACCCTTTCGAAGTTCCAGAGGTGAGGTGTGATCAGCCTCGAGACGCCTCAGAAGAAATGGGCCTTATCTCGCCTGGACGGCAGAACCTCCTGGATTTTCTCGAGTTTCGGCAGGTCTTCTCGAGTTACGACGGGGACCTCAGGGACCCGCTCTGGTGGCCTCAGGAAAGGCCAGTCCCCATGCGAGTTGCTAGGGGACCTCTCGGGATTCCTCTCCCGACCATCCCGGGGCCTCAGTCCTTGTGTGGCGTCGGGACGGAACTTGAGGATTCCTCTCCAGTGTTTCCATGGATCTTGGGGTGCTTCTGAGTCTCCCCAGGGGAGTCAGGCCTCGTCTCGAGTGGGGGCATGCACGTGCGCTTTCCTCCCGAGCTGCAGCAGTAGTGGCACGCTTCCTGTCACGTGGATCAAGGGATCTGTGGCTTTCCCTCGAGGCTTTCGCTCGAGGCTTTCCCACGAGGATTTCCCCCAGGGCTGTGCCACGTGCCACCTTGGTGTGAGTCGATCCTCGGCGTGAAAGACAAGCCGGTGAAGGGAAAAGAGGTTCCTCTGGAATGGACTGAGACATCTGGGGGACTCTTGGAAAGGTGGCACGACCCTGGAGTTCCTCTCGCCGTTCCTGTTGAGAGGGCCTCCTCTTGAGATACTACGGGAAGGCCGGGAACTCTTTCCCGACGAAGCAGGGAAAGGATCCCTCATCTCGAGCTACGAGGCGGAAACGGGGCTCTTCTGGATGTGGGCGGGACCCTCGTGTTTCCTCTCGAGTGGAGACGGGTATGTTGGGCAACTTCTTGATTTGCACCAAGGGTGTGAAGGACCCTTTCGAAGTTCCAGAGGTGAGGTGTGATCAGCCTCGAGACGCCTCAGCGGAAATGGGCCTCATCTCGCCTGGAGGGGAGAACCTCCTGGATTTTCTCGAGTTGCGGCAGGTCTTCTCGAGTTACGACGGGGACCTCAGGGACCCGCTCTGGTGGCCTCAGGAAAGGCCAGTCCCCATGCGAGTTGCTAGGGGACCTCTCGGGATTCCTCTCCCGTCCATGCCGGGGCCTCAGTCCTTGTGTGGAGTCGGGGCCGGAACCTGAGGATTCCTCTCCAGTGTTGCCATGGATCTTTGGGTGCTTCTGAGTCTCCCCAGGGGAGTCAGGCCTCGTCTCGAGTGGGGGCTTGCACCTGGGCTTTCCTCCCGAGCTGCAGCAGTAGTGTCACGCTTCCTGTCACGTGGATCAAGGGATCTGTGGCTTTCCCTCGAATCTTTCCCTCGAGGTTTTCCCACGAGGCTTTCCCACAGGGCTGTGCCACGTGCCACCTTGGTGTGAGACGTTCCTCGGCGTGAAAGGCGAGCCGGTGAAGGGAAAAGAGGTTCCTCTGGAATGGACTGAGACATCTGGGGGTTTCTTGGATTGGTGGCACGACCCTGGAGTTCCTCTCACCTTTCCTGTTGAGAGGGCCTCCTCTTTAGATGCAACGGGAACGTCGAGAACTCTTGCCCGAACAAGCAGGGAAATGATCCCTCATCTCGAGCTACCAGGCGGAAACGGTGCTCCTCTGGATGTGGGCGGGACCCTCGTGTTTCCTCTCTAGTGGAGACGGTTGTGTCGGGGAACTTCATTTGCACCAAGGGTGTGAAGGACCCTTTCTAAGTTCCACAGGTGAGGTGTGATCAGCCTCGAGACGCCTCAGCGGAAATGGGCCTCATCTCGTCAGAAGGGGAGAACATCCTGGATTTTCTCGAGTTGCGGCAGGTCTTCTCGAGTTACGACGGGGACCTCAGGGACCCGCTCTGGTGGCCTCAGGAAAGGCCAGTCCCCATGCGAGTTGCTAGGGGACCTCTCGGGATTCCTCTCCCGTCCATGCCGGGGCCTCAGTCCTTGTGTGGAGTCGGGGCCAGAACCTGAGGATTCCTCTCCAGTGTTGCCATGGATCTTGGGGTGCTTCTGAGTCTCCCCAGGGGACTCAGCCCTCGTCTCGTGTGGGGGCATGCACGTGCGCTTTCCTCCCGAGCTGCAGCAGTAGTGTCACGCTTCCTGTCTCGTGGATCAAGGGATCTGTGGCTTTCCCTCGAGGCTGTCCCTCGAGGCTTTCCCACGAGGCTTTCCCACAGGGCTGTGCCACGTGCCACCTTGGTGTGAGTCGATCCTCGGCGTGAAAGACGAGCCGGTGAAGGGAAAAGACGTTGCTCTGGAATGGTCTGGGACATCTGCGGGACTCTTGGAATGGTGGCACGACCCTGGAGTTCTTCTCGCCGTTCCTGTTGAGAGGGCCTCCTCTTGAGATGCGCCGGGGAGGCCGGGAACTCTTTCCCAACGAAGCAGGGAGAGGAAACCTCATCTCGAGCTACGAAGCGGAAACGGGACTCCTCTGGATGTGGGCGGGTCCCTCGTGTTTCCTCTCGAGTGGAGACGGGTATGTCGGGGAACTTCTTGATTTCCACCAAGGCTGTGAAGGACCCTTTCGAAGTTCCAGAGGTGAGGTGTGATCAGCCTCGAGACGCCTCAGCGGAAATGGGCCTCATCTCGCCTGGAAGGGAGAACCTCCTGGATTTTCTCGAGTTGCGGCAGGTCTTCTCGGGTTACGACGGGGACGTCAGGGACCCGCTCTGGTGGCCTCAGGAAAGGCCAGTCCCCATGTGAGTTGCTAGGGGCCATCTCGGGATTCCTCTCCCGTCCATGCCGGGGTTAAGACCTGGTGTGGAGTCGGCGCCGGAACCTGAGGATTCCTCTCCAGTGTTGCCATGGATCCTGGGGTACTTCTGAGTCTCCCCAAGGGAGTCAGGCATCGTCTGGAGTGGAGGCATGCAAGTGGGCTTTCCTCCCGAACTGAAGCAGTAGTGTCACGCTTCCTGTCACGTGGAACAAGGGATCTGTGGCTTTCCCTCGAGGCTGTCCCTCGAGGCTTTCCCACGAGGCTTTCCCACAGGGCTGTGCCACGAGCCACCTTGGTGGCAGTCGATCCTCGGCGTGAAAGACGAGCCGGTGAAGGGAAAACGGTTCCTCTGGAATGGACTGAGACATCTGGGGGACTCTTGGAATGGTGGCACGACCCTGGAGTTCCTCTCGCCGTTCCTGTTGAGAGGGCCTCCTCTTGAGATGCGACGGGAACGCCGGGAACTCTTTCCCGACGAAGCAGGGAAAGGATCCCTCATCTCGAGCTACGAGGCGGAAACGGGGCTCCTCTGGATGTGGGCGGGACCCTCGTGATTCCTCTCGAGTGGAGACGTGTATGTCGGGGAACTTCTTGATTTGCACCAAGGGTGTGAAGGACCCTTTCGAAGTTCCAGAGGTGAGGTGTGATCAGCCTCGAGACGCCTCAGGGGAAATGGGCCTCATCTCGCCTGGAGGGGAGAACCTCCTGGATTTTCTCGAGTTGGGGCAGGTCTTCCCGAGTTACGAATGGCACCTCAGGGACCCGCTCTGGTGGCCACAGGAAAGGCCAGTCCCCATGCGAGTTGCTAGGGGACCTCTCGGGATTCCTCTCCCGTCCATGCCGGGGCCTCAGTGCTTGTGTGGAGTCGGGGCCGGAACCTGAGGATTCCTCTCCAGTGTTGCCATGGATCTTGGGGTGCTTCTGAGTCTCCCCAGGGGAGTCAGGCCTCGTCTCGAGTGGGGGCATGCACGTGCGCTTTCCTCCCGAGCTGCAGCAGTAGTGTCACGCTTCCTGTCACGTGGATCAAGGGATCTGTGGCTTTCCCTCGAGGCTGTCCCTCGAGGCTTTCCCACGAGGCTTTCCCACAGGGCTGTGCCACGTGCCACCTTGGTGTGAGTCGATCCTCGGCGTGAAAGACGAGCCGGTGAAGGGAAAAGAGGATCCTCTGGAATGGACTGAGACATCTGGGGGACTCTTGGAATGGTGGCACGACCCTGGAGTTCCTCTTGCTGTTCCTGTTGAGAGGGTCTCCTCTTGAGATGCGACGGGAACGCCGGGAACTCTTTCCCGAGGAAGCAGGTATAGGATCCCTCATCTCGAGCTACGAGGAGGAAACGGGTCTCCTTTGGATGTGGGCGGGACCCTCGTGTTTCTTCTCGAGTGGAGACGGGTATGTTGGGGAACTTCTTGATTTGCACCAAGGGTGTGAAGGACCGTTTCGAAGTTCCAGAGGTGAGGTGTGATCAGCCTCGAGACGCCTCAGCGGAAATGGGCCTCATCTCGTCAGAAGGGGAGAACATCCTGGATTTTCTCGAGTTGCGGCAGGTCTTCTCGAGTTACGACGGGGACCTCCGGGACCCGCTCTGGTGGCCTCAGGAAAGGCCAGTCCCCATGCGAGTTGCTAGGGGACCTCTCGGGATTCCTCTCCCGTCCATGCCGGGGCCTCATTCTTGTGTGGAGTCGGAGCCGGAACCTGAGGATTCCTCTCCAGTGTTGCCATGGATCTTGGGGTGCTTCTGAGTCTCCCCAGGGGAGTCAGGCCTCGTCTCGAGTGGGGGCATGCACGTGTGCTTTCCTCCCGTGCTGCAGCAGTAGTGTCACGCTTCCTGTCACGTGGATCAAGGGATCTGTGGCTTTCCCTCGAGCCTTTCGCTCGAGGCTTTCCCACGAGGATTTCCCCCAGGGCTGTGCCACGTGCCACCTTGGTGTGAGTCGATCCTCGGCGTGAAAGACGAGCCGGTGAAGGGAAAAGAGTTTCCTCTGGAATGGACTGAGACATCTGGGGGACTCTTGGAATGGTGGCACGACCCTGGAATTCCTCTCGCCGTTCGTGTTTAGAGGGCCTCCTCTTGAGATGCGTCGGGAACGCCGGGAACTCTTTCCCGAAGAAGCAGGGAAAGGATCCCTCATCTCGAGCTACGAGGGGGAAACGGGGCTCCTATGGATGTGGGCGGGACCCTCGTGTTTCCTCTCGAGTGGAGACGGGTATGTCGGGGTACTTCTTGATTTGCACCAAGGGTGTGAAGGACCCTTTCGAAGTTCCAGAGGTGAGGTGTGATCAGCCTCGAGACGCCTCAGAAGAAATGGGCCTTATCTCGCCTGGACGGCAGAACCTCCTGGATTTTCTCGAGTTTCGGCAGGTCTTCTCGAGTTACGACGGGGACCTCAGGGACCCGCTCTGGTGGCCTCAGGAAAGGCCAGTCCCCATGCGAGTTGCTAGGGGACCTCTCGGGATTCCTCTCCCGACCATCCCGGGGCCTCAGTCCTTGTGTGGCGTCGGGACGGAACTTGAGGATTCCTCTCCAGTGTTGCCATGGATCTTGGGGTGCTTCTGAGTCTCCCCAGGGGAGTCAGGCCTCGTCTCGAGTGGGGGCATGCACGTGCGCTTTCCTCCCGAGCTGCAGCAGTAGTGGCACGCTTCCTGTCACGTGGATCAAGGGATCTGTGGCTTTCCCTCGAGGCTTTCGCTCGAGGCTTTCCCACGAGGATTTCCCCCAGGGCTGTGCCACGTGCCACCTTGGTGTGAGTCGATCCTCGGCGTGAAAGACAAGCCGGTGAAGGGAAAAGAGGTTCCTCTGGAATGGACTGAGACATCTGGGGGACTCTTGGAAAGGTGGCACGACCCTGGAGTTCCTCTCGCCGTTCCTGTTGAGAGGGCCTCCTCTTGAGATACTACGGGAAGGCCGGGAACTCTTTCCTGACGAAGCAGGGAAAGGATCCCTCATCTGGAGCTACGAGGCGGAAACGGGGCTCTTCTGGATGTGGGCGGGACCCTCGTGTTTCCTCTCGAGTGGAGACGGGTATGTTGGGCAACTTCTTGATTTGCACCAAGGGTGTGAAGGACCCTTTCGAAGTTCCAGAGGTGAGGTGTGATCAGCCTCGAGACGCCTCAGCGGAAATGGGCCTCATCTCGCCTGGAGGGGAGAACCTCCTGGATTTTCTCGAGTTGCGGCAGGTCTTCTCGAGTTACGACGGGGACCTCAGGGACCCGCTCTGGTGGCCTCAGGAAAGGCCAGTCCCCATGCGAGTTGCTAGGGGACCTCTCGGGATTCCTCTCCCGTCCATGCCGGGGCCTCAGTCCTTGTGTGGAGTCGGGGCCGGAACCTGAGGATTCCTCTCCAGTGTTGCCATGGATCTTTGGGTGCTTCTGAGTCTCCCCAGGGGAGTCAGGCCTCGTCTCGAGTGGGGGCTTGCACCTGGGCTTTCCTCCCGAGCTGCAGCAGTAGTGTCACGCTTCCTGTCACGTGGATCAAGGGATCTGTGGCTTTCCCTCGAATCTTTCCCTCGAGGTTTTCCCACGAGGCTTTCCCACAGGGCTGTGCCACGTGCCACCTTGGTGTGAGACGTTCCTCGGCGTGAAAGGCGAGCCGGTGAAGGGAAAAGAGGTTCCTCTGGAATGGACTGAGACATCTGGGGGTTTCTTGGATTGGTGGCACGACCCTGGAGTTCCTCTCGCCTTTCCTGTTGAGAGGGCCTCCTCTTTAGATGCAACGGGAACGTCGAGAACTCTTGCCCGAACAAGCAGGGAAATGATCCCTCATCTCGAGCTACCAGGCGGAAACGGTGCTCCTCTGGATGTGGGCGGGACCCTCGTGTTTCCTCTCTAGTGGAGACGGTTGTGTCGGGGAACTTCATTTGCACCAAGGGTGTGAAGGACCCTTTCTAAGTTCCACAGGTGAGGTGTGATCAGCCTCGAGACGCCTCAGCGGAAATGGGCCTCATCTCGTCAGAAGGGGAGAACATCCTGGATTTTCTCGAGTTGCGGCAGGTCTTCTCGAGTTACGACGGGGACCTCAGGGACCCGCTCTGGTGGCCTCAGGAAAGGCCAGTCCCCATGCGAGTTGCTAGGTGACCTCTCGGGATTCCTCTCCCGTCCATGCCGGGGCCTCAGTCCTTGTGTGGAGTCGGGGCCAGAACCTGAGGATTCCTCTCCAGTGTTGCCATGGATCTTGGGGTGCTTCTGAGTCTCCCCAGGGGAGTCAGGCCTCGTCTCGTGTGGGGGCATGCACGTGCGCTTTCCTCCCGAGCTGCAGCAGTAGTGTCACGCTTCCTGTCTCGTGGATCAAGGGATCTGTGGCTTTCCCTCGAGGCTGTCCCTCGAGGCTTTCCCACGAGGCTTTCCCACAGGGCTGTGCCACGTGCCACCTTGGTGTGAGTCGATCCTCGGCGTGAAAGACGAGCCGGTGAAGGGAAAAGACGTTGCTCTGGAATGGTCTGGGACATCTGCGGGACTCTTGGAATGGTGGCACGACCCTGGAGTTCTTCTCGCCGTTCCTGTTGAGAGGGCCTCCTCTTGAGATGCGCCGGGGAGGGCGGGAACTCTTTCCCAACGAAGAAGGGAGAGGAAACCTCATCTCGAGCTACGAAGCGGAAACGGGTCTCCTCTGGATGTGGGCGGGTCCCTCGTGTTTCCTCTCGAGTGGAGACGGGTATGTCGGGGAACTTCTTGATTTCCACCAAGGCTGTGAAGGACCCTTTCGAAGTTCCAGAGGTGAGGTGTGATCAGCCTCGAGACGCCTCAGCGGAAATGGGCCTCATCTCGCCTGGAAGGGAGAACCTCCTGGATTTTCTCGAGTTGCGGCAGGTCTTCTTGAGTTACGACGGGGACCTCAGGCACCCGCTCTGGTGGCCTCATGAAAGGCCAGTCCCCATGCGAGTTGCTAGGGGACATCTCGGGATTCCTCTCCCGTCCATGTCGGGGCCTAAGAGCTTGTGTGGAGTCGGGTCCGGAACCTGAGGTTTACTCTCCCGTGTTGTCATGGATCTTGGGGTGCTTCTGAGTCTCCCCAGGGGAGTCAGGCCTCGTCTCGAGTGGGGGCATGCACGTGCGCTTTCCTCCCGTGCTGCAGCAGTAGTGTCACGCTTCCTGTCACGTGGATCAAGGGATCTGTGGCTTTCCCTCGAGGCTGTCCCTCGAGGCTTTCCCACGAGGCTTTCCCACGGGGCTATGCCACGTGCCACCTTGGTGTGAGTCGATCCTCGGCGTGAAAGACGAGCCGGTGAAGGGAAAAGAGGTTCCTCTGGAATGGACTGAGACATCTCGGGGACTCTTGGAATGGTGGCACGACCCTTTAGTTCCTCTCGCCGTTCCTGTTGAGAGGGCCTCCTCTTGAGATGCGACGGGAACGCCGAGAACTCTTTCCCGACGAAGCAGGGAAAGGATCCCTCATCTCGAGCTACGAGGCGGAAACGGGGCTCCTATGGATGTGGGCGGGACCCACGTGTTTCCCCTCGAGTGGAGACGGGTATGTCGGGGAACTTCTTGATTTGCACCAAGGGTGTGAAAGACCCTTTCGAAGTTCCAGAGGTGAGGTGTGATCAGCCTCGAGACGCCTCAGCGGAAATGGGCCTCATCTCGCCTGGAGGGGAGAACCTCCTGGATTTTCTCGAGTTGCGGCAGGTTTTCTCGAGTTACGACGGGGACCTCAGGGACCCGCTCTGGTGGCCTCAGGAAAGGCCAGTCCCCATGCGAGTTGCTAGAGGCCATCTCGGGATCCCTCTCCCGTCCATCCCGGGGCTTAAGACCTTGTGTGGAGTCGGGGCTGGAACCTGAGGATTCCTCTCCAGTGTTGCCATGGATGTTGGGGTGCTTCTCAGTCTCCCCAGGTGAGTCAGGCATCGTCTCGAGTGGGAGCATGCACGTGCGCTTTCCTCCCGAGCTGCAGCAATAGTGTCACGCTTCCTGTCACGTGGATCAAGGGATCTGTGGATTCCCTCGAGGATTCCGATGGAGGCTTTCCCACGAGGCTTTCCCACAGGGCTGTGCCACATGCCACCTTGGTGTGAGTCGATCCTCGACGTGAAAGACGAGCCGGTGAAGGGAAAAGAGGTTCCTCTGGAATGGACTGAGACATCTGGGGGACTCTTGGAACGGTGGCACGACCCTGGAGTTCCTCTCGCCGTTCCTGTTGAGAGGGCCTCCTCTTGAGATGCGACGGGAACGCCGGGAACTCTTTCCCGACGAAGCAGGGAAAGGATCCCTCATCTCGAGGTACGAGGCGCAAACGGTGCTCCTCTGGATGTGGGCGGGACCCTCGTGATTCCTCTCGAGTGGATACGGGTATGTCGGGGAACTTCTTGATTTGCACCCAGGGTGTGAAGGACCCTTTCGAGTTTCCAGAGGTGAGGTGTGATCAGCCTCGAGATGCCTCAGCGGAAATGGGCCTCATCTCGCCTGGAGGGGAGAACCTCCTGGATTTTCTCGAGTTGCAGCAGGTCTTCTCGAGTTACGACGGGGACCTCAGGGACCCGCTCTGGTGGCCTCAGGAAAGGCCAGTCCCCATGTGAGTTGCTAGGGGCCATCTCGGGATTCCTCTCCCGTCCATGCCGGGGATAAGACCTGGTGTGGAGTCGGGGCCAGAAGCTGAGGATGCCTCTCCAGTGTTGCCATGGATTTGGGGTGCTTCTGAATCTCCCCAGGGGAGTCAGGCAGCGTCTCGAGTGGGGGCATGCACGTGCGCTTTCCTCCCTAGCTGCAGCAGTAGTGTCACGCTTCCTGTCACGTGGATCAAGGGATCTGTGGCTTTCCCTCGAGGCTTTCCTTCGAGGCTGTCCCTCGAGGCTTTCCCACAGGGCTGTGCCACGTGCCACCTTGGTGGGAGTCGATCCTCGGCGTGAAAGACGAGCCGGTGAAGGGAAAAGGGGCTCCTCTGGAATGGACTGAGACATCTGGGGGACTCTTGAAATGGTGGCACGACCCTGGAGTTCCTCTCGCCGTTCCTGTTGAGAGGGCCTCCTCTTGAGATGCGACGGGAACGCCGGGAACTCTTTCCCGAAGAAGCAGGGAAAGGATCCCTCATCTCGAGCTACGAGGCGGAAACGGGGCTCCTCTGGATGTGGGCGGGACCCTCGTGATTCCTCTCGAGTGGAGACGGGTATGTCGGGGAACTTCTTGATTTGCACCAAGGGTGTGAAGGACCCTTTCGAAGTTCCAGAGGTGAGGTGTGATCACCCTCGAAAAGTCTCAGCGGAAATGGCCTCATCTCGCCTGGAGGGGAGAACCTCCTGGATTTTCTCGAGTTGCGGCAGGTCTTCTCGAGTTACGACGGGGACCTCAGGGACCCGCTCTGGTGGCCTCAGGAAAGGCCAGTCCCCATGGGAGTTGCTAGGGGCCATCTCGGGATCCCTCTCCCGTCCATGCCGGGGCTTAAGACCTTGTGTGTAGTCGGGGCCAGAACCTGAGGATGCCTCTCCAGTGTTGCCATGGATCTTGGGGTGCTTCTGAGTCTCCCCAGGGGAGTCAGGCCTCGTCTCGAGTGGCGGCATGCACGTGCGCTTTCCTCCCTAGCTGCAGCAGTAGTGTCACGCTTCCTGTCACGTGGATCAAGGGATCTGTGGCTTTCCCTCGAGGCTGTCCCTCGGGCTTTCCCACGAGGCTTTCCCACAGGGCTGTGCCACGTGCCACCTTGGTGTGAGTCGATCCTCGACGTGAAAGACGAGCCGGTGAAGGGAAAAGAGGTTCCTCTGGAACGGACTGAGACATCTGGGGGACTCTTGGAATGGTGACACGACCCTGGAGTTCCTCTCGCCGTTCCTGTTCAGAGGGCCTCCTCTTGATATGCGACGGGAACGCCGGAAACTCATTCCCGACGAAGCAGGGAAAGGATCCCTCATCTCGAGCTACAAAGCGGAAACGGGGCTCCTCTGGATGTGGGCGGGACCCTCGTGATTCCTCTCGAGTGGAGACGGATATGTCGGGGAACTTCTTGATTTGCACCAAGGGTGTGAAGGACCCTTTCGAGGTTCCAGAGGTGAGGTGTGATCAGCCTCGAGACGCCTCAGCGGAAATGGGCCTCATCTCGCCTGGAGGGGAGAACCTCCTGGATTTTCTCGAGTTGCGGCAGGTCTTCCCGAGTTACGAATGGGACCTCAGGGACCCGCTCTGGTGGCCTCAGGAAAGGCCAGTCCCCATGCGAGTTGCTAGGGGACCTCTCGGGATTCCTCTCCCGTCCATGCCGGGGCCTCAGTGCTTGTGTGGAGTCGGGGCCGGAACCTGAGGATTCCTCTCCAGTGTTGCCAAGGATCTTGGGGTGCTTCTGAGTCTCCCCAGGGGAGTCAGGCCTCGTCTCGAGTGGGGGCATGCACGTGCGCTTTCCTCCCGAGCTGCAGCAGTAGTGTCACGCTTCCTGTCATGTGGATCAAGGGATCTGTGGCTTTCCCTCGAGGCTGTCCCTCGAGGCTTTACCACAGGGCTGTGCCACGTGCCACCTTGGTGTGAGTCGAACCTCGGCATGAAAGACGAGCCGGTGAAGGGAAAAGAGGTTCTTCTGGAATGGACTGAGACATCTGGGGGACTCTTGGAATGGTGGCACGACCCTGGAGTTCCTCTCGCCGTTCCTGTTGAGAGG
Source organism: Budorcas taxicolor (assembly GCF_023091745.1). Taxonomy (NCBI): domain Eukaryota; kingdom Metazoa; phylum Chordata; class Mammalia; order Artiodactyla; family Bovidae; genus Budorcas; species Budorcas taxicolor. Next base: position 124,448 of record NW_026292692.1, on the reverse strand, counting down.
GCCTCCTCTTGAGATGCGACGGGAACGCCGGGAACTCTTTCCCGACGAAGCAGGGAAAGGATCCCTCATCTCGAGCTACGAGGCGGAAACGGGGCTCCTCTGGATGTGGGCGGGACAATCGTGTCTACTCTCGAGTGGAGACGGGTATGTCGGGGAACTTCTTGATTTGCACCCAGGGTGTGAAGGACCCTTTCGAAGTTCCAGAGGTGAGGTGTGATCAGCCTCGAGACGCCTCAGCGGAAATGGGAATCATCTCGCCTGGAGGGGAGAACCTCCTGGATTTTCTCGAGTTGCGGCAGGTCTTCTCGAGTTACGACAGGGACCTCAGGGACCCGCTCTGGTGGCCTCAGGAAAGGCCAGTCCCCATGTGAGTTGCTAGGGGCCATCTCGGGATTCCTCTCCCGTCCATGCCGGGGTTAAGACCTGGTGTGGAGTCGGGGCCGGAACCTGAGGATTCCTCTCCAGTGTTGCCATGGATCTTGGGGTGCTTCTGAGTCTCCCCAGGGGAGTCAGGCCTCGTCTCGAGTGGAGGCATGCACGTGGGCTTTCCTCCCGAACTGAAGCAGTAGTGTCACGCTTCCTGTCACGTGGAACAAGGGATCTGTGGCTTTCCCTCGAGGCTGTCCCTCGAGGCTTTCCCACGAGGCTTTCCCACAGGGCTGTGCCACGAGCCACCTTGGTGGCAGTCGATCCTCGGCGTGAAAGACGAGCCGGTGAAGGGAAAACGGTTCCTCTGGAATGGACTGAGACATCTGGGGGACTCTTGGAATGGTGGCACGACCCTGGAGTTCCTCTCGCTGTTCCTGTTGAGAGGGCCTCCTCTTGAGATGCGACGGGAACGCCGGGAACTCTTTCCCGACGAAGCAGGGAAAGGATCCCTCATCTCGAGCTACGAGGCGGAAACGGGGCTCCTCTGGATGTGGGCGGGACCCTCGTGATTCCTCTCGAGTGGAGACGTGTATGTCGGGGAACTTCTTGATTTGCACCAAGGGTGTGAAGGACCCTTTCGAAGTTCCAGAGGTGAGGTGTGATCAGCCTCGAGACGCCTCAGCGGAAATGGGCCTCATCTCGCCTGGAGGGGAGAACCTCCTGGATTTTCTCGAGTTGCGGCAGGTCTTCCCGAGTTACGAATGGCACCTCAGGGACCCGCTCTGGTGGCCTCAGGAAAGGCCAGTCCCCATGCGAGTTGCTAGGGGACCTCTCGGGATTCCTCTCCCGTCCATGCCGGGGCCTCAGTGCTTGTGTGGAGTCGGGGCCGGAACCTGAGGATTCCTCTCCAGTGTTGCCATGGATCTTGGGGTGCTTCTGAGCCTCCCCAGGGGAGTCAGGCCTCGTCTCGAGTGGGGGCATGCACGTGCGCTTTCCTCCAGAGCTGCAGCAGTAGTGTCACGCTTCCTGTCACGTGGATCAAGGGATCTGTGGCTTTCCTTCGAGGCTGTCCCTCGAGGCTTTCCCACAGGGCTGTGCCACGTGCCACCTTGGTGGGAGTCGATCCTCGGCGTGAAAGACGAGCCGGTGAAGGGAAAAGAGGTTCCTCTGGAACGGACTGAGACATCTGGGGGAGTCTTGGAATGGTGGCACGACCCTGGAGTTCCTCTTGCCGTTCCTGTTGAGAGGGCCTCCTCTTGAGATGCGACGGGAACGCCGGGAACTCTTTCACGACGAAGCAGGGAAAGGATCCCTCATCTCGAGCTACGAGGCGGAAACGGGGCTCCTCTGGATGTGGGCGGGACCCTAGTGTTTCCTCTCGAGTGGAGACTGGTATGTCAGGGAACTTCTTGATTTGCAGCAAGGGTGTGAAGGACCCTTTCGAAGTTCCAGAGTTGAGGTGTGATCAGCCTCGAGACGCCTCAGCGGAAATGGGCCTCATCTCGCCTGCAGGGGAGAACCTCCTGGATTTTCTCGAGTTGCGGCAGGTCTTCTCGAGTTACGACAGGGACCTCAGGGACCCGCTCTGGTGGCCTCAGGAAAGGCGAGTCCCCATGCGAGTTGCTATGGGCCATCTCGGGATTCCTCTCCCGTCCATGCCGGGGCCTAAGACTTTGTGTGGAGTCGGGGCCGGTACCTGAGGATTCTTCTCCAGTGTTGCCATGGATCTTGGGGTGCTTCTGAGTCTCCCCAGGGGAGTCAGGCCTCGTCTCGAGTGGGGGCATGCACGTGCGCTTTCCTCCGGAGCTGCAGCAGTAGTGTCACGCTTCCTGTCACGTGGATCAAGGGATCTGTGGCTTTCCCTCGAGGCTGTCCCTCGAGGCTTTCGCACGAGGCTTTCCCACAGGGCTGTGCCACGTGCCACCTTGGTGTGAGTCGATCCTCGGCGTGAAATACGAGCCGGTGAAGGGAAAAGAGGATCCTCTGGAATGGACTGAGACATCTGGGGGACTCTTGGAATGGTGGCACGACCCTGGAGTTCCTCTTGCTGTTCCTGTTGAGAGGGTCTCCTCTTGAGATGCGACGGGAACGCCGGGAACTCTTTCCCGAGGAAGCAGGTATAGGATCCCTCATCTCGAGCTACGAGGAGGAAACGGGGCTCCTTTGGATGTGGGCGGGACCCTCGTGTTTCTTCTCGAGTGGAGACGGGTATGTTGGGGAACTTCTTGATTTGCACCAAGGGTGTGAAGGACCGTTTCTAAGTTCCAGAGGTGAGGTGTGATCAGCCTCGAGACGCCTCAGCAGAAATGGGCCTCATCTCGTCAGAAGGGGAGAACATCCTGGATTTTCTCGAGTTGCGGCAGGTCTTCTCGAGTTACGACGGGGACCTCAGGGACCCGCTCTGGTGGCCTCAGGAAAGGCCAGTCCCCATGCGAGTTGCTAGGGGACCTCTCGGGATTCCTCTCCCGTCCATGCCGGGGCCTCATTCTTGTGTGGAGTCAGACCCGGAACCTGAGGATTCCTCTCCAGTGTTGCCATGGATCTTGGGGTGCTTCTGAGTCTCCCCAGGGGAGTCAGGCCTCGTCTCGAGTGGGGGCATGCACGTGCGTTTCCTCCGGAGCTGCAGCACTAGTGTCACGCTTCCTGTCACGTGGATCAAGGGATCTGTGGCTTTCCCTCGAATCTTTCCCTCGAGGTTTTCCCACGAGGCTTTCCCACAGGGCTGTGCCACGTGCCACATTGTTGTGAGATGTTCCTCGGCGTGAAAGGCGAGCCGGTGAAGGGAAAAGAGGTTCCTCTGGAATGGACTGAGACATCTGGGGGTTTCTTGGATTGGTGGCACGACCCTGGAGTTCCTCTCGCCTTTCCTGTTGAGAGGGCATCCTCTTTAGATGCAACGGGAACGTCGGGAACTCTTGCCCGAACAAGCAGGGAAATGATCCCTCATCTCGAGCTACGAGGCAGAAACGGTGCTCCTCTGGATGTGGGCGGGACCCTCGTGTTTCCTCTCTAGTGGAGACGGTTGTGTCGGGGAACTTCATTTGCACCAAGGGTGTGAAGGACCCTTTCTAAGTTCCACAGGTGAAGTGTGATCAGCCTCGAGACGCCTCAGCGGAATTGGGCGTCATCTCGCCTTGAAAGGAGAACCTCCTGGATTTTCTCGAGTTGCGGCAGGTCTTCTCGAGTTACGACGGGGACCTCAGGGACCCGCTCTGGTGGCTCAGGAAAGGCCAGTCCCCATGCGATTTGCTAGGGGGCATCTCGGGATTCCTCTCCCGTTCATGCCGGGGACTAATACCTTGTGTGGAGTCGGGGCCGGAACCTGAGGAATCCTCTCCAGTGTTGCCATGGATCTTGGGGTGCTTCTGAGTCTCCCCAGGGGAGTCAGGCCTCGTCTCGAGGGGGGCATGCACGTGCGCTTTCCTCCCGAGCTGCAGCAGTATTGTCACGCTTCTGTCACGTGGATCAAGGGATCTTTGGTTTCCCTCGAGGCTTTCGCTCGAGGCTATCCCACGAGGGTTTCCCACAGGGCTGTGCAACGTGCCACCTTCGTGTGCGTAGATCCTCGGCGTGAAAGACGAGCCGGTGAAGGGTTAAGAGGTTCCTCTGGAATGGACTGAGACACCTGGGGGACTCTTGAAATGGTGGCACGACCCTGGAGTGCCAATCGCCGTTCTTGTTGAGATGGCCTCCTCTTGTGATGCGACGGGAACGCCGGGAACACTTTCCCGACGAAGCAGGGAAAGGATCCCTCATCTCGAGCTACGAGGCAGAAACGGGGCTCCTCTGGATGTGGGCGGGACCCTCGTGTTTCCTCTCGAGTGGAGACGGGTATGTCGGGGAAATTCTTGATTTGCACCAAGGGTGTGAAGGACCGTTTCGAAGTTCCAGAGGTGAGGTGTGATCAGCCTCGAGACGCCTCAGCGGAAATGGGCCTCATCTCGTCAGAAGGGGAGAACATCCTGGATTTTCTCGAGTTGCGGCAGGTCTTCTCGAGTTACGACGGGGACCTCAGGGACCCGCTCTGGTGGCCTCAGGAAAGGCCAGTCCCCATGCGAGTTGCTAGGGGACCTCTCGGGATTCCTCTCCCGTCCATGCCGGGGCTTAAGACGTTGTGTGGAGTCGGGGCCGGAACCTGAGGATTCCTCTCCAGTGTCGCCATGGATCTTGGGGTGCTTCTCAGTCTCCCGAGGGGAGTCAGGCCTCGTCTCCTGTGGGGGCATGCACGTGCGCTTTCCTCCCGAGCTGCAGCAGTAGTGTCACGCTTCCTGTCACGTGGATCAAGGGATCTGTGGCTTTCCCTCGAGGCTGTCCCTCGAGGCTTTCACACGAGGCTTTCCCACGGGGCTATGCCACGTGCCACCTTGGTGTGAGTCGATCCTCGGCGTGAAAGACGAGCCGGTGAAGGGAAAAGAGGTTCCTCTGGAATGGACTGAGACATCTGGCGGACTCTTGGAATGGTGGCATGACCCTTTAGTTCCTCTCGCCGTTCCTGTTGAGAGGGCCTCCTCTTGAGATGCGACGGGAACGCCGAGAACTCTTTCCCGACGAAGCAGGGAAAGGATCCCTCATCTCGAGCTACGAGGCGGAAACGGGGCTCCTATGGATGTGGGCGGGACCCACGTGTTTCCCCTCGAGTGGAGACGGGTATGTCGGGGAACTTCTTGATTTGCACCAAGGGTGTGAAAGACCCTTTCGAAGTTCCAGAGGTGAGGTGTGATCAGCCTCGAGACGCCTCAGCGGAAATGGGCCTCATCTCGCCTGGAGGGGAGAACCTCCTGGATTTTCTCGAGTTGCGGCAGGTTTTCTCGAGTTACGACGGGGACCTCAGGGACCCGCTCTGGTGGCCTCAGGAAAGGCCAGTCCCCATGCGAGTTGCTAGAGGCCATCTCAGGATCCCTCTCCCGTCCATCCCGGGGCTTAAGACCTTGTGTGGAGTCGGGGCTGGAACCTGAGGATTCCTCTCCAGTGATGCCATGGATGTTGGGGTGCTTCTCAGTCTCCCCAGGGGAGTCAGGCATCGTCTCGAGTGGGAGTATGCACGTGCGCTTTCCTCCCGAGCTGCAGCAATAGTGTCACGCTTCCTGTCACGTGGATCAAGGGATCTGTGGATTCCCTCGAGGATTCCGATGGAGGCTTTCCCACGAGGCTTTCCCACAGGGCTGTGCCACATGTCACCTTGGTGTGAGTCGATCCTCGGCGTGAAAGACGAGCCGGTGAAGGGAAAAGAGGTTCCTCTGGAATGGACTGAGACATCTGGGGGACTCTTGGAACGGTGGCACGACCCTGGAGTTCCTCTCGCCGTTCCTGTTGAGAGGGCCTCCTCTTGAGATGCGACGGGAACGCCGGGAACTCTTTCCCGACGAAGCAGGGAAAGGATCCCTCATCTCGAGGTACGAGGCGCAAACGGTGCTCCTCTGGATGTGGGCGGGACCCTCGTGATTCCTCTCGAGTGGAGACGGGTATGTCGGGGAACTTCTTGATTTGCACCCAGGGTGTGAAGGACCCTTTCGAGTTTCCAGAGGTGAGGTGTGATCAGCCTCGAGATGCCTCAGCGGAAATGGGCCTCATCTCGCCTGGAGGGGAGAACCTCCTGGATTTTCTCGAGTTGCAGCAGGTCTTCTCGAGTTACGACGGGGACCTCAGGGACCCGCTCTGGTGGCCTCAGGAAAGGCCAGTCCCCATGTGAGTTGCTAGGGGCCATCTCGGGATTCCTCTCCCGTCCATGCCGGGGATAAGACCTGGTGTGGAGTCGGGGCCGGAAGATGAGGATTCCTCTCCAGTGTTGCCATGGATTTGGGGTGCTTCTGAATCTCCCCAGGGGAGTCAGGCAGCGTCTCGAGTGGGGGCATGCACGTGCGCTTTCCTCCCTAGCTGCAGCAGTAGTGTCACCCTTCCTGTCACGTGGATCAAGGGATCTGTGGCTTTCCCTCGAGGCTTTCCTTCGAGGCTGTCCCTCGAGGCTTTCCCACAGGGCTGTGCCACGTGCCACCTTGGTGGGAGTCGATCCTCGGCGTGAAAGACGAGCCGGTGAAGGGAAAAGAGGTTCCTCTGGAATGGACTGAGACATCTGGGGGTTTCTTGGATTGGTGGCACGACCCTGGAGTTCCTCTCGCCTTTCCTGTTGAGAGGGCCTCCTCTTTAGATGCAACGGGAACGTCGAGAACTCTTGCCCGAACAAGCAGGGAAATGATCCCTCATCTCGAGCTACCAGGCGGAAACGGTGCTCCTCTGGATGTGGGCGGGACCCTCGTGTTTCCTCTCTAGTGGAGACGGTTGTGTCGGGGAACTTCATTTGCACCAAGGGTGTGAAGGACCCTTTCTAAGTTCCACAGGTGAGGTGTGATCAGCCTCGAGACGCCTCAGCGGAAATGGGCCTCATCTCGTCAGAAGGGGAGAACATCCTGGATTTTCTCGAGTTGCGGCAGGTCTTCTCGAGTTACGACGGGGACCTCAGGGACCCGCTCTGGTGGCCTCAGGAAAGGCCAGTCCCCATGCGAGTTGCTAGGGGACCTCTCGGGATTCCTCTCCCGTCCATGCCGGGGCCTCAGTCCTTGTGTGGAGTCGGGGCCAGAACCTGAGGATTCCTCTCCAGTGTTGCCATGGATCTTGGGGTGCTTCTGAGTCTCCCCAGGGGAGTCAGGCCTCGTCTCGTGTGGGGGCATGCACGTGCGCTTTCCTCCCGAGCTGCAGCAGTAGTGTCACGCTTCCTGTCTCGTGGATCAAGGGATCTGTGGCTTTCCCTCGAGGCTGTCCCTCGAGGCTTTCCCACGAGGCTTTCCCACAGGGCTGTGCCACGTGCCACCTTGGTGTGAGTCGATCCTCGGCGTGAAAGACGAGCCGGTGAAGGGAAAAGACGTTGCTCTGGAATGGTCTGGGACATCTGCGGGACTCTTGGAATGGTGGCACGACCCTGGAGTTCTTCTCGCCGTTCCTGTTGAGAGGGCCTCCTCTTGAGATGCGCCGGGGAGGCCGGGAACTCTTTCCCAACGAAGCAGGGAGAGGAAACCTCATCTCGAGCTACGAAGCGGAAACGGGTCTCCTCTGGATGTGGGCGGGTCCCTCGTGTTTCCTCTCGAGTGGAGACGGGTATGTCGGGGAACTTCTTGATTTCCACCAAGGCTGTGAAGGACCCTTTCGAAGTTCCAGAGGTGAGGTGTGATCAGCCTCGAGACGACTCAGCGGAAATGGGCCTCATCTCGCCTGGAAGGGAGAACCTCCTGGATTTTCTCGAGTTGCGGCAGGTCTTCTCGAGTTACGACGGGGACCTCAGGCACCCGCTCTGGTGGCCTCATGAAAGGCCAGTCCCCATGCGAGTTGCTAGGGGACATCTCGGGATTCCTCTCCCGTCCATGTCGGGGCCTAAGAGCTTGTGTGGAGTCGGGTCCGGAACCTGAGGTTTACTCTCCCGTGTTGTCATGGATCTTGGGGTGCTTCTGAGTCTCCCCAGGGGAGTCAGGCCTCGTCTCGAGTGGGGGCATGCACGTGCGCTTTCCTCCCGTGCTGCAGCAGTAGTGTCACGCTTCCTGTCACGTGGATCAAGGGATCTGTGGCTTTCCCTCGAGGCTGTCCCTCGAGGCTTTCCCACGAGGCTTTCCCACAGGGCTATGCCACGTGCCACCTTGGTGTGAGTCGATCCTCGGCGTGAAAGACGAGCCGGTGAAGGGAAAAGAGGTTCCTCTGGAATGGACTGAGACATCTCGGGGACTCTTGGAATGGTGGCACGACCCTTTAGTTCCTCTCGCCGTTCCTGTTGAGAGGGCCTCCTCTTGAGATGCGACGGGAACGCCGAGAACTCTTTCCCGACGAAGCAGGGAAAGGATCCCTCATCTCGAGCTACGAGGCGGAAACGGGGCTCCTATGGATGTGGGCGGGACCCACGTGTTTCCCCTCGAGTGGAGACGGGTATGTCGGGGAACTTCTTGATTTGCACCAAGGGTGTGAAAGACCCTTTCGAAGTTCCAGAGGTGAGGTGTGATCAGCCTCGAGACGCCTCAGCGGAAATGGGCCTCATCTCGCCTGGAGGGGAGAACCTCCTGGATTTTCTCGAGTTGCGGCAGGTTTTCTCGAGTTACGACGGGGACCTCAGGGACCCGCTCTGGTGGCCTCAGGAAAGGCCAGTCCCCATGCGAGTTGCTAGAGGCCATCTCGGGATCCCTCTCCCGTCCATCCCGGGGCTTAAGACCTTGTGTGGAGTCGGGGCTGGAACCTGAGGATTCCTCTCCAGTGATGCCATGGATGTTGGGGTGCTTCTCAGTCTCCCCAGGTGAGTCAGGCATCGTCTCGAGTGGGAGCATGCACGTGCGCTTTCCTCCCGAGCTGCAGCAATAGTGTCACGCTTCCTGTCACGTGGATCAAGGGATCTGTGGATTCCCTCGAGGATTCCGATGGAGGCTTTCCCACGAGGCTTTCCCACAGGGCTGTGCCACATGCCACCTTGGTGTGAGTCGATCCTCGACGTGAAAGACGAGCCGGTGAAGGGAAAAGAGGTTCCTCTGGAATGGACTGAGACATCTGGGGGACTCTTGGAACGGTGGCACGACCCTGGAGTTCCTCTCGCCGTTCCTGTTGAGAGGGCCTCCTCTTGAGATGCGACGGGAACGCCGGGAACTCTTTCCCGACGAAGCAGGGAAAGGATCCCTCATCTCGAGGTACGAGGCGCAAACGGTGCTCCTCTGGATGTGGGCGGGACCCTCGTGATTCCTCTCGAGTGGATACGGGTATGTCGGGGAACTTCTTGATTTGCACCCAGGGTGTGAAGGACCCTTTCGAGTTTCCAGAGGTGAGGTGTGATCAGCCTCGAGATGCCTCAGCGGAAATGGGCCTCATCTCGCCTGGAGGGGAGAACCTCCTGGATTTTCTCGAGTTGCAGCAGGTCTTCTCGAGTTACGACGGGGACCTCAGGGACCCGCTCTGGTGGCCTCAGGAAAGGCCAGTCCCCATGTGAGTTGCTAGGGGCCATCTCGGGATTCCTCTCCCGTCCATGCCGGGGATAAGACCTGGTGTGGAGTCGGGGCCGGAAGCTGAGGATTCCTCTCCAGTGTTGCCATGGATTTGGGGTGCTTCTGAATCTCCCCAGGGGAGTCAGGCAGCGTCTCGAGTGGGGGCATGCACGTGCGCTTTCCTCCCTAGCTGCAGCAGTAGTGTCACGCTTCCTGTCACGTGGATCAAGGGATCTGTGGCTTTCCCTCGAGGCTTTCCTTCGAGGCTGTCCCTCGAGGCTTTCCCACAGGGCTGTGCCACGTGCCACCTTGGTGGGAGTCGATCCTCGGCGTGAAAGACGAGCCGGTGAAGGGAAAAGGGGCTCCTCTGGAATGGACTGAGACATCTGGGGGACTCTTGAAATGGTGGCACGACCCTGGAGTTCCTCTCGCCGTTCCTGTTGAGAGGGCCTCCTCTTGAGATGCGACGGGAACGCCGGGAACTCTTTCCCGAAGAAGCAGGGAAAGGATCCCTCATCTCGAGCTACGAGGCGGAAACGGGGCTCCTCTGGATGTGGGCGGGACCCTCGTGATTCCTCTCGAGTGGAGACGGGTATGTCGGGGAACTTCTTGATTTGCACCAAGGGTGTGAAGGACCCTTTCGAAGTTCCAGAGGTGAGGTGTGATCACCCTCGAAAAGTCTCAGCGGAAATGGCCTCATCTCGCCTGGAGGGGAGAACCTCCTGGATTTTCTCGAGTTGCGGCAGGTCTTCTCGAGTTACGACGGGGACCTCAGGGACCCGCTCTGGTGGCCTCAGGAAAGGCCAGTCCCCATGGGAGTTGCTAGGGGCCATCTCGGGATCCCTCTCCCGTCCATGCCGGGGCTTAAGACCTTGTGTGTAGTCGGGGCCAGAACCTGAGGATGCCTCTCCAGTGTTGCCATGGATCTTGGGGTGCTTCTGAGTCTCCCCAGGGGAGTCAGGCCTCGTCTCGAGTGGCGGCATGCACGTGCGCTTTCCTCCCTAGCTGCAGCAGTAGTGTCACGCTTCCTGTCACGTGGATCAAGGGATCTGTGGCTTTCCCTCGAGGCTGTCCCTCGGGCTTTCCCACGAGGCTTTCCCACAGGGCTGTGCCACGTGCCACCTTGGTGTGAGTCGATCCTCGACGTGAAAGACGAGCCGGTGAAGGGAAAAGAGGTTCCTCTGGAACGGACTGAGACATCTGGGGGACTCTTGGAATGGTGACACGACCCTGGAGTTCCTCTCGCCGTTCCTGTTCAGAGGGCCTCCTCTTGATATGCGACGGGAACGCCGGAAACTCATTCCCGACGAAGCAGGGAAAGGATCCCTCATCTCGAGCTACAAAGCGGAAACGGGGCTCCTCTGGATGTGGGCGGGACCCTCGTGAATCCTCTCGAGTGGAGACGGATATGTCGGGGAACTTCTTGATTTGCACCAAGGGTGTGAAGGACCCTTTCGAGGTTCCAGAGGTGAGGTGTGATCAGCCTCGAGACGCCTCAGCGGAAATGGGCCTCATCTCGCCTGGAGGGGAGAACCTCCTGGATTTTCTCGAGTTGCGGCAGGTCTTCCCGAGTTACGAATGGGACCTCAGGGACCCGCTCTGGTGGCCTCAGGAAAGGCCAGTCCCCATGCGAGTTGCTAGGGGACCTCTCGGGATTCCTCTCCCGTCCATGCCGGGGCCTCAGTGCTTGTGTGGAGTCGGGGCCGGAACCTGAGGATTCCTCTCCAGTGTTGCCAAGGATCTTGGGGTGCTTCTGAGTCTCCCCAGGGGAGTCAGGCCTCGTCTCGAGTGGGGGCATGCACGTGCGCTTTCCTCCCGAGCTGCAGCAGTAGTGTCACGCATCCTGTCATGTGGATCAAGGGATCTGTGGCTTTCCCTCGAGGCTGTCCCTCGAGGCTTTCCCACAGGGCTGTGCCACGTGCCACCTTGGTGTGAGTCGAACCTCGGCATGAAAGACGAGCCGGTGAAGGGAAAAGAGGTTCTTCTGGAATGGACTGAGACATCTGGGGGACTCTTGGAATGGTGGCACGACCCTGGAGTTCCTCTCGCCGTTCCTGTTGAGAGGGCCTCCTCTTGAGATGCGACGGGAACGCCGGGAACTCTTTCCCGACGAAGCAGGGAAAGGATCCCTCATCTCGAGCTACGAGGCGGAAACGGGGCTCCTCTGGATGTGGGCGGGACAATCGTGTCTACTCTCGAGTGGAGACGGGTATGTCGGGGAACTTCTTGATTTGCACCCAGGGTGTGAAGGACCCTTTCGAAGTTCCAGAGGTGAGGTGTGATCAGCCTCGAGACGCCTCAGCGGAAATGGGAATCATCTCGCCTGGAGGGGAGAACCTCCTGGATTTTCTCGAGTTGCGGCAGGTCTTCTCGAGTTACGACAGGGACCTCAGGGACCCGCTCTGGTGGCCTCAGGAAAGGCCAGTCCCCATGTGAGTTGCTAGGGGCCATCTCGGGATTCCTCTCCCGTCCATGCCGGGGTTAAGACCTGGTGTGGAGTCGGGGCCGGAACCTGAGGATTCCTCTCCAGTGTTGCCATGGATCTTGGGGTGCTTCTGAGTCTCCCCAGGGGAGTCAGGCCTCGTCTCGAGTGGAGGCATGCACGTGGGCTTTCCTCCCGAACTGAAGCAGTAGTGTCACGCTTCCTGTCACGTGGAACAAGGGATCTGTGGCTTTCCCTCGAGGCTGTCCCTCGAGGCTTTCCCACGAGGCTTTCCCACAGGGTTGTGCCACGAGCCACCTTGGTGGCAGTCGATCCTCGGCGTGAAAGACGAGCCGGTGAAGGGAAAACGGTTCCTCTGGAATGGAGTGAGACATCTGGGGGACTCTTGGAATGGTGGCACGACCCTGGAGTTCCTCTCGCTGTTCCTGTTGAGAGGGCCTCCTCTTGAGATGCGACGGGAACGCCGGGAACTCTTTCCCGACGAAGCAGGGAAAGGATCCCTCATCTCGAGCTACGAGGCGGAAACGGGGCTCCTCTGGATGTGGGCGGGACCCTCGTGATTCCTCTCGAGTGGAGACGTGTATGTCGGGGAACTTCTTGATTTGCACCAAGGGTGTGAAGGACCCTTTCGAAGTTCCAGAGGTGAGGTGTGATCAGCCTCGAGACGCCTCAGCGGAAATGGGCCTCATCTCGCCTGGAGGGGAGAACCTCCTGGATTTTCTCGAGTTGCGGCAGGTCTTCCCGAGTTACGAATGGCACCTCAGGGACCCGCTCTGGTGGCCTCAGGAAAGGCCAGTCCCCATGCGAGTTGCTAGGGGACCTCTCGGGATTCCTCTCCCGTCCATGCCGGGGCCTCAGTCCTTGTGTGGAGTCGGGGCCGGAACCTGAGGATTCCTCTCCAGTGTTGCCATGGATCTTGGGGTGCTTCTGAGTCTCCCCAGGGGAGTCAGGCCTCGTCTCGAGTGGGGGCATGCACGTGCGCTTTCCTCCCGAGCTGCAGCAGTAGTGTCACGCTTCCTGTCACGTGGATCAAGGGATCTGTGGCTTTCCTTCGAGGCTGTCCCTCGAGGCTTTCCCACAGGGCTGTGCCACGTGCCACCTTGGTGGGAGTCGATCCTCGGCGTGAAAGACGAGCCGGTGAAGGGAAAAGAGGTTCCTCTGGAACGGACTGAGACATCTGGGGGAGTCTTGGAATGGTGGCACGACCCTGGAGTTCCTCTTGCCGTTCCTGTTGAGAGGGCCTCCTCTTGAGATGCGACGGGAACGCCGGGAACTCTTTCACGACGAAGCAGGGAAAGGATCCCTCATCTCGAGCTACGAGGCGGAAACGGGGCTCCTCTGGATGTGGGCGGGACCCTAGTGTTTCCTCTCGAGTGGAGACTGGTATGTCAGGGAACTTCTTGATTTGCAGCAAGGGTGTGAAGGACCCTTTCGAAGTTCCAGAGTTGAGGTGTGATCAGCCTCGAGACGCCTCAGCGGAAATGGGCCTCATCTCGCCTGCAGGGGAGAACCTCCTGGATTTTCTCGAGTTGCGGCAGGTCTTCTCGAGTTACGACAGGGACCTCAGGGACCCGCTCTGGTGGCCTCAGGAAAGGCGAGTCCCCATGGGAGTTGCTATGGGCCATCTCGGGATTCCTCTCCCGTCCATGCCGGGGCCTAAGACTTTGTGTGGATTCGGGGCCGGAACCTGAGGATTCTTCTCCAGTGTTGCCATGGATCTTGGGGTGCTTCTGAGTCTCCCCAGGGGAGTCAGGCCTCGTCTCGAGTGGGGGCATGCACGTGCGCTTTCCTCCGGAGCTGCAGCAGTAGTGTCACGCTTCCTGTAACGTGGATCAAGGGATCTGTGGCTTTCCCTCGAGGCTGTCCCTCGAGGCTTTCCCACGAGGCTTTCCCACAGGGCTGTGCCACGTGCCACCTTGGTGTGAGTCGATCCTCGGCGTGAAATACGAGCCGGTGAAGGGAAAAGAGGATCCTCTGGAATGGACTGAGACATCTGGGGGACTCTTGGAATGGTGGCACGACCCTGGAGTTCCTCTTGCTGTTCCTGTTGAGAGGGTCTCCTCTTGAGATGCGACGGGAAGGCCGGGAACTCTTTCCCGAGGAAGCAGGTATAGGATCCCTCATCTCGAGCTACGAGGAGGAAACGGGGCTCCTTTGGATGTGGGCGGGACCCTCGTGTTTCTTCTCGAGTGGAGACGGGTATGTTGGGGAACTTCTTGATTTGCACCAAGGGTGTGAAGGACCGTTTCGAAGTTCCAGAGGTGAGGTGTGATCAGCCTCGAGACGCCTCAGCAGAAATGGGCCTCATCTCGTCAGAAGGGGAGAACATCCTGGATTTTCTCGAGTTGCGGCAGGTCTTCTCGAGTTACGACGGGGACCTCAGGGACCCGCTCTGGTGGCCTCAGGAAAGGCCAGTCCCCATGCGAGTTGCTAGGGGACCTCTCGGGATTCCTCTCCCGTCCATGCCGGGGCCTCATTCTTGTGTGGAGTCAGAGCCGGAACCTGAGGATTCCTCTCCAGTGTTGCCATGGATCTTGGGGTGCTTCTGAGTCTCCCCAGGGGAGTCAGGCCTCGTCTCGAGTGGGGGCATGCACGTGCGTTTCCTCCGGAGCTGCAGCACTAGTGTCACGCTTCCTGTCACGTGGATCAAGGGATCTGTGGCTTTCCCTCGAATCTTTCCCTCGAGGTTTTCCCACGAGGCTTTCCCACAGGGCTGTGCCACGTGCCACCTTGTTGTCAGATGTTCCTCGGCGTGAAAGGCGAGCCGGTGAAGGGAAAAGAGTTTCCTCTGGAATGGACTGAGACATCTGGGGGTTTCTTGGATTGGTGGCACGACCCTGGAGTTCCTCTCGCCTTTCCTGTTGAGAGGGCATCCTCTTTAGATGCAACGGGAACGTCGGGAACTCTTGCCCGAACAAGCAGGGAAATGATCCCTCATCTCGAGCTACGAGGCAGAAACGGTGCTCCTCTGGATGTGGGCGGGACCCTCGTGTTTCCTCTCTAGTGGAGACGGTTGTGTCGGGGAACTTCATTTGCACCAAGGGTGTGAAGGACCCTTTCTAAGTTCCACAGGTGAAGTGTGATCAGCCTCGAGACGCCTCAGCGGAATTGGGCGTCATCTCGCCTTGAAAGGAGAACCTCCTGGATTTTCTCGAGTTGCGGCAGGTCTTCTCGAGTTACGACGGGGACCTCAGGGACCCGCTCTGGTGGCTCAGGAAAGGCCAGTCCCCATGCGATTTGCTAAGGGCCATCTCGGGATTCCTCTCCCGTTCATGCCGGGGACTAAGACCTTGTGTGGAGTCGGGGCCGGAACCTGAGGATTCCTCTCCAGTGTTGCCATGGATCTTGGGGTGCTTCTGAGTCTCCCCAGGGGAGTCTGGGCTCGTCTCGAGGGGGGCATGCACGTGCGCTTTCCTCCCGAGCTGCAGCAGTATTGTCACGCTTCTGTCACGTGGATCAAGGGATCTTTGGTTTCCCTCGAGGCTTTCGCTCGAGGCTATCCCACGAGGGTTTCCCACAGGGCTGTGCAACGTGCCACCTTCGTGTGCGTAGATCCTCGGCGTGAAAGACGAGCCGGTGAAGGGTTAAGAGGTTCCTCTGGAATGGACTGAGACACCTGGGGGACTCTTGAAATGGTGGCACGACCCTGGAGTGCCAATCGCCGTTCTTGTTGAGATGGCCTCCTCTTGTGATGCGACGGGAACGCCGGGAACACTTTCCCGACGAAGCAGGGAAAGGATCCCTCATCTCGAGCTACGAGGCAGAAACGGGGCTCCTCTGGATGTGGGCGGGACCCTCGTGTTTCCTCTCGAGTGGAGACGGGTATGTCGGGGAAATTCTTGATTTGCACCAAGGGTGTGAAGGACCGTTTCGAAGTTCCAGAGGTGAGGTGTGATCAGCCTCGAGACGCCTCAGCGGAAATGGGCCTCATCTCGTCAGAAGGGGAGAACATCCTGGATTTTCTGGAGTTGCGGCAGGTCTTCTCGAGTTACGACGGGGACCTCAGGGACCCGCTCTGGTGGCCTCATGAAAGGCCAGTCCCCATGCGAGTTGCTAGGGGCCATCTCGGGATTCCTCTCCCGTCCATGCCGCGGTTAACACCTTGTGTGGAGTCGGGGCCGGAACCTGAGGATTCCTCTCGAGTGTTGCCATGGATCTTGGGGTGCTTCTGAGTCTCCCCAGGGGAGTCAGGCATCGTCTCGAGTGGGGGCATGCACGTGCGCTTTCCTCCCGAACTGAAGCAGTAGTGTCACGCTTCCTGTCACGTGGATCAAGGGATCTGTGGCTTTCCCTCGAGGCTGTCCCTCGAGGCTTTCCCACGAGGCTTTCCCACAGGGCTGTGCCAGGTGCCACCTTGGTGTGAGTCGATCCGCGGCGTGAAAGACGAGCCGGTGAAGGGAAAAGAGGTTCCTCTGGAATGGACTGAGACATCTGGGGAACTCTTGGAATGGTGGCACGACCCTGGAGTTCCTCTCGCCGTTCCTGTTGAGAGGGCCTCCTCTTGAGATGCGACTGAAACGCCGGGAACTCTTTCCAGACGAAGCAGGGAAAGGATCCCTCATCTCGAGCTACGAGGCGGAAACGGGGCTCCTCTGGATGTGGGCGGGATCCTCGTGTTTCCCCTGGAGTGGAGACGGGTATGTCGGGGAACTTCTTGATTTGCACCAAGGGTGTGAAGGACCCTTTCGAAGTTCCAGAGGTGATGTGTGATCAGTAGCGAGACGCCTCAGCGGAAATGGGCCTCATCTCGCCTGGAGGGGAGAACCTCCTGGATTTTCTCGAGTTGCGGCAGGTCTTCTCGGGTTACGACGGGGACGTCAGGGACCCGCTCTGGTGGCCTCAGGAAAGGCCAGTCCCCATGTGAGTTGCTAGGGGCCATCTCGGGATTCCTCTCCCGTCCATGCCGGGGTTAAGACCTGGTGTGGAGTCGGGGCCGGAACCTGAGGATTCCTCTCCAGTGTTGCCATGGATCTTGGGGTGCTTCTGAGTCTCCCCAGGGGAGTCAGGCATCGTCTCGAGTGGAGGCATGCAAGTGGGCTTTCCTCCCGAACTGAAGCAGTAGTGTCACGCTTCCTGTCACGTGGAACAAGGGATCTGTGGCTTTCCCTCGAGGCTGTCCCTCGAGGCTTTCCCACGAGGCTTTCCCACAGGGCTGTGCCACGAGCCACCTTGGTGGCAGTCGATCCTCGGCGTGAAAGACGAGCCGGTGAAGGGAAAACGGTTCCTCTGGAATGGACTGAGACATCTGGGGGACTCTTGAAATGGTGGCACGACCCTGGAGTTCCTCTCGTCGTTCCTGTTGAGAGGGCCTCCTCTTGAGATGCGACGGGAACGCCGGGAACTCTTTCCCGACGAAGCAGGGAAAGGATCCCTCATCTCGAGCTACGAGGCGGAAACGGTGCTCCTCTGGATGTGGGCGGGACCCTCGTGTTTCCTCTCTAGTGGAGACGGTTGTGTCGGGGAACTTCATTTGCACCAAGGGTGTGAAGGACCCTTTCTAAGTTCCACAGGTGAAGTGTGATCAGCCTCGAGACGCCTCAGCGGAATTGGGCGTCATCTCGCCTTGAAAGGAGAACCTCCTGGATTTTCTCGAGTTGCGGCAGGTCTTCTCGAGTTACGACGGGGACCTCAGGGACCCGCTCTGGTGGCCTCAGGAAAGGCCAGTCCCCATGCGAGTTGCTAGGGGACCTCTCGGGATTCCTCTCCCGTCCATGCCGGGGCCTCAGTCCTTGTGTGGAGTCGGGGCCAGAACCTGAGGATTCCTCTCCAGTGTTGCCATGGATCTTGGGGTGCTTCTGAGTCTCCCCAGGGGAGTCAGGCCTCGTCTCGTGTGGGGGCATGCACGTGCGCTTTCCTCCCGAGCTGCAGCAGTAGTGTCACGCTTCCTGTCACGTGGATCAAGGGATCTGTGGCTTTCCCTCGAGGCTGTCCCTCGAGGCTTTCCCACGAGGCTTTCCCACAGGGCTGTGCCACGTGCCACCTTGATGTGAGTCGATCCTCGGCGTGAAAGACGAGCCGGTGAAGAGAAAAGACGTTCCTCTGGAATGGACTGAGACATCTGCGGGACTCTTGGAATGGTCGCACAACCCTGGAGTTCCTCTCGCCGTTCCTGTTGAGAGGGCCTCCTCTTGAGATGCGCAGGGGAGGCCGGGAACTCTTTCCCAACGAAGCAGGGAGAGGAAACCTCATCTCGAGCTACGAAGCGGAAACGGGACTCCTCTGGATGTGGGCGGGTCCCTCATGTTTCCTCTCGAGACGGGTATGTCGGGGAACTTCTTGATTTCCACCAAGGGTGTGAAGGACCCTTTCGAAGTTCCAGAGGTGAGGTGTGATCAGCCTCGAGACGCCTCAGCGGAAATGGGCCTCATCTCGCCTGGAGGGGAGAACCTCCTGGATTTTCTCGAGTTGCGGCAGGTCTTCTCGAGTTACGACGGGGACCTCAGGGACCCGCTCTGGTGGCCTCATGAAAGGCCAGTCCCCATGCGAGTTGCTAGGGGACATCTCGGGATTCCTCTACCGTCCATGCCGGGGCATAAGACCTTGTGTGGAGTCGGGGCCGGAACCTGAGGTTTACTCTCCCGTGTTGTCATGGATCTTGGGGTGCTTCTGAGTCTCCCCAGGGGAGTCAGGCCTCGTCTCGAGTGGGGGCATGCACGTGTGCTTTCCTCCCGTGCTGCAGCAGTAGTGTCACGCTTCCTGTCACGTGGATCAAGGGATCTGTGGCTTTCCCTCGAGGCTTTCCCTCGAGGCTTTCACACGAGTCTTTCCCACAGGGATGTGCCACGTGCCACCTTGGTGTGAGTCGATCCTCGGCGTGAAAGTCGAGCCGGTGACGGGAAAAGAGGTTCCTCTGGAACGGACTGAGACATCTGGGGGACTCTTGGAATGGTGGCACGACCCTGGAGTTCCTCTCACAGTTCCTGTTGAGAGGGTCTTCTCTTGAGATGCGACGGGAACGCCGGGAACTCTTTCCCGACGAAGCAGGGAAAGGATCCCTCATCTCGAGCTACGAGGCGGAAACGGGGCTCCTCTGGATGTGGGCGGGACCCTCGTGTTTCCTCTCGAGTGGAGACGGGTATGTCGGGGAAATTCTTGATTTGCACCAAGGGTGTGAAGGAAACTTTCGAAGTTCCAGAGGTGAGGTGTGATCAGCCTCGAGACGCCTCAGCGGAAATGGGCCTCATCTCGCCTGGAAGGGAGAACCACCTGGATTTTCTCGAGTTGCGTCAGGTCTTCTCGAGTTACGACGGGGACCTCAGGGACCCGCTCTGGTGGCCTCAGGAAAGGCCAGTCCCCATGCGAGTTGCTAGGGGACCTCTCGGGATTCCTCTCCCGTCCATGCCGGGGCCTCAGTCCTTGTGTGGAGTCGGGGCCAGAACCTGAGGATTCCTCTCCAGTGTTGCCATGGATCTTGGGGTGCTTCTGAGTCTCCCCAGGGGAGTCAGGCCTCGTCTCGTGTGGGGGCATGCACGTGCGCTTTCCTCCCGAGCTGCAGCAGTAGTGTCACGCTTCCTGTCACGTGGATCAAGGGATCTGTGGCTTTCCCTCGAGGCTGTCCCTCGAGGCTTTCCCACGAGGCTTTCCCACAGGGCTGTGCCACGTGCCACCTTGATGTGAGTCGATCCTCGGCGTGAAAGACGAGCCGGTGAAGAGAAAAGACGTTCCTCTGGAATGGACTGAGACATCTGCGGGACTCTTGGAATGGTCGCACAACCCTGGAGTTCCTCTCGCCGTTCCTGTTGAGAGGGCCTCCTCTTGAGATGCGCAGGGGAGGCCGGGAACTCTTTCCCAACGAAGCAGGGAGAGGAAACCTCATCTCGAGCTACGAAGCGGAAACGGGACTCCTCTGGATGTGGGCGGGTCCCTCATGTTTCCTCTCGAGACGGGTATGTCGGGGAACTTCTTGATTTCCACCAAGGGTGTGAAGGACCCTTTCGAAGTTCCAGAGGTGAGGTGTGATCAGCCTCGAGACGCCTCAGCGGAAATGGGCCTCATCTCGCCTGGAGGGGAGAACCTCCTGGATTTTCTCGAGTTGCGGCAGGTCTTCTCGAGTTACGACGGGGACCTCAGGGACCCGCTCTGGTGGCCTCATGAAAGGCCAGTCCCCATGCGAGTTGCTAGGGGACATCTCGGGATTCCTCTACCGTCCATGCCGGGGCATAAGACCTTGTGTGGAGTCGGGGCCGGAACCTGAGGTTTACTCTCCCGTGTTGTCATGGATCTTGGGGTGCTTCTGAGTCTCCCCAGGGGAGTCAGGCCTCGTCTCGAGTGGGGGCATGCACGTGTGCTTTCCTCCCGTGCTGCAGCAGTAGTGTCACGCTTCCTGTCACGTGGATCAAGGGATCTGTGGCTTTCCCTCGAGGCTTTCCCTCGAGGCTTTCACACGAGTCTTTCCCACAGGGATGTGCCACGTGCCACCTTGGTGTGAGTCGATCCTCGGCGTGAAAGTCGAGCCGGTGACGGGAAAAGAGGTTCCTCTGGAACGGACTGAGACATCTGGGGGACTCTTGGAATGGTGGCACGACCCTGGAGTTCCTCTCACAGTTCCTGTTGAGAGGGTCTTCTCTTGAGATGCGACGGGAACGCCGGGAACTCTTTCCCGACGAAGCAGGGAAAGGATCCCTCATCTCGAGCTACGAGGCGGAAACGGGGCTCCTCTGGATGTGGGCGGGACCCTCGTGTTTCCTCTCGAGTGGAGACGGGTATGTCGGGGAAATTCTTGATTTGCACCAAGGGTGTGAAGGAAACTTTCGAAGTTCCAGAGGTGAGGTGTGATCAGCCTCGAGACGCCTCAGCGGAAATGGGCCTCATCTCGCCTGGAAGGGAGAACCACCTGGATTTTCTCGAGTTGCGTCAGGTCTTCTCGAGTTACGACGGGGACCTCAGGGACCCGCTCTGGTGGCCTCAGGAAAGGCCAGTCCCCATGCGAGTTGCTAGGGGACCTCTCGGGATTCCTCTCCCGTCCATGCCGGGGCCTCAGTCCTTGTGTGGAGTCGGGGCCAGAACCTGAGGATTCCTCTCCAGTGTTGCCATGGATCTTGGGGTGCTTCTGAGTCTCCCCAGGGGAGTCAGGCCTCGTCTCGTGTGGGGGCATGCACGTGCGCTTTCCTCCCGAGCTGCAGCAGTAGTGTCACGCTTCCTGTCACGTGGATCAAGGGATCTGTGGCTTTCCCTCGAGGCTGTCCCTCGAGGCTTTCCCACGAGGCTTTCCCACAGGGCTGTGCCACGTGCCACCTTGATGTGAGTCGATCCTCGGCGTGAAAGACGAGCCGGTGAAGAGAAAAGACGTTCCTCTGGAATGGACTGAGACATCTGCGGGACTCTTGGAATGGTGGCACGACCCTGGAGTTCCTCTCGCCGTTCCTGTTGAGAGGGCCTCCTCTTGAGATGCGCAGGGGAGGCCGGGAACTCTTTCCCAATGAAGCAGGGAGAGGAAACCTCATCTCGAGCTACGAAGCGGAAACGGGACTCCTCTGGATGTGGGCGGGTCCCTCGTGTTTCCTCTCGAGTTGAGACGGGTATGTCGGGGAACTTCTTGATTTCCACCAAGGGTGTGAAGGACCCTTTCGAAGTTCCAGAGGTGAGGTGTGATCAGCCTCGAGACGCCTCAGCGGAAATGGGCCTCATCTCGCCTGGAGGGGAGAACCTCCTGGATTTTCTCGAGTTGCGGCAGGTCTTCTCGAGTTACGACGGGGACCTCAGGGACCCGCTCTGGTGGCCTCATGAAAGGCCAGTCCCCATGCGAGTTGCTAGGGGACATCTCGGGATTCCTCTACCGTCCATGCCGGGGCATAAGACCTTGTGTGGAGTCGGGGCCGGAACCTGAGGTTTACTCTCCCGTGTTGTCATGGATCTTGGGGTGCTTCTGAGTCTCCCCAGGGGAGTCAGGCCTCGTCTCGAGTGGGGGCATGCACGTGTGCTTTCCTCCCGTGCTGCAGCAGTAGTGTCACGCTTCCTGTCACGTGGATCAAGGGATCTGTGGCTTTCCCTCGAGGCTTTCCCTCGAGGCTTTCACACGAGTCTTTCCCACAGGGATGTGCCACGTGCCACCTTGGTGTGAGTCGATCCTCGGCGTGAAAGTCGAGCCGGTGACGGGAAAAGAGGTTCCTCTGGAACGGACTGAGACATCTGGGGGACTCTTGGAATGGTGGCACGACCCTGGAGTTCCTCTCACAGTTCCTGTTGAGAGGGTCTTCTCTTGAGATGCGACGGGAACCCCGGGAACTCTTTCCCGACGAAGCAGGGAAAGGATCCCTCATCTCGAGCTACGAGGCGGAAACGGGGCTCCTCTGGATGTGGGCGGGACCCTCGTGTTTCCTCTCGAGTGGAGACGGGTATGTCGGGGAAATTCTTGATTTGCACCAAGGGTGTGAAGGAAACTTTCGAAGTTCCAGAGGTGAGGTGTGATCAGCCTCGAGAGGCCTCAGCGGAAATGGGCCTCATCTCGCCTGGAAGGGAGAACCACCTGGATTTTCTCGAGTTGCGTCAGGTCTTCTCGAGTTACGACGGGGACCTCAGGGACCCGCTCTGGTGGCCTCAGGAAAGGCCAGTCCCCATGCGAGTTGCTAGGGGGCATCTCGGGATTCCTCTCCCGTCCATGCCGGGGACTAAGACCTTGTGTGGAGACGGGGCCGGAACCTGAGGATTCCTCTCCAGTGTTTCCTTGGATCTTGGGGTGCTTCTGAGTCTCCCCAGGGGAGTCAGGCCTCGTCTCGAGTGGGGGCATGCACGTGCGCTTTCCTCCCGTGCTGCAGCAGTAGTGTCACGCTTCCTGTCACGTTGATAAAGGGATCTTTGGTTTCCCTAGAGGCTTTCCCTCGAGGCTATCCCACGAGGGTTTCCCACAGGGCTGTGCAACGTGCCACCTTCGTGTGAGTAGATCCTAGGCGTGAAAGACGAGCCGGTGAAGGGTTAAGAGGTTCCTCTGGAATGGACTGAGACATCTGGGGGACTCTTGGAATGGTGGCACGACCCTGGAGTGCCAATCGCCGTTCTTGTTGAGATGGCCTCCTCTTGAGATGCGACGGGAACGCCGGGAACTCTTTCCTGAAGAAGCAGGGAAAGGATCCCTCATCTCGAGCTACGAGGCGGAAATGGGGCTCCTCTGGATGTGGGCGGGACCCTCGTGTTTCCTCTTGAGTGGAGACGGGTATGTCGGGGAACTTCTTGATTTGCACCAAGGGTGTGAAGGACCCTTTCGAAGTTCCAGAGGTGAGGTGTGATCAGCCTCGAGACGCCTCATCAGAAATGGGCCTCATCTCGCCTGGACGGCAGAACCTCCTGGATTTTCTCGAGTTTCGCCAGGTCTTCTCGAGTTACAACGGGGACCTCAGGGACCCGCTCTGGTGGCCTCAGGAAAGGCCAGTCCCCATGCGAGTTGCTAGGGGGCATCTCGGGATTCCTCTCCCGACCATCTCGGGGCCTCAGTCCTTGTGTGGTGTCGGGACGGAACTTGAGGATTCCTCTCCAGTGTGCCATGGATCTTGGGGTGCTTCTGAGTCTCCCCAGGGGAGTCAGGCCTCGTCTCGAGTGGGGGCATGCACGTGCGCTTTCCTCCCGAGCTGCAGCAATAGTGTCACGCTTCCTGTCACGTGGATCAAGGGATCTGTGGCTTTCCCTCGAGGCTGTCCCTCGAGGCTTTCCCACGAGGCTTTCCCACAGGGCTGTGCCACGTGCCACCTTGGTGGGAGTCGATCCTCGGCGTGAAAGACGAGCCGGTGAAGGGAAAAGCGGTTCCTCTGGAATGGACTGAGACATCTGGGGGACTCTTGGAATGATGGCACGACCCTGGAGTTCCTCTCGCCGTTCCTGTTGAGAGGGCCTCCTCTTGAGATGCGACGGGAACGCCGGGAACTCTTTCCTGACGAAGCAGGGAAAGGATCCCTCATCTCGAGTTACGAGGCGGAAACGGGGCTCCTCTGGTTGTGGGCGGGACCCTCGTGATTCCTCTCGAGTGGAGACGGGTATGTCGGGGAACTTCTTGATTTGCACCAAGGGTGTGAAGGACCCTTTCGAAGTTCCAGAGGTGAGGTGTGATCAGACTCGAAACGTCTCAGAGAAAATGGCCTCATCTCGCCTGGAGGGGAGAACCTCCTGGATTTTCTCGAGTTGCGGCAGGTCTTCTCGAGTTACGACGGGGACCTCAGGGACCCGCTCTGGTGGCCTCAGGAAAGGCCAGTCCCCATGCGAGGTGCTAGGGGACCTCTCGGGATTCCTCTCCCGTCCATGCCGCGGCCTCAGTCCTTGTGTGGAGTCGGGGCCGGAACCTGAGGATTCCTCTCCAGTGTTGCCATGGATCTTGGGGTGCTTCTGAGTTTTCCCAGGGGACTCAGGTCTCGTCTCGAGTGGGGGCATGCACGTGCGCTTTCCTCCCGAGCTGCAGCAGTAGTGTCACGCTTCCTGTCACCTGGATCAAGGGATCTGTGGCTTTCCCTTTAGGCTGTCCCTCGAGGCTTTCCCACGAGGCTTTCCCACAGGGCTGTGCCACGTGCCACCCGGGTGTGAATCGATCCTCGGCGTGAAAGACGAGGCGGTGAAGGGAAAAGAGTTTCCTCTGGAATGGACTGAAACATCTGGGGGACTCTTGGAATGGTGGCACGACCTTGGAGTTCCTCTCGCCGTTCCTCTTGAGAGGGCCTCCTCTTGAGATGCGACAGAAATGCCGGGAACTCTTTCCCGACGAAGCAGGGAAAGCATCCCTCATCTCGAGCTACGAGGCGGAAACGGGGCTCCTCTGGATGTGGGCGGGACCCTCGTGATTCCTCTCGAGTGGAGACCGGTATGTCGGGGAACTTCTTGATTTGCACCAAGGGTGTGAAGGACCCTTTCGAAGTTCCAGAGGTGAGGTGTGATCTGCCTCGAGACGCCTCAGCGGAAATGGGCCTCCTCTCGCCTGGAGGGGAGAACCTCCTGGATTTTCTCGAGTTGCGGCAGGTCTTCTCGAGTTACGACGGGGATCTCAGGGAGCCGCTCTGGTGGCCTCAGGAAAGGCCAGTCCCCATGCGAGTTGCTAGGGGGCCTCTCGGGAATCCTCTCCCGTCCATGCCGGGGCCTCAGTCCTTGTGTGGAGTCGGGGCCGGAACCTGAGGATTCCTCTCCAGTGTTGCCATGGATCTTGGGGTGCTTCTGAGTCTCCCCAGGGGATTCAGGCCTCGTCTCGAGTGGGGGCATGCATGTGCGCTTTCCTCCCGAGCTGCAGCAGTAGTGTCACGCTTCCTGTCACGTGGATCAAGGGATCTGTGGCTTTCCCTCCAGGCTGTCCCTCGAGGCTTTCCCACGAGGCTTTCCCACAGGGCTGTGCCACGTGCCACCTTGGTGGGAGTCGATCCTCGGCATGAAAGGCGAGCCGGTGAAGGGAAAAGAGGTTCCTCTGGAATGGACTGAGACATCTGGGGGACTCTTGGAATGGTGGCACGACCCTGGAGTTCCTCTCGCCGTTCCTGTTGAGAGGGCCTCCTCTTGAGATGCGACGGGAACGCCGGGAACTCTTTCCCGACGAAGCAGGGAAAGGATCCCTCATCTCGAGCTACGAATCGGAAACGGGGCTCCTCTGGATGTGGGCGGGACCCTCGTGATTCCTCTCGAGTGGAGACGGGTATGTCAGGGAACTTCTTGATTTGCACCAAGGGTGTGAAGGACCCTTTCGAAGTTCCAGAGGTGAGGTGTGATCAGCCTCGAGACGCCTCAGCGGAAATGGGCCTCATCTCGCCTGGAGGGGAGAACCTCCTGGATTTTCTCGAGTTGCGGCAGGTCTTCTCGAGTTACGACGGGGACCTCAGGGACCCGCTCTGGTGGCCTCAGGAAAGGCCCGTCCCCATGCGAGTTGCTAGGGGACCTCTCGTGATTCCTCTCCCGTCCATACCTGGGCCTCAGTCCTTCTGTGGAATCGGGGCCGGAACCTGAGGATTCCTCTCCAGTGTTGCCATGGATCTTGGGGTGCTTCTGAGTCTCCCCAGGGGAGTCAGGCCTCGTCTCGAGTGGGGGCATGCACGTGCGCTTTCCTCCCGAGCTGCAGCAGTAGTGTCACGCTTCCTGTCACGTGGATCAAGGGATCTGTGGCTTTCCCTCGAGGCTGTCCCTCGAGGCTTTCCCACGAGGCTTTCCCACAGGGCTGTGCCACGTGCCACCTTGGTGTGAGTCGATCCTCGGCGTGAAAGACAAGCCGGTGAAGGGAAAAGAGGTTCCTCTGGAATGGACTGAGACATCTGGGGGACTCTTGGAATGGTGGCACGACCCTGGAGATCCTCTCGCTGTTCCTGTTGAGAGGGCCTCCTCTTGAGATGCGACAGGAACGCCGGGAACTCTTTCCCGACGAAGCAGGGAAAGGATTCCTCATCTCGAGCTACGAGGCGGAAACGGGGCTCCTCTGGATGTGGGCGGGACCCTCGTGATTCCTCTCGAGTGGAGACGGCTAGGTCGGGGAACTTCTTGATTTCCAGCAAGGGTGTGAAGGACCCTTTCGAAGTTCCAGAGGTGAGGTGTGATCAGCCTCGAGACGCCTCAGCGGAAATGGGCCTCATCTCGCCTGGAGGGGAGAACCTCCTGGATTTTCTCGAGTTGCGGCAGGTCATCTCGAGTTACGACGGGGACCTCAGGGACCCGCTCTGGTGGCCTCAGGAAAGGCCCGTCCCCATGCGAGTTGCTAGGGGACCTCTCGTGATTCCTCTCCCGTCCATACCTGGGCCTCAGTCCTTGTGTGGAGTCGGGGCCGGAACCTGAGGATTCCTCTCCAGTGTTGCCATGGATCTTGGGGTGCTTCTGAGTCTCCCCAGGGGAGTCAGGCCTCGTCTCGAGTGGGGGCATGCACGTGCGCTTTCCTCCCGAGCTGCAGCAGTAGTGTCACGCTTCCTGTCACGTGGATCAAGGGATCTGTGGCTTTCCCTCGAGGCTGTCCCTCGAGGCTTTCCCACGAGGCTTTCCCACAGGGCTGTGCCACGTGCCACCTTGGTGTGAGTCGATCCTCGGCGTGAAAGACGAGCCGGTGAAGGGAAAAGAGGTTCCTCTGGAATGGACTGAGACATCTGGGGGACTCTTGGAATGGTGGCACGACCCTGGAGTTCCTCTCGCCGTTCCTGTTGAGAGGGCCTCCTCTTGAGATGCGACGGGAACGGCGGGAACTCTTTCCCGACGAAGCAGGGAAAGGATCCCTCATCTCGAGTTACGAGGCGGAAACGGGGCTCCTCTGGATGTGGGCGGGACCCTCGTGATTCCTGTCGAGTGGAGACGGGTATGTCGGGGAACTTCTTGATTTGCACCAAGGGTGTGAAGGACCCTTTCGAAGTTCCAGAGGTGAGGTGTGATCAGACTCGAAACGTCTCAGAGAAAATGGCCTCATCTCGCCTGGAGGGGAGAACCTCCTGGATTTTCTCGAGTTGCGGAAGGTCTTCTCGAGTTACGACGGGGACCTCAGGGACCCGCTCTGGTGGCCTCAGGAAAGGCCAGTCCCCATGCGAGGTGCTAGGGGACCTCTCGGGATTCCTCTCCCGTCCATGCCGCGGCCTCAGTCCTTGTGTGGAGTCGGGGCCGGAACCTGAGGATTCCTCTCCAGTGTTGCCATGGATATTGGGGTGCTTCTGAGTCTCCCCAGGGGAGTCAGGCCTCGTCTCGAGTGGGGGCATGCACGTGCGCTTTCCTCCCGAGCTGCAGCAGTAGTGTCACGCTTCCTGTCACGTGGATCAAGGGATCTGTGGCTTTCCCTCGAGGCTGTCCCTCGAGGCTTTCCCACGAGGCTTTCCCACAGGGCTGTGCCACGTGCCACCTTGGTGTGAGTCGATCCTCGGCGTGAAAGACGAGCCGGTGAAGGGAAAAGAGGTTCCTCTGGAATGGACTGAGACATCTGGGGGACTCTTGGAATGGTGGCACGACCCTGGAGTTCCTCTCGCCGTTCCTGTTGAGAGGGCCTCCTCTTGAGATGCGACGGGAACGGCGGGAACTCTTTCCCGACGAAGCAGGGAAAGGATCCCTCATCTCGAGCTACGAATCGGAAACGGGGCTCCTCTGGATGTGGGCGGGACCCTCGTGATTCCTCTCGAGTGGAGACGGGTATGTCAGGGAACTTCTTGATTTGCACCAAGGGTGTGAAGGACCCTTTCGAAGTTCCAGAGGTGAGGTGTGATCATCCTCGAGACGCCTCAGCGGAAATGGGCCTCATCTCGCCTGGAGGGGAGAACCTCCTGGATTTTCTCGAGTTGCGGCAGGTCTTCTCGAGTTACGACGGGGACCTCAGGGACCCGCTCTGGTGGCCTCAGGAAAGGCCCGTCCCCATGCGAGTTGCTAGGGGACCTCTCGGGATTCCTCTCCCGTCCATACCTGGGCCTCAGTCCTTGTGTGGAATCGGGGCCGGAACCTGAGGATTCCTCTCCAGTGTTGCCATGGATCTTGGGGTGCTTCTGAGTCTCCCCAGGGGAGTCAGGCCTCGTCTCGAGTGGGGGCATGCACGTGCGCTTTCCTCCCGAGCTGCAGCAGTAGTGTCACGCTTCCTGTCACGTGGATCAAGGGATCTGTGGCTTTCCCTCGAGGCTGTCCCTCGAGGCTTTCCCACGAGGCTTTCCCACAGGGCTGTGCCACGTGCCACCTTGGTGTGAGTCGATCCTCGGCGTGAAAGACGAGCCGGTGAAGGGAAAAGAGGTTCCTCTGGAATGGACTGAGACATCTGGGGGACTCTTGGTATGGTGGCACGACCCTGGAGTTCCTCTCGCCGTTCCTGTTGAGAGGGCCTCCTCTTGAGATGCGACGGGAACGCCGGGAACTCTTTCCCGACGAAGCAGGGAAAGGATCCCTCATCTCGAGTTACGAGGCGGAAACGGGGCTCCTCTGGATGTGGGCGGGACCCTCGTGATTCCTCTTGAGTGGAGACGGGTATGTCGGGGAACTTCTTGATTTGCACCAAGGGTGTGAAGGACCCTTTCGAAGTTCCAGAGGTGAGGTGTGATCAGACTCGAAACGTCTCAGAGAAAATGGCCTCATCTCGCCTGGAGGGGAGAACCTCCTGGATTTTCTCGAGTTGCGGCAGGTCTTCTCGAGTTACGACGGGGACCTCAGGGACCCGCTCTGGTGGCCTCAGGAAAGGCCAGTCCCCATGCGAGGTGCTAGGGGACCTCTCGGGATTCCTCTCCCGTCCATGCCGCGGCCTCAGTCCTTGTGTGGAGTCGGGGCCGGAACCTGAGGATTCCTCTCCAGTGTTGCCATGGATCTTGGGGTGCTTCTGAGTCTCCCCAGGGAAGTCAGGCCTCGTCTCGAGTGGGGGCATGCACGTGCGCTTTCCTCCCGAGCTGCAGCAGTAGTGTCACGCTTCCTGTCACGTGGATCAAGGGATCTGTGGCTTTCCCTCGAGGCTGTCCCTCGAGGCTTTCCCACGAGGCTTTCCCACAGGGCTGTGCCACGTGCCACCTTGGTGTGAGTCGATCCTCGGCGTGAAAGACAAGCCGGTGAAGGGAAAAGAGGTTCCTCTGGAATGGACTGAGACATCTGGTGGACTCTTGGAATGGTGGCACGACCCTGGAGTTCCTCTCGCTGTTCCTGTTGAGAGGGCCTCCTCTTGAGATGCGACAGGAACGCCGGGAACTCTTTCCCGACGAAGCAGGGAAAGGATTCCTCATCTCGAGCTACGAGGCGGAAACGGGGCTCCTCTGGATGTGGGCGGGACCCTCGTGATTCCTCTCGAGTGGAGACGGCTAGGTCGGGGAACTTCTTGATTTGCAGCAAGGGTGTGAAGGACCCTTTCGAAGTTCCAGAGGTGAGGTGTGATCAGCCTCGAGACGCCTCAGCGGAAATGGGCCTCATCTCGCCTGGAGGGGAGAACCTCCTGGATTTTCTCGAGTTGCGGCAGGTCTTCTCGAGTTACGACGGGGTCCACAGGGACCCGCTCTGGTGGCCTCAGGAAAGGCCAGTCACCATGCGAGTTGCTAGGGGACTTTTCGGGATTCCTCTCCCGTCCATGCCGGGGCCTCAGTCCTTGTGTGGAGTCGGGGCCGGAACCTGAGGATTCCTCTCCAGTGTTGCCATGGATCTTGGGGTGCTTCTGAGTCTCCCCAGGGGATTCAGGCCTCGTCTCGAGTGGGGGCATGCACGTGCGCTTTCCTCCCGAGCTGCAGCAGTAGTGTCACGCTTCCTGTCACGTGGATTAAGGGATCTGTGGCTTTCCCTCGAGGCTGTCCCTCGAGGCTTTCCCACGAGGCTTTCCCACAGGGCTGTGCCACGTGCCACCTTGGTGTGAGTCGATCCTCGGCGTGAAAGACGAGCCGGTGAAGGGAAAAGAGGTTCCTCTGGAATGGACTGAGACATCTGGGGGACTCTTGGAATGGTGGCACGACCCTGGAGTTCCTCTCGCCGTTCCTGTTGAGAGGGCCTCCTCTTGAGATGCGACGGGAACGCCGGGAACTCTTTCCCGACGAAGCAGGGAAAGGATCCCTCATCTCGAGTTACGAGGCGGAAACGGGGCTCCTCTGGATGTGGGCGGGACCCTCGTGATTCCTGTCGACTGGAGACGGGTATGTCGGGGAACTTCTTGATTTGCACCAAGGGTGTGAAGGACCCTTTCGAAGTTCCAGAGGTGAGGTGTGATCAGACTCGAAACGTCTCCGAGAAAATGGCCTCATCTCGCCTGGAGGGGAGAACCTCCTGGATTTTCTCGAGTTGCGGCAGGTCTTCTCGAGTTACGACGGGGACCTCAGGGACCCGCTCTGGTGGCCTCAGGAAAGGCCAGTCCCCATGCGAGGTGCTAGGGGACCTCTCGGGATTCCTCTCCCGTCCATGCCGCGGCCTCAGTCCTTGTGTGGAGTCGGGGCCGGAACCTGAGGATTCCTCTCCAGTGTTGCCATGGATCTTGGGGTGCTTCTGAGTCTCCCCAGGGGATTCAGGCCTCGTCTCGAGTGGGGGCATGCACGTGCGCTTTCCTCCCGAGCTGCAGCAGTAGTGTCACGCTTCCTGTCACGTGGATCAAGGGATCTGTGGCTTTCCCTTGAGGCTGTCCCTCGAGGCTTTCCCACGAGGCTTTCCCACAGGGCTGTGCCACGTGCCACCTTGGTGTGAGTCGATCCTCGGCGTGAAAGACGAGCCGGTGAAGGGAAAAGAGGTTCCTCTGGAATGGACTGAGACATCTGGGGGACTCTTGGAATGGTGGCACGACCCTGGAGTTCCTCTCGCCGTTCCTGTTGAGAGGGCCTCCTCTTGAGATGCGACGGGAACGGCGGGAACTCTTTCCCGACGAAGCAGGGAAAGGATCCCTCATCTCGAGCTACGAATCGGAAACGGGGCTCCTCTGGATGTGGGCGGGACCCTCGTGATTCCTCTCGAGTGGAGACGGGTATGTCAGGGAACCTCTTGATTTGCACCAAGGGTGTGAAGGACCCTTTCGAAGTTCCAGAGGTGAGGTGTGATCAGCCTCGAGACGCCTCAGCGGAAATGGGCCTCCTCTCGCCTGGAGGGGAGAACCTCCTGGATTTTCTCGAGTTGCGGCAGGTCTTCTCGAGTTACGACGGGGACCTCAGGGACCCGCTCTGGTGGCCTCAGGAAAGGCCAGTCCCCATGCGAGGTGCTAGGGGACCTCTCGGGATTCCTCTCCCGTCCATGCCGCGGCCTCAGTCCTTGTGTGGAGTCGGGGCCGGAACCTGAGGATTCCTCTCCAGTGTTGCCATGGATATTGGGGTGCTTCTGAGTCTCCCCAGGGGATTCAGGCCTCGTCTCGAGTGGGGGCATGCACGTGCGCTTTCCTCCCGAGCTGCAGCAGTAGTGTCACGCTTCCTGTCACGTGGATCAAGGGATCTGTGGCTTTCCCTCGAGGCTGTCCCTCGAGGCTTTCCCACGAGGCTTTCCCACAGGGCTGTGCCACGTGCCACCTTGGTGTGAGTCGATCCTCGGCGTGAAAGACGAGCCGGTGAAGGGAAAAGAGGTTCCTCTGGAATGGACTGAGACATCTGGGGGACTCTTGGAATGGTGGCACGACCCTGGAGTTCCTCTCGCCGTTCCTGTTGAGAGGGCCTCCTCTTGAGATGCGACGGGAACGGCGGGAACTCTTTCCCGACGAAGCAGGGAAAGGATCCCTCATCTCGAGCTACGAATCGGAAACGGGGCTCCTCTGGATGTGGGCGGGACCCTCGTGATTCCTCTCGAGTGGAGACGGGTATGTCGGGGAACTTCTTGATTTGCACCAAGGGTGTGAAGGACCCTTTCGAAGTTCCAGAGGTGAGGTGTGATCAGACTCGAAACGTCTCAGAGAAAATGGCCTCATCTCGCCTGGAGGGGAGAACCTCCTGGATTTTCTCGAGTTGCGGCAGGTCTTCTCGAGTTACGACGGGGACCTCAGGGACCCGCTCTGGTGGCCTCAGGAAAGGCCAGTCCCCATGCGAGGTGCTAGGGGACCTCTCGGGATTCCTCTCCCGTCCATGCCGCGGCCTCAGTCCTTGTGTGGAGTCGGGGCCGGAACCTGAGGATTCCTCTCCAGTGTTGCCATGGATCTTGGGGTGCTTCTGAGTCTCCCCAGGGGAGTCAGGCCTCGTCTCGAGTGGGGGCATGCACGTGCGCTTTCCTCCCGAGCTGCAGCAGTAGTGTCACGCTTCCTGTCACGTGGATCAAGGGATCTGTGGCTTTCCCTCGAGGCTGTCCCTCGAGGCTTTCCCACGAGGCTTTCCCACAGGGCTGTGCCACGTGCCACCTTGGTGTGAGTCGATCCTCGGCGTGAAAGACAAGCCGGTGAAGGGAAAAGAGGTTCCTCTGGAATGGACTGAGACATCTGGTGGACTCTTGGAATGGTGGCACGACCCTGGAGTTCCTCTCGCTGTTCCTGTTGAGAGGGCCTCCTCTTGAGATGCGACAGGAACGCCGGGAACTCTTTCCCGACGAAGCAGGGAAAGGATTCCTCATCTCGAGCTACGAGGCGGAAACGGGGCTCCTCTGGATGTGGGCGGGACCCTCGTGATTCCTCTCGAGTGGAGACGGCTAGGTCGGGGAACTTCTTGATTTGCAGCAAGGGTGTGAAGGACCCTTTCGAAGTTCCAGAGGTGAGGTGTGATCAGCCTCGAGACCCCTCAGCGGAAATGGGCCTCATCTCGCCTGGAGGGGAGAACCTCCTGGATTTTCTCGAGTTGCGGCAGGTCTTCTCGAGTTACGACGGGGTCCACAGGGACCCGCTCTGGTGGCCTCAGGAAAGGCCAGTCCCCATGCGAGTTGCTAGGGGACTTTTCGGGATTCCTCTCCCGTCCATGCCGGGGCCTCAGTCCTTGTGTGGAGTCGGGGCCGGAACCTGAGGATTCCTCTCCAGTGTTGCCATGGATCTTGGGGTGCTTCTGAGTCTCCCCAGGGGATTCAGGCCTCGTCTCGAGTGGGGGCATGCACGTGCGCTTTCCTCCCGAGCTGCAGCAGTAGTGTCACGCTTCCTGTCACGTGGATCAAGGGATCTGTGGCTTTCCCTCGAGGCTGTCCCTCGAGGCTTTCCCACGAGGCTTTCCCACAGGGCTGTGCCACGTGCCACCTTGGTGTGAGTCGATCCTCGGCGTGAAAGACGAGCCGGTGAAGGGAAAAGAGGTTCCTCTGGAATGGACTGAGACATCTGGGGGACTCTTGGAATGGTGGCACGACCCTGGAGTTCCTCTCGCCGTTCCTGTTGAGAGGGCCTCCTCTTGAGATGCGACGGGAACGGCGGGAACTCTTTCCCGACGAAGCAGGGAAAGGATCCCTCATCTCGAGCTACGAATCGGAAACGGGGCTCCTCTGGATGTGGGCGGGACCCTCGTGATTCCTCTCGAGTGGAGACGGGTATGTCAGGGAACTTCTTGATTTGCACCAAGGGTGTGAAGGACCCTTTCGAAGTTCCAGAGGTGAGGTGTGATCAGCCTCGAGACGCCTCAGCGGAAATGGGCCTCATCTCGCCTGGAGGGGAGAACCTCCTGGATTTTCTCGAGTTGCGGCAGGTCTTCTCGAGTTACGATGGGGACCTCAGGGACCCGCTCTGGTGGCCTCAGGAAAGGCCCGTCCCCATGCGAGTTGCTAGGGGACCTCTCGTGATTCCTCTCCCGTCCATACCTGGGCCTCAGTCCTTGTGTGGAGTCGGGGCCGGAACCTGAGGATTCCTCTCCAGTGTTGCCATGGATCTTGGGGTGCTTCTGAGTCTCCCCAGGGGAGTCAGGCCTCGTCTCGAGTGGGGGCATGCACGTGCGCTTTCCTCCCGAGCTGCAGCAGTAGTGTCACGCTTCCTGTCACGTGGATCAAGGGATCTGTGGCTTTCCCTCGAGGCTGTCCCTCGAGGCTTTCCCACGAGGCTTTCCCACAGGGCTGTGCCACGTGCCACCTTGGTGTGAGTCGATCCTCGGCGTGAAAGACGAGCCGGTGAAGGGAAAAGAGGTTCCTCTGGAATGGACTGAGACATCTGGGGGACTCTTGGAATGGTGGCACGACCCTGGAGTTCCTCTCGCCGTTCCTGTTGAGAGGGCCTCCTCTTGAGATGCGACGGGAACGGCGGGAACTCTTTCCCGACGAAGCAGGGAAAGGATCCCTCATCTCGAGCTACGAATCGGAAACGGGGCTCCTCTGGATGTGGGCGGGACCCTCGTGATTCCTCTCGAGTGGAGACGGGTATGTCAGGGAACTTCTTGATTTGCACCAAGGGTGTGAAGGACCCTTTCGAAGTTCCAGAGGTGAGGTGTGATCAGCCTCGAGACGCCTCAGCGGAAATGGGCCTCATCTCGCCTGGAGGGGAGAACCTCCTGGATTTTCTCGAGTTGCGGCAGGTCTTCTCGAGTTACGACGGGGACCTCAGGGACCCGCTCTGGTGGCCTCAGGAAAGGCCCGTCCCCATGCGAGTTGCTAGGGGACCTCTCGTGATTCCTCTCCCGTCCATACCTGGGCCTCAGTCCTTGTGTGGAATCGGGGCCGGAACCTGAGGATTCCTCTCCAGTGTTGCCATGGATCTTGGGGTGCTTCTGAGTCTCCCCAGGGGAGTCAGGCCTCGTCTCGAGTGGGGGCATGCACGTGCGCTTTCCTCCCGAGCTGCAGCAGTAGTGTCACGCTTCCTGTCACGTGGATCAAGGGATCTGTGGCTTTCCCTCGAGGCTGTCCCTCGAGGCTTTCCCACGAGGCTTTCCCACAGGGCTGTGCCACGTGCCACCTTGGTGTGAGTCGATCCTCGGCGTGAAAGACGAGCCGGTGAAGGGAAAAGAGGTTCCTCTGGAATGGACTGAGACATCTGGGGGACTCTTGGAATGGTGGCACGACCCTGGAGTTCCTCTCGCCGTTCCTGTTGAGAGGGCCTCCTCTTGAGATGCGACGGGAACGCCGGGAACTCTTTCCCGACAAAGCAGGGAAAGGATCCCTCATCTCGAGTTACGAGGCGGAAACGGGGCTCCTCTGATGTGGGCGGGACCCTCGTGATTCCTGTCGAGTGGAGACGGGTATGTCGGGGAACTTCTTGATTTGCACCAAGGGTGTGAAGGACCCTTTCGAAGTTCCAGAGGTGAGGTGTGATCAGACTCGAAACGTCTCAGAGAAAATGGCCTCATCTCGCCTGGAGGGGAGAACCTCCTGGATTTTCTCGAGTTGCGGCAGGTCTTCTCGAGTTACGACGGGGACCTCAGGGACCCGCTCTGGTGGCCTCAGGAAAGGCCAGTCCCCATGCGAGGTGCTAGGGGACCTCTCGGGATTCCTCTCCCGTCCATGCCGCGGCCTCAGTCCTTGTGTGGAGTCGGGGCCGGAACCTGAGGATTCCTCTCCAGTGTTGCCATGGATCTTGGGGTGCTTCTGAGTCTCCCCAGGGGAGTCAGGCCTCGTCTCGAGTGGGGGCATGCACGTGCGCTTTCCTCCCGAGCTGCAGCAGTAGTGTCACGCTTCCTGTCACGTGGATCAAGGGATCTGTGGCTTTCCCTCGAGGCTGTCCCTCGAGGCTTTCCCACGAGGCTTTCCCACAGGGCTGTGCCACGTGCCACCTTGGTGTGAGTCGATCCTCGGCGTGAAAGACAAGCCGGTGAAGGGAAAAGAGGTTCCTCTGGAATGGACTGAGACATCTGGTGGACTCTTGGAATGGTGGCACGACCCTGGAGTTCCTCTCGCTGTTCCTGTTGAGAGGGCCTCCTCTTGAGATGCGACAGGAACGCCGGGAACTCTTTCCCGACGAAGCAGGGAAAGGATTCCTCATCTCGAGCTACGAGGCGGAAACGGGGCTCCTCTGGATGTGGGCGGGACCCTCCTGATTCCTCTCGAGGGGAGACGGCTAGGTCGGGGAACTTCTTGATTTGCAGCAAGGGTGTGAAGGACCCTTTCGAAGTTCCAGAGGTGAGGTGTGATCAGCCTCGAGACCCCTCAGCGGAAATGGGCCTCATCTCGCCTGGAGGGGAGAACCTCCTGGATTTTCTCGAGTTGTGGCAGGTCTTCTCGAGTTACGACGGGGTCCACAGGGACCCGCTCTGGTGGCCTCAGGAAAGGCCAGTCACCATGCGAGTTGCTAGGGGACTTTTCGGGATTCCTCTCCCGTCCATGCCGGGGCCTCAGTCCTTGTGTGGATTCGGGGCCGGAACCTGAGGATTCCTCTCCAGTGTTGCCATGGATCTTGGGGTGCTTCTGAGTCTCCCCAGGGGATTCAGGCCTCGTCTCGAGTGGGGGCATGCACGTGCGCTTTCCTCCCGAGCTGCAGCAGTAGTGTCACGCTTCCTGTCACGTGGATCAAGGGATCTGTGGCTTTCCCTCGAGGCTGTCCCTCGAGGCTTTCCCACGAGGCTTTCCCACAGGGCTGTGCCACGTGCCACCTTGGTGTGAGTCGATCCTCGGCGTGAAAGACGAGCCGGTGAAGGGAAAAGAGGTTCCTCTGGAATGGACTGAGACATCTGGGGGACTCTTGGAATGGTGGCACGACCCTGGAGTTCCTCTCGCCGTTCCTGTTGAGAGGGCCTCCTCTTGAGATGCGACGGGAACGGCGGGAACTCTTTCCCGACGAAGCAGGGAAAGGATCCCTCATCTCGAGCTACGAATCGGAAACGGGGCTCCTCTGGATGTGGGCGGGACCCTCGTGATTCCTCTCGAGTGGAGACGGGTATGTCAGGGAACTTCTTGATTTGCACCAAGGGTGTGAAGGACCCTTTCGAAGTTCCAGAGGTGAGGTGTGATCAGCCTCGAGACGCCTCAGCGGAAATGGGCCTCATCTCGCCTGGAGGGGAGAACCTCCTGGATTTTCTCGAGTTGCGGCAGGTCTTCTCGAGTTACGACGGGGACCTCAGGGACCCGCTCTGGTGGCCTCAGGAAAGGCCCGTCCCCATGCGAGTTGCTAGGGGACCTCTCGTGATTCCTCTCCCGTCCATACCTGGGCCTCAGTCCTTGTGTGGAGTCGGGGCCGGAACCTGAGGATTCCTCTCCAGTGTTGCCATGGATCTTGGGGTGCTTCTGAGTCTCCCCAGGGGAGTCAGGCCTCGTCTCGAGTGGGGGCATGCACGTGCGCTTTCCTCCCGAGCTGCAGCAGTAGTGTCACGCTTCCTGTCACGTGGATCAAGGGATCTGTGGCTTTCCCTCGAGGCTGTCCCTCGAGGCTTTCCCACGAGGCTTTCCCACAGGGCTGTGCCACGTGCCACCTTGGTGTGAGTCGATCCTCGGCGTGAAAGACGAGCCGGTGAAGGGAAAAGAGGTTCCTCTGGAATGGACTGAGACATCTGGGGGACTCTTGGAATGGTGGCACGACCCTGGAGTTCCTCTCGCCGTTCCTGTTGAGAGGGCCTCCTCTTGAGATGCGACGGGAACGGCGGGAACTCTTTCCCGACGAAGCAGGGAAAGGATCCCTCATCTCGAGCTACGAATCGGAAACGGGGCTCCTCTGGATGTGGGCGGGACCCTCGTGATTCCTCTCGAGTGGAGACGGGTATGTCAGGGAACTTCTTGATTTGCACCAAGGGTGTGAAGGACCCTTTCGAAGTTCCAGAGGTGAGGTGTGATCAGCCTCGAGACGCCTCAGCGGAAATGGGCCTCATCTCGCCTGGAGGGGAGAACCTCCTGGATTTTCTCGAGTTGCGGCAGGTCTTCTCGAGTTACGACGGGGACCTCAGGGACCCGCTCTGGTGGCCTCAGGAAAGGCCCGTCCCCATGCGAGTTGCTAGGGGACCTCTCGTGATTCCTCTCCCGTCCATACCTGGGCCTCAGTCCTTGTGTGGAGTCGGGGCCGGAACCTGAGGATTCCTCTCCAGTGTTGCCATGGATCTTGGGGTGCTTCTGAGTCTCCCCAGGGGAGTCAGGCCTCGTCTCGAGTGGGGGCATGCACGTGCGCTTTCCTCCCGAGCTGCAGCAGTAGTGTCACGCTTCCTGTCACGTGGATCAAGGGATCTGTGGCTTTCCCTCGAGGCTGTCCCTCGAGGCTTTCCCACGAGGCTTTCCCACAGGGCTGTGCCACGTGCCACCTTGGTGTGAGTCGATCCTCGGCGTGAAAGACGAGCCGGTGAAGGGAAAAGAGGTTCCTCTGGAATGGACTGAGACATCTGGGGGACTCTTGGAATGGTGGCACGACCCTGGAGTTCCTCTCGCCGTTCCTGTTGAGAGGGCCTCCTCTTGAGATGCGACGGGAACGCCGGGAACTCTTTCCCGACGAAGCAGGGAAAGGATCCCTCATCTCGAGTTACGAGGCGGAAACGGGGCTCCTCTGGATGTGGGCGGGACCCTCGTGATTCCTGTCGAGTGGAGACGGGTATGTCGGGGAACTTCTTGATTTGCACCAAGGGTGTGAAGGACCCTTTCGAAGTTCCAGAGGTGAGGTGTGATCAGACTCGAAACGTCTCAGAGAAAATGGCCTCATCTCGCCTGGAGGGGAGAACCTCCTGGATTTTCTCGAGTTGCGGCAGGTCTTCTCGAGTTACGACGGGGACCTCAGGGACCCGCTCTGGTGGCCTCAGGAAAGGCCAGTCCCCATGCGAGGTGCTAGGGGACCTCTCGGGATTCCTCTCCCGTCCATGCCGGGGCCTCAGTCCTTGTGTGGAGTCGGGGCCGGAACCTGAGGATTCCTCTCCAGTGTTGCCATGGATATTGGGGTGCTTCTGAGTCTCCCCAGGGGATTCAGGCCTCGTCTCGAGTGGGGGCATGCACGTGCGCTTTCCTCCCGAGCTGCAGCAGTAGTGTCACGCTTCCTGTCACGTGGATCAAGGGATCTGTGGCTTTCCCTTGAGGCTGTCCCTCGAGGCTTTCCCACGAGGCTTTCCCACAGGGCTGTGCCACGTGCCACCTTGGTGTGAGTCGATCCTCGGCGTGAAAGACGAGCCGGTGAAGGGAAAAGAGGTTCCTCTGGAATGGACTGAGACATCTGGGGGACTCTTGGAATGGTGGCACGACCCTGGAGTTCCTCTCGCCGTTCCTGTTGAGAGGGCCTCCTCTTGAGATGCGACGGGAACGGCGGGAACTCTTTCCCGACGAAGCAGGGAAAGGATCCCTCATCTCGAGCTACGAATCGGAAACGGGGCTCCTCTGGATGTGGGCGGGACCCTCGTGATTCCTCTCGAGTGGAGACGGGTATGTCAGGGAACCTCTTGATTTGCACCAAGGGTGTGAAGGACCCTTTCGAAGTTCCAGAGGTGAGGTGTGATCAGCCTCGAGACGCCTCAGCGGAAATGGGCCTCCTCTCGCCTGGAGGGGAGAACCTCCTGGATTTTCTCGAGTTGCGGCAGGTCTTCTCGAGTTACGACGGGGACCTCAGGGACCCGCTCTGGTGGCCTCAGGAAAGGCCCGTCCCCATGCGAGTTGCTAGGGGACCTCTCGTGATTCCTCTCCCGTCCATACCTGGGCCTCAGTCCTTGTGTGGAATCGGGGCCGGAACCTGAGGATTCCTCTCCAGTGTTGCCATGGATCTTGGGGTGCTTCTGAGTCTCCCCAGGGGAGTCAGGCCTCGTCTCGAGTGGGGACATGCACGTGCGCTTTCCTCCCGAGCTGCAGCAGTAGTGTCACGCTTCCTGTCACGTGGATCAAGGGATCTGTGGCTTTCCCTCTAGGCTGTCCCTCGAGGCTTTCCCACGAGGCTTTCCCACAGGGCTGTGCCACGTGCCACCTTGGTGTGAGTCGATCCTCGGCGTGAAAGACGAGCCGGTGAAGGGAAAAGAGGTTCCTCTGGAATGGACTGAGACATCTGGGGGACTCTTGGAATGGTGGCACGACCCTGGAGTTCCTCTCGCCGTTCCTGTTGAGAGGGCCTCCTCTTGAGATGCGACGGGAACGCCGGGAACTCTTTCCCGACGAAGCAGGGAAAGGATCCCTCATCTCGAGTTACGAGGCGGAAACGGGGCTCCTCTGGATGTGGGCGGGACCCTCGTGATTCCTGTCGAGTGGAGACGGGTATGTCGGGGAACTTCTTGATTTGCACCAAGGGTTTGAAGGACCCTTTCGAAGTTCCAGAGGTGAGGTGTGATCAGACTCGAAACGTCTCAGAGAAAATGGCCTCATCTCGCCTGGAGGGGAGAACCTCCTGGATTTTCTCGAGTTGCGGCAGGTCTTCTCGAGTTACGACGGGGACCTCAGGGACCCGCTCTGGTGGCCTCAGGAAAGGCCAGTCCCCATGCGAGGTGCTAGGGGACCTCTCGGGATTCCTCTCCCGTCCATGCCGCGGCCTCAGTCCTTGTGTGGAGTCGGGGCCGGAACCTGAGGATTCCTCTCCAGTGTTGCCATGGATATTGGGGTGCTTCTGAGTCTCCCCAGGGGATTCAGGCCTCGTCTCGAGTGGGGGCATGCACGTGCGCTTTCCT
Source organism: Budorcas taxicolor (assembly GCF_023091745.1). Taxonomy (NCBI): domain Eukaryota; kingdom Metazoa; phylum Chordata; class Mammalia; order Artiodactyla; family Bovidae; genus Budorcas; species Budorcas taxicolor. Next base: position 84,012 of record NW_026292692.1, on the reverse strand, counting down.
CCCGAGCTGCAGCAGTAGTGTCACGCTTCCTGTCACGTGGATCAAGGGATCTGTGGCTTTCCCTCGAGGCTGTCCCTCGAGGCTTTCCCACGAGGCTTTCCCACAGGGCTGTGCCACGTGCCACCTTGGTGTGAGTCGATCCTCGGCGTGAAAGACGAGCCGGTGAAGGGAAAAGAGGTTCCTCTGGAATGGACTGAGACATCTGGGGGACTCTTGGAATGGTGGCACGACCCTGGAGTTCCTCTCGCCGTTCCTGTTGAGAGGGCCTCCTCTTGAGATGCGACGGGAACGGCGGGAACTCTTTCCCGACGAAGCAGGGAAAGGATCCCTCATCTCGAGCTACGAATCGGAAACGGGGCTCCTCTGGATGTGGGCGGGACCCTCGTGATTCCTCTCGAGTGGAGACGGGTATGTCAGGGAACTTCTTGATTTGCACCAAGGGTGTGAAGGACCCTTTCGAAGTTCCAGAGGTGAGGTGTGATCAGCCTCGAGACGCCTCAGCGGAAATGGGCCTCATCTCGCCTGGAGGGGAGAACCTCCTGGATTTTCTCGAGTTGCGGCAGGTCTTCTCGAGTTACGACGGGGACCTCAGGGACCCGCTCTGGTGGCCTCAGGAAAGGCCCGTCCCCATGCGAGTTGCTAGGGGAACCCTCGGGATTCCTCTCCCGTCCATACCTGGGCCTCAGTCCTTGTGTGGAATCGGGGCCGGAACCTGAGGATTCCTCTCCAGTGTTGCCATGGATCTTGGGGTGCTTCTGAGTCTCCCCAGGGGAGTCAGGCCTCGTCTCGAGTGGGGGCATGCACGTGCGCTTTCCTCCCGAGCTGCAGCAGTAGTGTCACGCTTCCTGTCACGTGGATCAAGGGATCTGTGGCTTTCCCTCGAGGCTGTCCCTCGAGGCTTTCCCACGAGGCTTTCCCACAGGGCTGTGCCACGTGCCACCTTGGTGTGAGTCGATCCTCGGCGTGAAAGACGAGCCGGTGAAGGGAAAAGAGGTTCCTCTGGAATGGACTGAGACATCTGGGGGACTCTTGGAATGGTGGCACGACCCTGGAGTTCCTCTCGCCGTTCTTGTTGAGAGGGCCTCCTCTTGAGATGCGACGGGAACGCCGGGAACTCTTTCCCGACGAAGCAGGGAAAGGAACCCTCATCTCGAGTTACGAGGCGGAAACGGGGCTCCTCTGGATGTGGGCGGGACCCTCGTGATTCCTGTCGAGTGGAGACGGGTATGTCGGGGAACTTCTTGATTTGCACCAAGGGTGTGAAGGACCCTTTCGAAGTTCCAGAGGTGAGGTGTGATCAGACTCGAAACGTCTCAGAGAAAATGGCCTCATCTCGCCTGGAGGGGAGAACCTCCTGGATTTTCTCGAGTTGCGGCAGGTCTTCTCGAGTTACGACGGGGACCTCAGGGACCCGCTCTGGTGGCCTCAGGAAAGGCCAGTCCCCATGCGAGGTGCTAGGGGACCTCTCGGGATTCCTCTCCCGTCCATGCCGCGGCCTCAGTCCTTGTGTGGAGTCGGGGCCGGAACCTGAGGATTCCTCTCCAGTGTTGCCATGGATCTTGGGGTGCTTCTGAGTCTCCCCAGGGGAGTCAGGCCTCGTCTCGAGTGGGGGCATGCACGTGCGCTTTCCTCCCGAGCTGCAGCAGTAGTGTCACGCTTCCTGTCACGTGGATCAAGGGATCTGTGGCTTTCCCTCGAGGCTGTCCCTCGAGGCTTTCCCACGAGGCTTTCCCACAGGGCTGTGCCACGTGCCACCTTGGTGTGAGTCGATCCTCGGCGTGAAAGACGAGCCGGTGAAGGGAAAAGAGGTTCCTCTGGAATGGACTGAGACATCTGGGGGACTCTTGGAATGGTGGCACGACCCTGGAGTTCCTCTCGCCGTTCCTGTTGAGAGGGCCTCCTCTTGAGATGCGACGGGAACGGCGGGAACTCTTTCCCGACGAAGCAGGGAAAGGATCCCTCATCTCGAGCTACGAATCGGAAACGGGGCTCCTCTGGATGTGGGCGGGACCCTCGTGATTCCTCTCGAGTGGAGACGGGTATGTCAGGGAACTTCTTGATTTGCACCAAGGGTGTGAAGGACCCTTTCGAAGTTCCAGAGGTGAGGTGTGATCAGCCTCGAGACGCCTCAGCGGAAATGGGCCTCATCTCGCCTGGAGGGGAGAACCTCCTGGATTTTCTCGAGTTGCGGCAGGTCTTCTCGAGTTACGACGGGGACCTCAGGGACCCGCTCTGGTGGCCTCAGGAAAGGCCCGTCCCCATGCGAGTTGCTAGGGGACCTCTCGGGATTCCTCTCCCGTCCATACCTGGGCCTCAGTCCTTGTGTGGAATTGGGGCCGGAACCTGAGGATTCCTCTCCAGTGTTGCCATGGATCTTGGGGTGCTTCTGAGTCTCCCCAGGGGAGTCAGGCCTCGTCTCGAGTGGGGGCATGCACGTGCGCTTTCCTCCCGAGCTGCAGCAGTAGTGTCACGCTTCCTGTCACGTGGATCAAGGGATCTGTGGCTTTCCCTCGAGGCTGTCCCTCGAGGCTTTCCCACGAGGCTTTCCCACAGGGCTGTGCCACGTGCCACCTTGGTGTGAGTCGATCCTCGGCGTGAAAGACGAGCCGGTGAAGGGAAAAGAGGTTCCTCTGGAATGGACTGAGACATCTGGGGGACTCTTGGAATGGTGGCACGACCCTGGAGTTCCTCTCGCCGTTCCTGTTGAGAGGGCCTCCTCTTGAGATGCGACGGGAACGCCGGGAACTCTTTCCCGACGAAGCAGGGAAAGGATCCCTCATCTCGAGTTACGAGGCGGAAACGGGGCTCCTCTGGATGTGGGCGGGACCCTCGTGATTCCTGTCGAGTGGAGACGGGTATGTCGGGGAACTTCTTGATTTGCACCAAGGGTGTGAAGGACCCTTTCGAAGTTCCAGAGGTGAGGTGTGATCAGACTCGAAACGTCTCAGAGAAAATGGCCTCATCTCGCCTGGAGGGGAGAACCTCCTGGATTTTCTCGAGTTGCGGCAGGTCTTCTCGAGTTACGACGGGGACCTCAGGGACCCGCTCTGGTGGCCTCAGGAAAGGCCAGTCCCCATGCGAGGTGCTAGGGGACCTCTCGGGATTCCTCTCCCGTCCATGCCGCGGCCTCAGTCCTTGTGTGGAGTCGGGGCCGGAACCTGAGGATTCCTCTCCAGTGTTGCCATGGATCTTGGGGTGCTTCTGAGTCTCCCCAGGGGAGTCAGGCCTCGTCTCGAGTGGGGGCATGCACGTGCGCTTTCCTCCCGAGCTGCAGCAGTAGTGTCACGCTTCCTGTCACGTGGATCAAGGGATCTGTGGCTTTCCCTCGAGGCTGTCCCTCGAGGCTTTCCCACGAGGCTTTCCCACAGGGCTGTGCCACGTGCCACCTTGGTGTGAGTCGATCCTCGGCGTGAAAGACAAGCCGGTGAAGGGAAAAGAGGTTCCTCTGGAATGGACTGAGACATCTGGTGGACTCTTGGAATGGTGGCACGACCCTGGAGTTCCTCTCGCTGTTCCTGTTGAGAGGGCCTCCTCTTGAGATGCGACAGGAACGCCGGGAACTCTTTCCCGACGAAGCAGGGAAAGGATTCCTCATCTCGAGTTACGAGGCGGAAACGGGGCTCCTCTGGATGTGGGCGGGACCCTCGTGATTCCTCTCGAGTGGAGACGGCTAGGTCGGGGAACTTCTTGATTTGCAGCAAGGGTGTGAAGGACCCTTTCGAAGTTCCAGAGGTGAGGTGTGATCAGCCTCGAGACCCCTCAGCGGAAATGGGCCTCATCTCGCCTGGAGGGGAGAACCTCCTGGATTTTCTCGAGTTGCGGCAGGTCTTCTCGAGTTACGACGGGGTCCACAGGGACCCGCTCTGGTGGCCTCAGGAAAGGCCAGTCACCATGCGAGTTGCTAGGGGACTTTTCGGGATTCCTCTCCCGTCCATGCCGGGGCCTCAGTCCTTGTGTGGAGTCGGGGCCGGAACCTGAGGATTCCTCTCCAGTGTTGCCATGGATCTTGGGGTGCTTCTGAGTCTCCCCAGGGGATTCAGGCCTCGTCTCGAGTGGGGGCATGCACGTGCGCTTTCCTCCCGAGCTGCAGCAGTAGTGTCACGCTTCCTGTCACGTGGATCAAGGGATCTGTGGCTTTCCCTCGAGGCTGTCCCTCGAGGCTTTCCCACGAGGCTTTCCCACAGGGCTGTGCCACGTGCCACCTTGGTGTGAGTCGATCCTCGGCGTGAAAGACGAGCCGGTGAAGGGAAAAGAGGTTCCTCTGGAATGGACTGAGACATCTGGGGGACTCTTGGAATGGTGGCACGACCCTGGAGTTCCTCTCGCCGTTCCTGTTGAGAGGGCCTCCTCTTGAGATGCGACGGGAACGCCGGGAACTCTTTCCCGACGAAGCAGGGAAAGGATCCCTCATCTCGAGTTACGAGGCGGAAACGGGGCTCCTCTGGATGTGGGCGGGACCCTCGTGATTCCTGTCGAGTGGAGACGGGTATGTCGGGGAACTTCTTGATTTGCACCAAGGGTGTGAAGGACCCTTTCGAAGTTCCAGAGGTGAGGTGTGATCAGACTCGAAACGTCTCAGAGAAAATGGCCTCATCTCGCCTGGAGGGGAGAACCTCCTGGATTTTCTCGAGTTGCGGCAGGTCTTCTCGAGTTACGACGGGGACCTCAGGGACCCGCTCTGGTGGCCTCAGGAAAGGCCAGTCCCCATGCGAGGTGCTAGGGGACCTCTCGGGATTCCTCTCCCGTCCATGCCGCGGCCTCAGTCCTTGTGTGGAGTCGGGGCCGGAACCTGAGGATTCCTCTCCAGTGTTGCCATGGATCTTGGGGTGCTTCTGAGTCTCCCCAGGGGAGTCAGGCCTCGTCTCGAGTGGGGGCATGCACGTGCGCTTTCCTCCCGAGCTGCAGCAGTAGTGTCACGCTTCCTGTCACGTGGATCAAGGGATCTGTGGCTTTCCCTCGAGGCTGTCCCTCGAGGCTTTCCCACGAGGCTTTCCCACAGGGCTGTGCCACGTGCCACCTTGGTGTGAGTCGATCCTCGGCGTGAAAGACAAGCCGGTGAAGGGAAAAGAGGTTCCTCTGGAATGGACTGAGACATCTGGTGGACTCTTGGAATGGTGGCACGACCCTGGAGTTCCTCTCGCTGTTCCTGTTGAGAGGGCCTCCTCTTGAGATGCGACAGGAACGCCGGGAACTCTTTCCCGACGAAGCAGGGAAAGGATTCCTCATCTCGAGCTACGAGGCGGAAACGGGGCTCCTCTGGATGTGGGCGGGACCCTCGTGATTCCTCTCGAGTGGAGACGGCTAGGTCGGGGAACTTCTTGATTTGCAGCAAGGGTGTGAAGGACCCTTTCGAAGTTCCAGAGGTGAGGTGTGATCAGCCTCGAGACCCCTCAGCGGAAATGGGCCTCATCTCGCCTGGAGGGGAGAACCTCCTGGATTTTCTCGAGTTGCGGCAGGTCTTCTCGAGTTACGACGGGGTCCACAGGGACCCGCTCTGGTGGCCTCAGGAAAGGCCAGTCACCATGCGAGTTGCTAGGGGACTTTTCGGGATTCCTCTCCCGTCCATGCCGGGGCCTCAGTCCTTGTGTGGAGTCGGGGCCGGAACCTGAGGATTCCTCTCCAGTGTTGCCATGGATCTTGGGGTGCTTCTGAGTCTCCCCAGGGGATTCAGGCCTCGTCTCGAGTGGGGGCATGCACGTGCGCTTTCCTCCCGAGCTGCAGCAGTAGTGTCACGCTTCCTGTCACGTGGATCAAGGGATCTGTGGCTTTCCCTCGAGGCTGTCCCTCGAGGCTTTCCCACGAGGCTTTCCCACAGGGCTGTGCCACGTGCCACCTTGGTGTGAGTCGATCCTCGGCGTGAAAGACGAGCCGGTGAAGGGAAAAGAGGTTCCTCTGGAATGGACTGAGACATCTGGGGGACTCTTGGAATGGTGGCACGACCCTGGAGTTCCTCTCGCCGTTCCTGTTGAGAGGGCCTCCTCTTGAGATGCGACGGGAACGCCGGGAACTCTTTCCCGACGAAGCAGGGAAAGGATCCCTCATCTCGAGTTACGAGGCGGAAACGGGGCTCCTCTGGATGTGGGCGGGACCCTCGTGATTCCTGTCGAGTGGAGACGGGTATGTCGGGGAACTTCTTGATTTGCACCAAGGGTGTGAAGGACCCTTTCGAAGTTCCAGAGGTGAGGTGTGATCAGACTCGAAACGTCTCAGAGAAAATGGCCTCATCTCGCCTGGAGGGGAGAACCTCCTGGATTTTCTCGAGTTGCGGCAGGTCTTCTCGAGTTACGACGGGGACCTCAGGGACCCGCTCTGGTGGCCTCAGGAAAGGCCAGTCCCCATGCGAGGTGCTAGGGGACCTCTCGGATTCCTCTCCCGTCCATGCCGCGGCCTCAGTCCTTGTGTGGAGTCGGGGCCGGAACCTGAGGATTCCTCTCCAGTGTTGCCATGGATCTTGGGGTGCTTCTGAGTCTCCCCAGGGGATTCAGGCCTCGTCTCGAGTGGGGGCATGCACGTGCGCTTTCCTCCCGAGCTGCAGCAGTAGTGTCACGCTTCCTGTCACGTGGATCAAGGGATCTGTGGCTTTCCCTTGAGGCTGTCCCTCGAGGCTTTCCCACGAGGCTTTCCCACAGGGCTGTGCCACGTGCCACCTTGGTGTGAGTCGATCCTCGGCGTGAAAGACGAGCCGGTGAAGGGAAAAGAGGTTCCTCTGGAATGGACTGAGACATCTGGGGGACTCTTGGAATGGTGGCACGACCCTGGAGTTCCTCTCGCCGTTCCTGTTGAGAGGGCCTCCTCTTGAGATGCGACGGGAACGGCGGGAACTCTTTCCCGACGAAGCAGGGAAAGGATCCCTCATCTCGAGCTACGAATCGGAAACGGGGCTCCTCTGGATGTGGGCGGGACCCTCGTGATTCCTCTCGAGTGGAGACGGGTATGTCAGGGAACTTCTTGATTTGCACCAAGTGTGTGAAGGACCCTTTCGAAGTTTCAGAGGTGAGGTGTGATCAGCCTCGAGACGCCTCAGCGGAAATGGGCCTCATCTCGCCTGGAGGGGAGAACCTCCTGGATTTTCTCGAGTTGCGGCAGGTCTTCTCGAGTTACGACGGGGACCTCAGGGACCCGCTCTGGTGGCCTCAGGAAAGGCCCGTCCCCATGCGAGTTGCTAGGGGACCTCTCGTGATTCCTCTCCCGTCCATACCTGGGCCTCAGTCCTTGTGTGGAATCGGGGCCGGAACCTGAGGATTCCTCTCCAGTGTTGCCATGGATCTTGGGGTGCTTCTGAGTCTCCCCAGGGGAGTCAGGCCTCGTCTCGAGTGGGGGCATGCACGTGCGCTTTCCTCCCGAGCTGCAGCAGTACTGTCACGCTTCCTGTCACGTGGATCAAGGGATCTGTGGCTTTCCCTCGAGGCTGTCCCTCGAGGCTTTCCCACGAGGCTTTCCCACAGGGCTGTGCCACGTGCCACCTTGGTGTGAGTCGATCCTCGGCGTGAAAGACGAGCCGGTGAAGGGAAAAGAGGTTCCTCTGGAATGGACTGAGACATCTGGGGGACTCTTGGAATGGTGGCACGACCCTGGAGTTCCTCTCGCCGTTCCTGTTGAGAGGGCCTCCTCTTGAGATGCGACGGGAACGCCGGGAACTCTTTCCCGACGAAGCAGGGAAAGGATCCCTCATCTCGAGTTACGAGGCGGAAACGGGGCTCCTCTGGATGTGGGCGGGACCCTCGTGATTCCTGTCGAGTGGAGACGGGTATGTCGGGGAACTTCTTGATTTGCACCAAGGGTGTGAAGGACCCTTTCGAAGTTCCAGAGGTGAGGTGTGATCAGACTCGAAACGTCTCAGAGAAAATGGCCTCATCTCGCCTGGAGGGGAGAACCTCCTGGATTTTCTCGAGTTGCGGCAGGTCTTCTCGAGTTACGACGGGGACCTCAGGGACCCGCTCTGGTGGCCTCAGGAAAGGCCAGTCCCCATGCGAGGTGCTAGGGGACCTCTCGGGATTCCTCTCCCGTCCATGCCGCGGCCTCAGTCCTTGTGTGGAGTCGGGGCCGGAACCTGAGGATTCCTCTCCAGTGTTGCCATGGATCTTGGGGTGCTTCTGAGTCTCCCCAGGGGAGTCAGGCCTCGTCTCGAGTGGGGGCATGCACGTGCGCTTTCCTCCCGAGCTGCAGCAGTAGTGTCACGCTTCCTGTCACGTGGATCAAGGGATCTGTGGCTTTCCCTCGAGGCTGTCCCTCGAGGCTTTCCCACGAGGCTTTCCCACAGGGCTGTGCCACGTGCCACCTTGGTGTGAGTCGATCCTCGGCGTGAAAGACGAGCCGGTGAAGGGAAAAGAGGTTCCTCTGGAATGGACTGAGACATCTGGGGGACTCTTGGAATGGTGGCACGACCCTGGAGTTCCTCTCGCCGTTCCTGTTGAGAGGGCCTCCTCTTGAGATGCGACGGGAACGCCGGGAACTCTTTCCCGACGAAGCAGGGAAAGGATCCCTCATCTCGAGCTTCGAATCGGAAACGGGGCTCCTCTGGATGTGGGCGGGACCCTCGTGATTCCTCTCGAGTGGAGACGGGTATGTCAGTTAACTTCTTGATTTGCACCAAGGGTGTGAAGGACCCTTTCGAAGTTCCAGAGGTGAGGTGTGATCAGCCTCGAGACGCCTCAGCGGAAATGGGCCTCATCTCGCCTGGAGGGGAGAACCTCCTGGATTTTCTCGAGTTGCGGCAGGTCTTCTCGAGTTACGACGGGGACCTCAGGGACCCGCTCTGGTGGCCTCAGGAAAGGCCCGTCCCCATGCGAGTTGCTAGGGGACCTCTCGTGATTCCTCTCCCGTCCATACCTGGGCCTCAGTCCTTGTGTGGAATCGGGGCCGGAACCTGAGGATTCCTCTCCAGTGTTGCCATGGATCTTGGGGTGCTTCTGAGTCTCCCCAGGGGAGTCAGGCCTCGTCTCGAGTGGGGGCATGCACGTGCGCTTTCCTCCCGAGCTGCAGCAGTAGTGTCACGCTTCCTGTCACGTGGATCAAGGGATCTGTGGCTTTCCCTCGAGGCTGTCCCTCGAGGCTTTCCCACGAGGCTTTCCCACAGGGCTGTGCCACGTGCCACCTTGGTGTGAGTCGATCCTCGGCGTGAAAGACGAGCCGGTGAAGGGAAAAGAGGTTCCTCTGGAATGGACTGAGACATCTGGGGGACTCTTGGAATGGTGGCACGACCCTGGAGTTCCTCTCGCCGTTCCTGTTGAGAGGGCCTCCTCTTGAGATGCGACGGGAACGCCGGGAACTCTTTCCCGACGAAGCAGGGAAAGGATCCCTCATCTCGAGTTACGAGGCGGAAACGGGGCTCCTCTGGATGTGGGCGGGACCCTCGTGATTCCTGTCGAGTGGAGACGGGTATGTCGGGGAACTTCTTGATTTGCACCAAGGGTGTGAAGGACCCTTTCGAAGTTCCAGAGGTGAGGTGTGATCAGACTCGAAACGTCTCAGAGAAAATGGCCTCATCTCGCCTGGAGGGGAGAACCTCCTGGATTTTCTCGAGTTGCGGCAGGTCTTCTCGAGTTACGACGGGGACCTCAGGGACCCGCTCTGGTGGCCTCAGGAAAGGCCAGTCCCCATGCGAGGTGCTAGGGGACCTCTCGGGATTCCTCTCCCGTCCATGCCGCGGCCTCAGTCCTTGTGTGGAGTCGGGGCCGGAACCTGAGGATTCCTCTCCAGTGTTGCCATGGATATTGGGGTGCTTCTGAGTCTCCCCAGGGAATTCAGGCCTCGTCTCGAGTGGGGGCATGCACGTGCGCTTTCCTCCCGAGCTGCAGCAGTAGTGTCACGCTTCCTGTCACGTGGATCAAGGGATCTGTGGCTTTCCCTTGAGGCTGTCCCTCGAGGCTTTCCCACGAGGCTTTCCCACAGGGCTGTGCCACGTGCCACCTTGGTGTGAGTCGATCCTCGGCGTGAAAGACGAGCCGGTGAAGGGAAAAGAGGTTCCTCTGGAATGGACTGAGACATCTGGGGGACTCTTGGAATGGTGGCACGACCCTGGAGTTCCTCTCGCCGATCCTGTTGAGAGGGCCTCCTCTTGAGATGCGACGGGAACGCCGGGAACTCTTTCCCGACGAAGCAGGGAAAGGATCCCTCATCTCGAGCTACGAATCGGAAACGGGGCTCCTCTGGATGTGGGCGGGACCCTCGTGATTCCTCTCGAGTGGAGACGGGTATGTCAGGGAACTTCTTGATTTGCACCAAGGGTGTGAAGGACCCTTTCGAAGTTCCAGAGGTGAGGTGTGATCAGCCTCGAGACGCCTCAGCGGAAATGGGCCTCATCTCGCCTGGAGGGGAGAACCTCCTGGATTTTCTCGAGTTGCGGCAGGTCTTCTCGAGTTACGACGGGGACCTCAGGGACCCGCTCTGGTGGCCTCAGGAAAGGCCCGTCCCCATGCGAGGTGCTAGGGGACCTCTCGGGATTCCTCTCCCGTCCATGCCGCGGCCTCAGTCCTTGTGTGGAGTCGGGGCCGGAACCTGAGGATTCCTCTCCAGTGTTGCCATGGATCTTGGGGTGCTTCTGAGTCTCCCCAGGTGATTCAGGCCTCGTCTCGAGTGGGGGCATGCACGTGCGCTTTCCTCCCGAGCTGCAGCAGTAGTGTCACGCTTCCTGTCACGTGGATCAAGGGATCTGTGGCTTTCCCTCGAGGCTGTCCCTCGAGGCTTTCCCACGAGGCTTTCCCACAGGGCTGTGCCACGTGCCACCTTGGTGTGAGTCGATCCTCGGCGTGAAAGACGAGCCGGTGAAGGGAAAAGAGGTTCCTCTGGAATGGACTGAGACATCTGGGGGACTCTTGGAATGGTGGCACGACCCTGGAGTTCCTCTCGCCGTTCCTGTTGAGAGGGCCTCCTCTTGAGATGCGACGGGAACGCCGGGAACTCTTTCCCGACGAAGCAGCGAAAGGATCCCTCATCTCGAGTTACGAGGCGGAAACGGGGCTCCTCTGGATGTGGGCGGGACCCTCGTGATTCCTGTCGAGTGGAGACGGGTATGTCGGGGAACTTCTTGATTTGCACCAAGGGTGTGAAGGACCCTTTCGAAGTTCCAGAGGTGAGGTGTGATCAGACTCGAAACGTCTCAGAGAAAATGGCCTCATCTCGCCTGGAGGGGAGAACCTCCTGGATTTTCTCGAGTTGCGGCAGGTCTTCTCGAGTTACGACGGGGACCTCAGGGACCCGCTCTGGTGGCCTCAGGAAAGGCCAGTCCCCATGCGAGGTGCTAGGGGACCTCTCGGGATTCCTCTCCCGTCCATGCCGCGGCCTCAGTCCTTGTGTGGAGTCGGGGCCGGAACCTGAGGATTCCTCTCCAGTGTTGCCATGGATCTTGGGGTGCTTCTGAGTCTCCCCAGGGGAGTCAGGCCTCGTCTCGAGTGGGGGCATGCACGTGCGCTTTCCTCCCGAGCTGCAGCAGTAGTGTCACGCTTCCTGTCACGTGGATCAAGGGATCTGTGGCTTTCCCTCGAGGCTGTCCCTCGAGGCTTTCCCACGAGGCTTTCCCACAGGGCTGTGCCACGTGCCACCTTGGTGTGAGTCGATCCTCGGCGTGAAAGACGAGCCGGTGAAGGGAAAAGAGGTTCCTCTGGAATGGACTGAGACATCTGGGGGACTCTTGGAATGGTGGCACGACCCTGGAGTTCCTCTCGCCGTTCCTGTTGAGAGGGCCTCCTCTTGAGATGCGACGGGAACGGCGGGAACTCTTTCCCGACGAAGCAGGGAAAGGATCCCTCATCTCGAGCTACGAATCGGAAACGGGGCTCCTCTGGATGTGGGCGGGACCCTCGTGATTCCTCTCGAGTGGAGACGGGTATGTCAGGGAACTTCTTGATTTGCACCAAGGGTGTGAAGGACCCTTTCGAAGTTCCAGAGGTGAGGTGTGATCAGCCTCGAGACGCCTCAGCGGAAATGGGCCTCATCTCGCCTGGAGGGGAGAACCTCCTGGATTTTCTCGAGTTGCGGCAGGTCTTCTCGAGTTACGACGGGGACCTCAGGGACCCGCTCTGGTGGCCTCAGGAAAGGCCCGTCCCCATGCGAGTTGCTAGGGGACCTCTCGTGATTCCTCTCCCGTCCATACCTGGGCCTCAGTCCTTGTGTGGAATCGGGGCCGGAACCTGAGGATTCCTCTCCAGTGTTGCCATGGATCTTGGGGTGCTTCTGAGTCTCCCCAGGGGAGTCAGGCCTCGTCTCGAGTGGGGGCATGCACGTGCGCTTTCCTCCCGAGCTGCAGCAGTAGTGTCACGCTTCCTGTCACGTGGATCAAGGGATCTGTGGCTTTCCCTCGAGGCTGTCCCTCGAGGCTTTCCCACGAGGCTTTCCCACAGGGCTGTGCCACGTGCCACCTTGGTGTGAGTCGATCCTCGGCGTGAAAGACGAGCCGGTGAAGGGAAAAGAGGTTCCTCTGGAATGGACTGAGACATCTGGGGGACTCTTGGAATGGTGGCACGACCCTGGAGTTCCTCTCGCCGTTCCTGTTGAGAGGGCCTCCTCTTGAGATGCGACGGGAACGCCGGGAACTCTTTCCCGACGAAGCAGGGAAAGGATCCCTCATCTCGAGTTACGAGGCGGAAACGGGGCTCCTCTGGATGTGGGCGGGACCCTCGTGATTCCTGTCGAGTGGAGACGGGTATGTCGGGGAACTTCTTGATTTGCACCAAGGGTGTGAAAAACCCTTTCGAAGTTCCAGAGGTGAGGTGTGATCAGACTCGAAACGTCTCAGAGAAAATGGCCTCATCTCGCCTGGAGGGGAGAACCTCCTGGATTTTCTCGAGTTGCGGCAGGTCTTCTCGAGTTACGACGGGGACCTCAGGGACCCGCTCTGGTGGCCTCAGGAAAGGCCAGTCCCCATGCGAGGTGCTAGGGGACCTCTCGGGATTCCTCTCCCGTCCATGCCGCGGCCTCAGTCCTTGTGTGGAGTCGGGGCCGGAACCTGAGGATTCCTCTCCAGTGTTGCCATGGATCTTGGGGTGCTTCTGAGTCTCCCCAGGGGAGTCAGGCCTCGTCTCGAGTGGGGGCATGCACGTGCGCTTTCCTCCCGAGCTGCAGCAGTAGTGTCACGCTTCCTGTCACGTGGATCAAGGGATCTGTGGCTTTCCCTCGAGGCTGTCCCTCGAGGCTTTCCCACGAGGCTTTCCCACAGGGCTGTGCCACGTGCCACCTTGGTGTGAGTCGATCCTCGGCGTGAAAGACGAGCCGGTGAAGGGAAAAGAGGTTCCTCTGGAATGGACTGAGACATCTGGGGGACTCTTGGAATGGTGGCACGACCCTGGAGTTCCTCTCGCCGTTCCTGTTGAGAGGGCCTCCTCTTGAGATGCGACGGGAACGCCGGGAACTCTTTCCCGACGAAGCAGGGAAAGGATCCCTCATCTCGAGCTACGAATCGGAAACGGGGCTCCTCTGGATGTGGGCGGGACCCTCGTGATTCCTCTCGAGTGGAGACGGGTATGTCAGGGAACTTCTTGATTTGCACCAAGGGTGTGAAGGACCCTTTCGAAGTTCCAGAGGTGAGGTGTGATCAGCCTCGAGACGCCTCAGCGGAAATGGGCCTCATCTCGCCTGGAGGGGAGAACCTCCTGGATTTTCTCGAGTTGCGGCAGGTCTTCTCGAGTTACGACGGGGACCTCAGGGACCCGCTCTGGTGGCCTCAGGAAAGGCCCGTCCCCATGCGAGTTGCTAGGGGACCTCTCGTGATTCCTCTCCCGTCCATACCTGGGCCTCAGTCCTTGTGTGGAATCGGGGCCGGAACCTGAGGATTCCTCTCCAGTGTTGCCATGGATCTTGGGGTGCTTCTGAGTCTCCCCAGGGGAGTCAGGCCTCGTCTCGAGTGGGGGCATGCACGTGCGCTTTCCTCCCGAGCTGCAGCAGTAGTGTCACGCTTCCTGTCACGTGGATCAAGGGATCTGTGGCTTTCCCTCGAGGCTGTCCCTCGAGGCTTTCCCACGAGGCTTTCCCACAGGGCTGTGCCACGTGCCACCTTGGTGTGAGTCGATCCTCGGCGTGAAAGACGAGCCGGTGAAGGGAAAAGAGGTTCCTCTGGAATGGACTGAGACATCTGGGGGACTCTTGGAATGGTGGCACGACCCTGGAGTTCCTCTCGCCGTTCCTGTTGAGAGGGCCTCCTCTTGAGATGCGACGGGAACGCCGGGAACTCTTTCCCGACGAAGCAGGGAAAGGATCCCTCATCTCGAGTTACGAGGCGGAAACGGGGCTCCTCTGGATGTGGGCGGGACCCTCGTGATTCCTGTCGAGTGGAGACGGGTATGTCGGGGAACTTCTTGATTTGCACCAAGGGTGTGAAGGACCCTTTCGAAGTTCCAGAGGTGAGGTGTGATCAGACTCGAAACGTCTCAGAGAAAATGGCCTCATCTCGCCTGGAGGGGAGAACCTCCTGGATTTTCTCGAGTTGCGGCAGGTCTTCTCGAGTTACGACGGGGACCTCAGGGACCCGCTCTGGTGGCCTCAGGAAAGGCCAGTCCCCATGCGAGGTGCTAGGGGACCTCTCGGGATTCCTCTCCCGTCCATGCCGCGGCCTCAGTTCTTGTGTGGAGTCGGGGCCGGAACCTGAGGATTCCTCTCCAGTGTTGCCATGGATATTGGGGTGCTTCTGAGTCTCCCCAGGGAATTCAGGCCTCGTCTCGAGTGGGGGCATGCACGTGCGCTTTCCTCCCGAGCTGCAGCAGTAGTGTCACGCTTCCTGTCACGTGGATCAAGGGATCTGTGGCTTTCCCTTGAGGCTGTCCCTCGAGGCTTTCCCACGAGGCTTTCCCACAGGGCTGTGCCACGTGCCACCTTGGTGTGAGTCGATCCTCGGCGTGAAAGACGAGCCGGTGAAGGGAAAAGAGGTTCCTCTGGAATGGACTGAGACATCTGGGGGACTCTTGGAATGGTGGCACGACCCTGGAGTTCCTCTCGCCGTTCCTGTTGAGAGGGCCTCCTCTTGAGATGCGACGGGAACGCCGGGAACTCTTTCCCGACGAAGCAGGGAAAGGATCCCTCATCTCGAGCTACGAATCGGAAACGGGGCTCCTCTGGATGTGGGCGGGACCCTCGTGATTCCTCTCGAGTGGAGACGGGTATGTCAGGGAACTTCTTGATTTGCACCAAGGGTGTGAAGGACCCTTTCGAAGTTCCAGAGGTGAGGTGTGATCAGCCTCGAGACGCCTCAGCGGAAATGGGCCTCATCTCGCCTGGAGGGGAGAACCTCCTGGATTTTCTCGAGTTGCGGCAGGTCTTCTCGAGTTACGACGGGGACCTCAGGGACCCGCTCTGGTGGCCTCAGGAAAGGCCCGTCCCCATGCGAGGTGCTAGGGGACCTCTCGGGATTCCTCTCCCGTCCATGCCGCGGCCTCAGTCCTTGTGTGGAGTCGGGGCCGGAACCTGAGGATTCCTCTCCAGTGTTGCCATGGATCTTGGGGTGCTTCTGAGTCTCCCCAGGGGATTCAGGCCTCGTCTCGAGTGGGGGCATGCACGTGCGCTTTCCTCCCGAGCTGCAGCAGTAGTGTCACGCTTCCTGTCACGTGGATCAAGGGATCTGTGGCTTTCCCTCGAGGCTGTCCCTCGAGGCTTTCCCACGAGGCTTTCCCACAGGGCTGTGCCACGTGCCACCTTGGTGTGAGTCGATCCTCGGCGTGAAAGACGAGCCGGTGAAGGGAAAAGAGGTTCCTCTGGAATGGACTGAGACATCTGGGGGACTCTTGGAATGGTGGCACGACCCTGGAGTTCCTCTCGCCGTTCCTGTTGAGAGGGCCTCCTCTTGAGATGCGACGGGAACGCCGGGAACTCTTTCCCGACGAAGCAGGGAAAGGATCCCTCATCTCGAGCTACGAATCGGAAACGGGGCTCCTCTGGATGTGGGCGGGACCCTCGTGATTCCTCTCGAGTGGAGACGGGTATTTCAGGGAACTTCTTGATTTGCACCAAGGGTGTGAAGGACCCTTTCGAAGTTCCAGAGGTGAGGTGTGATCAGCCTCGAGACGCCTCAGCGGAAATGGGCCTCATCTCGCCTGGAGGGGAGAACCTCCTGGATTTTCTCGAGTTGCGGCAGGTCTTCTCGAGTTACGACGGGGACCTCAGGGACCCGCTCTGGTGGCCTCAGGAAAGGCCAGTCCCCATGCGAGTTGCTAGGGGACCTCTCGTGATTCCTCTCCCGTCCATACCTGGGCCTCAGTCCTTGTGTGGAATCGGGGCCGGAACCTGAGGATTCCTCTCCAGTGTTGCCATGGATCTTGGGGTGCTTCTGAGTCTCCCCAGGGGATTCAGGCCTCGTCTCGAGTGGGGGCATGCACGTGCGCTTTCCTCCCGAGCTGCAGCAGTAGTGTCACGCTTCCTGTCACGTGGATCAAGGGATCTGTGGCTTTCCCTCGAGGCTGTCCCTCGAGGCTTTCCCACGAGGCTTTCCCACAGGGCTGTGCCACGTGCCACCTTGGTGTGAGTCGATCCTCGGCGTGAAAGACAAGCCGGTGAAGGGAAAAGAGGTTCCTCTGGAATGGACTGAGACATCTGGTGGACTCTTGGAATGGTGGCACGACCCTGGAGTTCCTCTCGCTGTTCCTGTTGAGAGGGCCTCCTCTTGAGATGCGACAGGAACGCCGGGAACTCTTTCCCGACGAAGCAGGGAAAGGATTCCTCATCTCGAGCTACGAGGCGGAAACGGGGCTCCTCTGGATGTGGGCGGGACCCTCGTGATTCCTCTCGAGTGGAGACGGCTAGGTCGGGGAACTTCTTGATTTGCACCAAGGGTGTGAAGGACCCTTTCGAAGTTCCAGAGGTGAGGTGTGATCAGCCTCGAGACCCCTCAGCGGAAATGTGCCTCATCTCGCCTGGAGGGGAGAACCTCCTGGATTTTCTCGAGTTGCGGCAGGTCTTCTCGAGTTACGACGGGGTCCACAGGGACCCGCTCTGGTGGCCTCAGGAAAGGCCAGTCACCATGCGAGTTGCTAGGGGACTTTTCGGGATTCCTCTCCCGTCCATGCCGGGGCCTCAGTCCTTGTGTGGAGTCGGGGCCGGAACCTGAGGATTCCTCTCCAGTGTTGCCATGGATCTTGGGGTGCTTCTGAGTCTCCCCAGGGGATTCAGGCCTCGTCTCGAGTGGGGGCATGCACGTGCGCTTTCCTCCCGAGCTGCAGCAGTAGTGTCACGCTTCCTGTCACGTGGATCAAGGGATCTGTGGCTTTCCCTCGAGGCTGTCCCTCGAGGCTTTCCCACGAGGCTTTCCCACAGGGCTGTGCCACGTGCCACCTTGGTGTGAGTCGATCCTCGGCGTGAAAGACGAGCCGGTGAAGGGAAAAGAGGTTCCTCTGGAATGGACTGAGACATCTGGGGGACTCTTGGAATGGTGGCACGACCCTGGAGTTCCTCTCGCCGTTCCTGTTGAAAGGGCCTCCTCTTGAGATGCGACGGGAACGCCGGGAACTCTTTCCCGACGAAGCAGGGAAAGGATCCCTCATCTCGAGTTACGAGGCGGAAACGGGGCTCCTCTGGATGTGGGCGGGACCCTCGTGATTCCTGTCGAGTGGAGACGGGTATGTCGGGGAACTTCTTGATTTGCACCAAGGGTGTGAAGGACCCTTTCGAAGTTCCAGAGGTGAGGTGTGATCAGACTCGAAACGTCTCAGAGAAAATGGCCTCATCTCGCCTGGAGGGGAGAACCTCCTGGATTTTCTCGAGTTGCGGCAGGTCTTCTCGAGTTACGACGGGGACCTCAGGGACCCGCTCTGGTGGCCTCAGGAAAGGCCAGTCCCCATGCGAGGTGCTAGGGGACCTCTCGGGATTCCTCTCCCGTCCATGCCGCGGCCTCAGTCCTTGTGTGGAGTCGGGGCCGGAACCTGAGGATTCCTCTCCAGTGTTGCCATGGATCTTGGGGTGCTTCTGAGTCTCCCCAGGGGATTCAGGCCTCGTCTCGAGTGGGGGCATGCACGTGCGCTTTCCTCCCGAGCTGCAGCAGTAGTGTCACGCTTCCTGTCACGTGGATCAAGGGATCTGTGGCTTTCCCTTGAGGCTGTCCCTCGAGGCTTTCCCACGAGGCTTTCCCACAGGGCTGTGCCACGTGCCACCTTGGTGTGAGTCGATCCTCGGCGTGAAAGACGAGCCGGTGAAGGGAAAAGAGGTTCCTCTGGAATGGACTGAGACATCTGGGGGACTCTTGGAATGGTGGCACGACCCTGGAGTTCCTCTCGCCGTTCCTGTTGAGAGGGCCTCCTCTTGAGATGCGACGGGAACGGCGGGAACTCTTTCCCGACGAAGCAGGGAAAGGATCCCTCATCTCGAGCTACGAATCGGAAACGGGGCTCCTCTGGATGTGGGCGGGACCCTCGTGATTCCTCTCGAGTGGAGACGGGTATGTCAGGGAACTTCTTGATTTGCACCAAGTGTGTGAAGGACGCTTTCGAAGTTCCAGAGGTGAGGTGTGATCAGCCTCGAGACGCCTCAGCGGAAATGGGCCTCATCTCGCCTGGAGGGGAGAACCTCCTGGATTTTCTCGAGTTGCGGCAGGTCTTCTCGAGTTACGACGGGGACCTCAGGGACCCGCTCTGGTGGCCTCAGGAAAGGCCCGTCCCCATGCGAGTTGCTAGGGGACCTCTCGTGATTCCTCTCCCGTCCATACCTGGGCCTCAGTCCTTGTGTGGAATCGGGGCCGGAACCTGAGGATTCCTCTCCAGTGTTGCCATGGATCTTGGGGTGCTTCTGAGTCTCCCCAGGGGAGTCAGGCCTCGTCTCGAGTGGGGGCATGCACGTGCGCTTTCCTCCCGAGCTGCAGCAGTAGTGTCACGCTTCCTGTCACGTGGATCAAGGGATCTGTGGCTTTCCCTCGAGGCTGTCCCTCGAGGCTTTCCCACGAGGCTTTCCCACAGGGCTGTGCCACGTGCCACCTTGGTGTGAGTCGATCCTCGGCGTGAAAGACGAGCCGGTGAAGGGAAAAGAGGTTCCTCTGGAATGGACTGAGACATCTGGGGGACTCTTGGAATGGTGGCACGACCCTGGAGTTCCTCTCGCCGTTCCTGTTGAGAGGGCCTCCTCTTGAGATGCGACGGGAACGCCGGGAACTCTTTCCCGACGAAGCAGGGAAAGGATCCCTCATCTCGAGTTACGAGGCGGAAACGGGGCTCCTCTGGATGTGGGCGGGACCCTCGTGATTCCTGTCGAGTGGAGACGGGTATGTCGGGGAACTTCTTGATTTGCACCAAGGGTGTGAAGGACCCTTTCGAAGTTCCAGAGGTGAGGTGTGATCAGACTCGAAACGTCTCAGAGAAAATGGCCTCATCTCGCCTGGAGGGGAGAACCTCCTGGATTTTCTCGAGTTGCGGCAGGTCTTCTCGAGTTACGACGGGGACCTCAGGGACCCGCTCTGGTGGCCTCAGGAAAGGCCAGTCCCCATGCGAGGTGCTAGGGGACCTCTCGGGATTCCTCTCCCGTCCATGCCGCGGCCTCAGTCCTTGTGTGGAGTCGGGGCCGGAACCTGAGGATTCCTCTCCAGTGTTGCCATGGATATTGGGGTGCTTCTGAGTCTCCCCAGGGGATTCAGGCCTCGTCTCGAGTGGGGGCATGCACGTGCGCTTTCCTCCCGAGCTGCAGCAGTAGTGTCACGCTTCCTGTCACGTGGATCAAGGGATCTGTGGCTTTCCCTTGAGGCTGTCCCTCGAGGCTTTCCCACGAGGCTTTCCCACAGGGCTGTGCCACGTGCCACCTTGGTGTGAGTCGATCCTCGGCGTGAAAGACGAGCCGGTGAAGGGAAAAGAGGTTCCTCTGGAATGGACTGAGACATCTGGGGGACTCTTGGAATGGTGGCACGACCCTGGAGTTCCTCTCGCCGTTCCTGTTGAGAGGGCCTCCTCTTGAGATGCGACGGGAACGGCGGGAACTCTTTCCCGACGAAGCAGGGAAAGGATCCCTCATCTCGAGCTACGAATCGGAAACGGGGCTCCTCTGGATGTGGGCGGGACCCTCGTGATTCCTCTCGAGTGGAGACGGGTATGTCAGGGAACCTCTTGATTTGCACCAAGGGTGTGAAGGACCCTTTCGAAGTTCCAGAGGTGAGGTGTGATCAGCCTCGAGACGCCTCAGCGGAAATGGGCCTCATCTCGCCTGGAGGGGAGAACCTCCTGGATTTTCTCGAGTTGCGGCAGGTCTTCTCGAGTTACGACGGGGACCTCAGGGACCCGCTCTGGTGGCCTCAGGAAAGGCCCGTCCCCATGCGAGTTGCTAGGGGACCTCTCGTGATTCCTCTCCCGTCCATACCTGGGCCTCAGTCCTTGTGTGGAATCGGGGCCGGAACCTGAGGATTCCTCTCCAGTGTTGCCATGGATCTTGGGGTGCTTCTGAGTCTCCCCAGGGGAGTCAGGCCTCGTCTCGAGTGGGGACATGCACGTGCGCTTTCCTCCCGAGCTGCAGCAGTAGTGTCACGCTTCCTGTCACGTGGATCAAGGGATCTGTGGCTTTCCCTCGAGGCTGTCCCTCGAGGCTTTCCCACGAGGCTTTCCCACAGGGCTGTGCCACGTGCCACCTTGGTGTGAGTCGATCCTCGGCGTGAAAGACGAGCCGGTGAAGGGAAAAGAGGTTCCTCTGGAATGGACTGAGACATCTGGGGGACTCTTGGAATGGTGGCACGACCCTGGAGTTCCTCTCGCCGTTCCTGTTGAGAGGGCCTCCTCTTGAGATGCGACGGGAACGCCGGGAACTCTTTCCCGACGAAGCAGGGAAAGGATCCCTCATCTCGAGTTACGAGGCGGAAACGGGGCTCCTCTGGATGTGGGCGGGACCCTCGTGATTCCTGTCGAGTGGAGACGGGTATGTCGGGGAACTTCTTGATTTGCACCAAGGGTGTGAAAAACCCTTTCGAAGTTCCAGAGGTGAGGTGTGATCAGACTCGAAACGTCTCAGAGAAAATGGCCTCATCTCGCCTGGAGGGGAGAACCTCCTGGATTTTCTCGAGTTGCGGCAGGTCTTCTCGAGTTACGACGGGGACCTCAGGGACCCGCTCTGGTGGCCTCAGGAAAGGCCAGTCCCCATGCGAGGTGCTAGGGGACCTCTCGGGATTCCTCTCCCGTCCATGCCCCGGCCTCAGTCCTTGTGTGGAGTCGGGGCCGGAACCTGAGGATTCCTCTCCAGTGTTGCCATGGATCTTGGGGTGCTTCTGAGTCTCCCCAGGGGAGTCAGGCCTCGTCTCGAGTGGGAGCATGCACGTGCGCTTTCCTCCCGAGCTGCAGCAGTAGTGTCACGCTTCCTGTCACGTGGATCAAGGGATCTGTGGCTTTCCCTCGAGGCTGTCCCTCGAGGCTTTCCCACGAGGCTTTCCCACAGGGCTGTGCCACGTGCCACCTTGGTGTGAGTCGATCCTCGGCGTGAAAGACGAGCCGGTGAAGGGAAAAGAGGTTCCTCTGGAATGGACTGAGACATCTGGGGGACTCTTGGAATGGTGGCACGACCCTGGAGTTCCTCTCGCCGTTCCTGTTGAGAGGGCCTCCTCTTGAGATGCGACGGGAACGCCGGGAACTCTTTCCCGACGAAGCAGGGAAAGGATCCCTCATCTCGAGCTACGAATCGGAAACGGGGCTCCTCTGGATGTGGGCGGGACCCTCGTGATTCCTCTCGAGTGGAGACGGGTATGTCAGGGAACTTCTTGATTTGCACCAAGGGTGTGAAGGACCCTTTCGAAGTTCCAGAGGTGAGGTGTGATCAGCCTCGAGACGCCTCAGCGGAAATGGGCCTCATCTCGCCTGGAGGGGAGAACCTCCTGGATTTTCTCGAGTTGCGGCAGGTCTTCTCGAGTTACGACGGGGACCTCAGGGACCCGCTCTGGTGGCCTCAGGAAAGGCCCGTCCCCATGCGAGTTGCTAGGGGACCTCTCGTGATTCCTCTCCCGTCCATACCTGGGCCTCAGTCCTTGTGTGGAATCGGGGCCGGAACCTGAGGATTCCTCTCCAGTGTTGCCATGGATCTTGGGGTGCTTCTGAGTCTCCCCAGGGGAGTCAGGCCTCGTCTCGAGTGGGGGCATGCACGTGCGCTTTCCTCCCGAGCTGCAGCAGTAGTGTCACGCTTCCTGTCACGTGGATCAAGGGATCTGTGGCTTTCCCTCGAGGCTGTCCCTCGAGGCTTTCCCACGAGGCTTTCCCACAGGGCTGTGCCACGTGCCACCTTGGTGTGAGTCGATCCTCGGCGTGAAAGACGAGCCGGTGAAGGGAAAAGAGGTTCCTCTGGAATGGACTGAGACATCTGGGGGACTCTTGGAATGGTGGCACGACCCTGGAGTTCCTCTCGCCGTTCCTGTTGAGAGGGCCTCCTCTTGAGATGCGACGGGAACGCCGGGAACTCTTTCCCGACGAAGCAGGGAAAGGATCCCTCATCTCGAGTTACGAGGCGGAAACGGGGCTCCTCTGGATGTGGGCGGGACCCTCGTGATTCCTGTCGAGTGGAGACGGGTATGTCGGGGAACTTCTTGATTTGCACCAAGGGTGTGAAGGACCCTTTCGAAGTTCCAGAGGTGAGGTGTGATCAGACTCGAAACGTCTCAGAGAAAATGGCCTCATCTCGCCTGGAGGGGAGAACCTCCTGGATTTTCTCGAGTTGCGGCAGGTCTTCTCGAGTTACGACGGGGACCTAAGGGACCCGCTCTGGTGGCCTCAGGAAAGGCCAGTCCCCATGCGAGGTGCTAGGGGACCTCTCGGGATTCCTCTCCCGTCCATGCCGCGGCCTCAGTCCTTGTGTGGAGTCGGGGCCGGAACCTGAGGATTCCTCTCCAGTGTTGCCATGGATATTGGGGTGCTTCTGAGTCTCCCCAGGGAATTCAGGCCTCGTCTCGAGTGGGGGCATGCACGTGCGCTTTCCTCCCGAGCTGCAGCAGTAGTGTCACGCTTCCTGTCACGTGGATCAAGGGATCTGTGGCTTTCCCTTGAGGCTGTCCCTCGAGGCTTTCCCACGAGGCTTTCCCACAGGGCTGTGCCACGTGCCACCTTGGTGTGAGTCGATCCTCGGCGTGAAAGACGAGCCGGTGAAGGGAAAAGAGGTTCCTCTGGAATGGACTGAGACATCTGGGGGACTCTTGGAATGGTGGCACGACCCTGGAGTTCCTCTCGCCGTTCCTGTTGAGAGGGCCTCCTCTTGAGATGCGACGGGAACGCCGGGAACTCTTTCCCGACGAAGCAGGGAAAGGATCCCTCATCTCGAGCTACGAATCGGAAACGGGGCTCCTCTGGATGTGGGCGGGACCCTCGTGATTCCTCTCGAGTGGAGACGGGTATGTCAGGGAACTTCTTGATTTGCACCAAGGGTGTGAAGGACCCTTTCGAAGTTCCAGAGGTGAGGTGTGATCAGCCTCGAGACGCCTCAGCGGAAATGGGCCTCATCTCGCCTGGAGGGGAGAACCTCCTGGATTTTCTCGAGTTGCGGCAGGTCTTCTCGAGTTACGACGGGGACCTCAGGGACCCGCTCTGGTGGCCTCAGGAAAGGCCCGTCCCCATGCGAGGTGCTAGGGGACCTCTCGGGATTCCTCTCCCGTCCATGCCGCGGCCTCAGTCCTTGTGTGGAGTCGGGGCCGGAACCTGAGGATTCCTCTCCAGTGTTGCCATGGATCTTGGGGTGCTTCTGAGTCTCCCCAGGGGAGTCAGGCCTCGTCTCGAGTGGGGGCATGCACGTGCGCTTTCCTCCCGAGCTGCAGCAGTAGTGTCACGCTTCCTGTCACGTGGATCAAGGGATCTGTGGCTTTCCCTCGAGGCTGTCCCTCGAGGCTTTCCCACGAGGCTTTCCCACAGGGCTGTGCCACGTGCCACCTTGGTGTGAGTCGATCCTCGGCGTGAAAGACGAGCCGGTGAAGGGAAAAGAGGTTCCTCTGGAATGGACTGAGACATCTGGGGGACTCTTGGAATGGTGGCACGACCCTGGAGTTCCTCTCGCCGTTCCTGTTGAGAGGGCCTCCTCTTGAGATGCGAGGGGAACGCCGGGAACTCTTTCCCGACGAAGCAGGGAAAGATCCCTCATCTCGAGCTACGAATCGGAAACGGGGCTCCTCTGGATGTGGGCGGGACCCTCGTGATTCCTCTCGAGTGGAGACGGGTATGTCAGGGAACTTCTTGATTTGCACCAAGGGTGTGAAGGACCCTTTCGAAGTTCCAGAGGTGAGGTGTGATCAGCCTCGAGACGCCTCAGCGGAAATGGGCCTCATCTCGCCTGGAGGGGAGAACCTCCTGGATTTTCTCGAGTTGCGGCAGGTCTTCTCGAGTTACGACGGGGACCTCAGGGACCCGCTCTGGTGGCCTCAGGAAAGGCCAGTCCCCATGCGAGGTGCTAGGGGACCTCTCGGGATTCCTCTCCCGTCCATGCCGCGGCCTCAGTCCTTGTGTGGAGTCGGGGCCGGAACCTGAGGATTCCTCTCCAGTGTTGCCATGGATCTTGGGGTGCTTCTGAGTCTCCCCAGGGGAGTCAGGCCTCGTCTCGTGTGGGGGCATGCACGTGCGCTTTCCTCCCGAGCTGCAGCAGTAGTGTCACGCTTCCTGTCACGTGGATCAAGGGATCTGTGGCTTTCCCTCGAGGCTGTCCCTCGAGGCTTTCCCACGAGGCTTTCCCACAGGGCTGTGCCACGTGCCACCTTGGTGTGAGTCGATCCTCGGCGTGAAAGACGAGCCGGTGAAGGGAAAAGAGGTTCCTCTGGAATGGACTGAGACATCTGGGGGACTCTTGGAATGGTGGTACGACCCTGGAGTTCCTCTCGCCGTTCCTGTTGAGAGGGCCTCCTCTTGAGATGCGACGGGAACGCCGGGAACTCTTTCCCGACGAAGCAGGGAAAGGATCCCTCATCTCGAGCTACGAATCGGAAACGGGGCTCCTCTGGATGTGGGCGGGACCCTCGTGATTCCTCTCGAGTGGAGACGGGTATGTCAGGGAACTTCTTGATTTGCACCAAGGGTGTGAAGGACCCTTTCGAAGTTCCAGAGGTGAGGTGTGATCAGCCTCGAGACGCCTCAGCGGAAATGGGCCTCATCTCGCCTGGAGGGGAGAACCTCCTGGA
Organism: Budorcas taxicolor; assembly: GCF_023091745.1. Classification (NCBI taxonomy): domain Eukaryota; kingdom Metazoa; phylum Chordata; class Mammalia; order Artiodactyla; family Bovidae; genus Budorcas; species Budorcas taxicolor. The sequence continues at coordinate 59,003 of NW_026292692.1, read as the reverse complement.
TTTTCTCGAGTTGCGGCAGGTCTTCTCGAGTTACGACGGGGACCTCAGGGACCCGCTCTGGTGGCCTCAGGAAAGGCCAGTCCCCATGCGAGGTGCTAGGGGACCTCTCGGGATTCCTCTCCCGTCCATGCCGCGGCCTCAGTCCTTGTGTGGAGTCGGGGCCGGAACCTGAGGATTCCTCTCCAGTGTTGCCATGGATCTTGGGGTGCTTCTGAGTCTCCCCAGGGGAGTCAGGCCTCGTCTCGTGTGGGGGCATGCACGTGCGCTTTCCTCCCGAGCTGCAGCAGTAGTGTCACGCTTCCTGTCACGTGGATCAAGGGATCTGTGGCTTTCCCTCGAGGCTGTCCCTCGAGGCTTTCCCACGAGGCTTTCCCACAGGGCTGTGCCACGTGCCACCTTGGTGTGAGTCGATCCTCGGCGTGAAAGACGAGCCGGTGAAGGGAAAAGAGGTTCCTCTGGAATGGACTGAGACATCTGGGGGACTCTTGGAATGGTGGCACCACCCTGGAGTTCCTCTCGCCGTTCCTGTTGAGAGGGCCTCCTCTTGAGATGCGACGGGAACGCCGGGAACTCTTTCCCGACGAAGCAGGGAAAGGATCCCTCATCTCGAGCTACGAATCGGAAACGGGGCTACTCTGGATGTGGGCGGGACCCTCGTGATTCCTCTCGAGTGGAGACGGGTATGTCAGGGAACTTCTTGATTTGCAACAAGGGTGTGAAGGACCCTTTCGAAGTTCCAGAGGTGAGGTGTGATCAGCCTCGAGACGCCTCAGCGGAAATGGGCCTCATCTCGCCTGGAGGGGAGAACCTCCTGGATTTTCTCGAGTTGCGGCAGGTCTTCTCGAGTTACGACGGGGACCTCAGGGACCCGCTCTGGTGGCCTCAGGAAAGGCCAGTCCCCATGCGAGGTGCTAGGGGACCTCTCGGGATTCCTCTCCCGTCCATGCCGCGGCCTCAGTCCTTGTGTGGAGTCGGTGCCGGAACCTGAGGATTCCTCTCCAGTGTTGCCATGGATCTTGGGGTGCTTCTGAGTCTCCCCAGGGGAGTCAGGCCTCGTCTCGTGTGGGGGCATGCACGTGCGCTTTCCTCCCGAGCTGCTGCAGTAGTGTCACGCTTCCTGTCACGTGGATCAAGGGATCTGTGGCTTTCCCTCGAGGCTGTCCCTCGAGGCTTTCCCACGAGGCTTTCCCACAGGGCTGTGCCACGTGCCACCTTGGTGTGAGTCGATCCTCGGCGTGAAAGACGAGCCGGTGAAGGGAAAAGAGGTTCCTCTGGAATGGACTGAGACATCTGGGGGACTCTTGGAATGGTGGTACGACCCTGGAGTTCCTCTCGCCGTTCCTGTTGAGAGGGCCTCCTCTTGAGATGCGACGGGAACGCCGGGAACTCTTTCCCGACGAAGCAGGGAAAGGATCCCTCATCTCGAGCTACGAATCGGAAACGGGGCTCCTCTGGATGTGGGCGGGACCCGCGTGATTCCTCTCGAGTGGAGACGGGTATGTCAGGGAACTTCTTGATTTGCACCAAGGGTGTGAAGGACCCTTTCGAAGTTCCAGAGGTGAGGTGTGATCAGCCTCGAGACGCCTCAGCGGAAATGGGCCTCATCTCGCCTGGAGGGGAGAACCTCCTGGATTTTCTCGAGTTGCAGCAGGTCTACTCGAGTTTGGACGGGGACCTCAGGGACCCGCTCTGGTGGCCTCAGGAAAGGCCAGTCCCCATGCGAGTTGCTAGGGGACCTCTCGTGATTCCTCTCCCGTCCATACCTGGGCCTCAGTCCTTGTGTGGAATCGGGGCCGGAACCTGAGGATTCCTCTCCAGTGTTGCCATGGATCTTGGGGTGCTTCTGAGTCTCCCCAGGGGATTCAGGCCTCGTCTCGAGTGGGGGCATGCACGTGCGCTTTCCTCCCGAGCTGCAGCAGTAGTGTCACGCTTCCTGTCACGTGGATCAAGGGATCTGTGGCTTTCCCTCGAGGCTGTCCCTCGAGGCTTTCCCACGAGGCTTTCCCACAGGGCTGTGCCACGTGCCACCTTGGTGTGAGTCGATCCTCGGCGTGAAAGACGAGCCGGTGAAGGGAAAAGAGGTTCCTCTGGAATGGACTGAGACATCTGGGGGACTCTTGGAATGGTGGCACGACCCTGGAGTTCCTCTCGCCGTTCCTGTTGAGAGGGCCTCCTCTTGAGATGCGACGGGAACGGCGGGAACTCTTTCCCGACGAAGCAGGGAAAGGATCCCTCATCTCGAGTTACGAGGCGGAAACGGGGCTCCTCTGGATGTGGGCGGGACCCTCGTGATTCCTGTCGAGTGGAGACGGGTATGTCGGGGAACTTCTTGATTTGCACCAAGGGTGTGAAGGACCCTTTCGAAGTTCCAGAGGTGAGGTGTGATCAGACTCGAAACGTCTCAGAGAAAATGGCCTCATCTCGCCTGGAGGGGAGAACCTCCTGGATTTTCTCGAGTTGCGGCAGGTCTTCTCGAGTTACGACGGGGACCTCAGGGACCCGCTCTGGTGGCCTCAGGAAAGGCCAGTCCCCATGCGAGGTGCTAGGGGACCTCTCGGGATTCCTCTCCCGTCCATGCCGCGGCCTCAGTCCTTGTGTGGAGTCGGGGCCGGAACCTGAGGATTCCTCTCCAGTGTTGCCATGGATCTTGGGGTGCTTCTGAGTCTCCCCAGGGGAGTCAGGCCTCGTCTCGAGTGGGGGCATGCACGTGCGCTTTCCTCCCGAGCTGCAGCAGTAGTGTCACGCTTCCTGTCACGTGGATCAAGGGATCTGTGGCTTTCCCTCGAGGCTGTCCCTCGAGGCTTTCCCACGAGGCTTTCCCACAGGGCTGTGCCACGTGCCACCTTGGTGTGAGTCGATCCTCGGCGTGAAAGACGAGCCGGTGAAGGGAAAAGAGGTTCCTCTGGAATGGACTGAGACATCTGGGGGACTCTTGGAATGGTGGCACGACCCTGGAGTTCCTCTCGCCGTTCCTGTTGAGAGGGCCTCCTCTTGAGATGCGACGGGAACGCCGGGAACTCTTTCCCGACGAAGCAGGGAAAGGATCCCTCATCTCGAGCTACGAATCGGAAACGGGGCTCCTCTGGATGTGGGCGGGACCCTCGTGATTCCTCTCGAGTGGAGACGGGTATGTCAGGGAACTTCTTGATTTGCAACAAGGGTGTGAAGGACCCTTTCGAAGTTCCAGAGGTGAGGTGTGATCAGCCTCGAGACGCCTCAGCGGAAATGGGCCTCATCTCGCCTGGAGGGGAGAACCTCCTGGATTTTCTCGAGTTGCGGCCGGTCTTCTCGAGTTACGACGGGGACCTCAGGGACCCGCTCTGGTGGCCTCAGGAAAGGCCAGTCCCCATGCGAGGTGCTAGGGGACCTCTCGGGATTCCTCTCCCGTCCATGCCGCGGCCTCAGTCCTTGTGTGGAGTCGGTGCCGGAACCTGAGGATTCCTCTCCAGTGTTGCCATGGATCTTGGGGTGCTTCTGAGTCTCCCCAGGGGAGTCAGGCCTCGTCTCGTGTGGGGGCATGCACGTGCGCTTTCCTCCCGAGCTGCAGCAGTAGTGTCACGCTTCCTGTCACGTGGATCAAGGGATCTGTGGCTTTCCCTCGAGGCTGTCCCTCGAGGCTTTCCCACGAGGCTTTCCCACAGGGCTGTGCCACGTGCCACCTTGGTGTGAGTCGATCCTCGGCGTGAAAGACGAGCCGGTGAAGGGAAAAGAGGTTCCTCTGGAATGGACTGAGACATCTGGGGGACTCTTGGAATGGTGGTACGACCCTGGAGTTCCTCTCGCCGTTCCTGTTGAGAGGGCCTCCTCTTGAGATGCGACGGGAACGCCGGGAACTCTTTCCCGACGAAGCAGGGAAAGGATCCCTCATCTCGAGCTACGAATCGGAAACGGGGCTCCTCTGGATGTGGGCGGGACCCTCGTGATTCCTCTCGAGTGGAGACGGGTATGTCAGGGAACTTCTTGATTTGCACCAAGGGTGTGAAGGACCCTTTCGAAGTTCCAGAGGTGAGGTGTGATCAGCCTCGAGACGCCTCAGCGGAAATGGGCCTCATCTCGCCTGGAGGGGAGAACCTCCTGGATTTTCTCGAGTTGCGGCAGGTCTACTCGAGTTACGACGGGGACCTCAGGGACCCGCTCTGGTGGCCTCAGGAAAGGCCAGTCCCCATGCGAGTTGCTAGGGGACCTCTCGTGATTCCTCTCCCGTCCATACCTGGGCCTCAGTCCTTGTGTGGAATCGGGGCCGGAACCTGAGGATTCCTCTCCAGTGTTGCCATGGATCTTGGGGTGCTTCTGAGTCTCCCCAGGGGATTCAGGCCTCGTCTCGAGTGGGGGCATGCACGTGCGCTTTCCTCCCGAGCTGCAGCAGTAGTGTCACGCTTCCTGTCACGTGGATCAAGGGATCTGTGGCTTTCCCTCGAGGCTGTCCCTCGAGGCTTTCCCACGAGGCTTTCCCACAGGGCTGTGCCACGTGCCACCTTGGTGTGAGTCGATCCTCGGCGTGAAAGACGAGCCGGTGAAGGGAAAAGAGGTTCCTCTGGAATGGACTGAGACATCTGGGGGACTCTTGGAATGGTGGCACCACCCTGGAGTTCCTCTCGCCGTTCCTGTTGAGAGGGCCTCCTCTTGAGATGCGACGGGAACGCCGGGAACTCTTTCCCGACGAAGCAGGGAAAGGATCCCTCATCTCGAGCTACGAATCGGAAACGGGGCTCCTCTGGATGTGGGCGGGACCCTCGTGATTCCTCTCGAGTGGAGACGGGTATGTCAGGGAACTTCTTGATTTGCACCAAGGGTGTGAAGGACCCTTTCGAAGTTCCAGAGGTGAGGTGTGATCAGCCTCGAGACGCCTCAGCGGAAATGGGCCTCATCTCGCCTGGAGGGGAGAACCTCCTGGATTTTCTCGAGTTGCGGCAGGTCTTCTCGAGTTACGACGGGGACCTCAGGGACCCGCTCTGGTGGCCTCAGGAAAGGCCCGTCCCCATGCGAGTTGCTAGGGGACCTCTCGTGATTCCTCTCCCGTCCATACCTGGGCCTCAGTCCTTGTGTGGAATCGGGGCCGGAACCTGAGGATTCCTCTCCAGTGTTGCCATGGATCTTGGGGTGCTTCTGAGTCTCCCCAGGGGAGTCAGGCCTCGTCTCGAGTGGGGGCATGCACGTGCGCTTTCCTCCCGAGCTGCAGCAGTAGTGTCACGCTTCCTGTCACGTGGATCAAGGGATCTGTGGCTTTCCCTCGAGGCTGTCCCTCGAGGCTTTCCCACGAGGCTTTCCCACAGGGCTGTGCCACGTGCCACCTTGGTGTGAGTCGATCCTCGGCGTGAAAGACGAGCCGGTGAAGGGAAAAGAGGTTCCTCTGGAATGGACTGAGACATCTGGGGGACTCTTGGAATGGTGGCACGACCCTGGAGTTCCTCTCGCCGTTCCTGTTGAGAGGGCCTCCTCTTGAGATGCGACGGGAACGCCGGGAACTCTTTCCCGACGAAGCAGGGAAAGGATCCCTCATCTCGAGCTACGAATCGGAAACGGGGCTCCTCTGGATGTGGGCGGGACCCTCGTGATTCCTCTCGAGTGGAGACGGGTATGTCAGGGAACTTCTTGATTTGCACCAAGGGTGTGAAGACCCTTTCGAAGTTCCAGAGGTGAGGTGTGATCAGCCTCGAGACGCCTCAGCGGAAATGGGCCTCATCTCGCCTGGAGGGGAGAACCTCCTGGATTTTCTCGAGTTGCGGCAGGTCTTCTCGAGTTACGACGGGGACCTCAGGGACCCGCTCTGGTGGCCTCAGGAAAGGCCAGTCCCCATGCGAGGTGCTAGGGGACCTCTCAGGATTCCTCTCCCGTCCATGCCGCGGCCTCAGTCCTTGTGTGGAGTCGGGGCCGGAACCTGAGGATTCCTCTCCAGTGTTGCCATGGATCTTGGGGTGCTTCTGAGTCTTCCCAGGGGAGTCAGGTCTCGTCTCGAGTGGGGGCATGCACGTGCGTTTTCCTCCCGAGCTGCAGCAGTAGTGTCACGCTTCCTGTCACCTGGATCAAGGGATCTGTGGCTTTCCCTTTAGGCTGTCCCTCGAGGCTTTCCCAAGAGGCTTTCCCACAGGGCTGTGCCACGTGCCACCCGGGTGTGAATCGATCCTCGGCGTGAAAGACGAGCCGGTGAAGGGAAAAGAGTTTCCTCTGGAATGGACTGAGACATCTGGGGGACTCTTGGAATGGTGGCACGACCCTGGAGTTCCTCTCGCCGTTCCTGTTGAGAGGGCCTCCTCTTGAGATGCGACAGGAACGCCGGGAACTCTTTCCCGACGAAGCAGGGAAAGGATTCCTCATCTCGAGCTACGAGGCGGAAACGGGGCTCCTCTGGATGTGGGCGGGACCCTCGTGATTCCTCTAGAGTGGAGACGGGTATGTCGGGGAACTTCTTGATTTGCAGCAAGGGTGTGAAGGACCCTTTCGAAGTTCCAGTGGTGAGGTGTGATCAGCCTCGAGACGCCTCAGCGGAAATGGGCCTCATCTCGCCTGGAGGGGAGAACCTCCGGGATTTTCTCGAGTTGCGGCAGGTCTTCTCGAGTTACGACGGGGTCCACAGGGACCCGCTCTGGTGGCCTCAGGAAAGGCCAGTCACCATGCGAGGTGCTAGGGGACTTTTCGGGATTCCTCTCCCGTCCATGCCGGGGCCTCAGTCCTTGTGTGGAGTCGGGGCCGGAACCTGAGGATTCCTCTCCAGTGTTGCCATGGATCTTGGGGTGCTTCTGAGTCTCCCCAGGGGATTCAGGCCTCGTCTCGAGTGGGGGCATGCACGTGCGCTTTCCTCCCGAGCTGCAGCAGTAGTGTCACGCTTCCTGTCACGTGGATCAAGGGATCTGTGGCTTTCCCTCGAGGCTGTCCCTCGAGGCTTTCCCACGAGGCTTTCCCACAGGGCTGTGCCACGTGCCACCTTGGTGTGAGTCGATCCTCGGCGTGAAAGACGAGCCGGTGAAGGGAAAAGAGGTTCCTCTGGAATGGACTGAGACATCTGGGGGACTCTTGGAATGGTGGCACGACCCTGGAGTTCCTCTCGCCGTTCCTGTTGAGAGGGCCTCCTCTTGAGATGCGACGGGAACGCCGGGAACTCTTTCCCGACGAAGCAGGGAAAGGATCCCTCATCTCGAGTTACGAGGCGGAAACGGGGCTCCTCTGGATGTGGGCGGGACCCTCGTGATTCCTGTCGAGTGGAGACGGGTATGTCGGGGAACTTCTTGATTTGCACCAAGGGTGTGAAGGACCCTTTCGAAGTTCCAGAGGTGAGGTGTGATCAGACTCGAAACGTCTCAGAGAAAATGGCCTCATCTCGCCTGGAGGGGAGAACCTCCTGGATTTTCTCGAGTTGCGGCAGGTCTTCTCGAGTTACGACGGGGACCTCAGGGACCCGCTCTGGTGGCCTCAGGAAAGGCCAGTCCCCATGCGAAGTGCTAGGGGACCTCTCGGGATTCCTCTCCCGTCCATGCCGCGGCCTCAGTCCTTGTGTGGATTCGGGGCCGGAACCTGAGGATTCCTCTCCAGTGTTGCCATGGATCTTGGGGTGCTTCTGAGTCTCCCCAGGGGAGTCAGGCCTCGTCTCGAGTGGGGGCATGCACGTGCACTTTCCTCCCGAGCTGCAGCAGTAGTGTCACGCTTCCTGTCACGTGGATCAAGGGATATGTGGCTTTCCCTCGAGGCTCTCCCTCGAGGCTTTCCCACGAGGCTTTCCCACAGGGCTGTGCCACGTGCCACCTTGGTGTGAGTCGATCCTCGGCGTGAAAGACGAGCCGGTGAAGGGAAAAGAGGTTCCTCTGGAATGGACTGAGACATCTGGGGGACTCTTGGAATGGTGGCACGACCCTGGAGTTCCTCTCGCCGTTCCTGTTGAGAGGGCCTCCTCTTGAGATGCAACGGGAACGCCGGGAACTCTTTCCCGACGAAGCAGGGAAAGGATCCCTCATCTCGAGCTACGAATCGGAAACGGGGCTCCTCTGGATGTGGGCGGGACCCTCGTGATTCCTCTCGAGTGGAGACGGGTATGTCAGGGAACTTCTTGATTTGCACCAAGGGTGTGAAGGACCCTTTCGAAGTTCCAGAGGTGAGGTGTGATCAGCCTCGAGACGCCTCAGCGGAAATGGGCCTCATCTCGCCTGGAGGGGAGAACCTCCTGGATTTTCTCGAGTTGCGGCAGGTCTTCTCGAGTTACGACGGGGACCTCAGGGACCCGCTCTGGTGGCCTCAGGAAAGGCCCGTCCCCATGCGAGTTGCTAGGGGACCTCTCGTGATTCCTCTCCCGTCCATACCTGGGCCTCAGTCCTTGTGTGGAATCGGGGCCGGAACCTGAGGATTCCTCTCCAGTGTTGCCATGGATCTTGGGGTGCTTCTGAGTCTCCCCAGGGGTGTCAGGCCTCGTCTCGAGTGGGGGCATGCACGTGCGCTTTCCTCCCGAGCTGCAGCAGTAGTGTCACGCTTCCTGTCACGTGGATCAAGGGATCTGTGGCTTTCCCTCGAGGCTGTCCCTCGAGGCTTTCCCACGAGGCTTTCCCACAGGGCTGTGCCACGTGCCACCTTGGTGTGAGTCGATCCTCGGCGTGAAAGACAAGCCGGTGAAGGGAAAAGAGGTTCCTCTGGAATGGACTGAGACATCTGGTGGACTCTTGGAATGGTGGCACGACCCTGGAGTTCCTCTCGCCGTTCCTGTTGAGAGGGCCTCCTCTTGAGATGCGACAGGAACGCCGGGAACTCTTTCCCGACGAAGCAGGGAAAGGATTCCTCATCTCGAGCTACGAGGCGGAAACGGGGCTCCTCTGGATGTGGGCGGGACCCTCGTGATTCCTCTCGAGTGGAGACGGCTAGGTCGGGGAACTTCTTGATTTGCAGCAAGGGTGTGAAGGACCCTTTCGAAGTTCCAGAGGTGAGGTGTGATCAGCCTCGAGACGCCTCAGCGGAAATGGGCCTCATCTCGCCTGGAGGGGAGAACCTCCTGGATTTTCTCGAGTTGCGGCAGGTCTTCTCGAGTTACGACGGGGTCCACAGGGACCCGCTCTGGTGGCCTCAGGAAAGGCCAGTCACCATGCGAGGTGCTAGGGGACTTTTCGGGATTCCTCTCCCGTCCATGCCGGGGCCTCAGTCCTTGTGTGGAGTCGGGGCCGGAACCTGAGGATTCCTCTCCAGTGTTGCCATGGATCTTGGGGTGCTTCTGAGTCTCCCCAGGGGATTCAGGCCTCGTCTCGAGTGGGGGCATGCACGTGCGCTTTCCTCCCGAGCTGCAGCAGTAGTGTCACGCTTCCTGTCACGTGGATCAAGGGATCTGTGGCTTTCCCTCGAGGCTGTCCCTCGAGGCTTTCCCACGAGGCTTTCCCACAGGGCTGTGCCACGTGCCACCTTGGTGTGAGTCGATCCTCGGCGTGAAAGACGAGCCGGTGAAGGGAAAAGAGGTTCCTCTGGAATGGACTGAGACATCTGGGGGACTCTTGGAATGGTGGCACGACCCTGGAGTTCCTCTCGCCGTTCCTGTTGAGAGGGCCTCCTCTTTAGATGCGACGGGAACGCCGGGAACTCTTTCCCGACGAAGCAGGGAAAGGATCCCTCATCTCGAGTTACGAGGCGGAAACGGGGCTCCTCTGGATGTGGGCGGGACCCTCGTGATTCCTGTCGAGTGGAGACGGCTAGGTCGGGGAACTTCTTGATTTGCAGCAAGGGTGTGAAGGACCCTTTCGAAGTTCCAGATGTGAGGTGTGATCAGCCTCGAGACGCCTCAGCGGATATGGGCCTCCTCGTGGTGGAGGAGATTGATAGGGGATGGAGATCTTGGATTTGTCGAGTTGCGGCAGGTCTTCTCGAGTTACGACGGGGACCTCAGGGACCCGCTCTGGTGGCCTCAGGAAAGGCCAGTCCCCATGCGAGTTGCTAGGGGACCTCTCGGGATTCCTCTCCCGTCCATGCCGGGGCCTCAGTCCTTGTGTGATTCGGGGCCGGAACCTGAGGATTCCTCTCCAGTGTTGCCATGGATCTTGGGGTGCTTCTGAGTCTCCCCAGGGGAGTCAGGCCTCGTCTCGAGTGGGGGCATGCACGTGCGCTTTCCTCCCGAGCTGCAGCAGTAGTGTCACGCTTCCTGTCACGTGGATCAAGGGATCTGTGGCTTTCCCTCGAGGCTGTCCCTCGAGGCTTTCCCACGAGGCTTTCTCACAGGGCTGTGCCACGTGCCACCTTGGTGTGAGTCGATCCTCGGCGTGAAAGACGAGCCGGTGAAGGGAAAAGAGGTTCCTCTGGAATGGACTGAGACATCTGGGGGCTCTTGGAATGTGGCACGACCCTGGAGTTCCTCTCGCCGTTCCTGTTGAGAGGGCCTCCTCTTGAGATGCGACGGGAACGCCGGGAACTCTTTCCCGACGAAGCAGGGAAAGGATTCCTCATCTCGAGCTTCGAAGCGGAACGGGGCTCCTCTGGATGTGGGCGGGACCCTCGTGATTCCTCTCGAGTGGAGACGGCTAGGTCGGGGAACTTCTTGATTTGCAGCAAGGGTGTGAAGGACCCTTTCGAAGTTCCAGAGGTGAGGTGTGATCAGCCTCGAGACGCCTCAGCGGAAATGGGCCTCATCTCGCCTGGAGGGGAGAACCTCCTGGATTTTCTCGAGTTGCGGCAGGTCTTCTCGAGTTACGACGGGGATCTCAGGGACCCGCTCTGGTGGCCTCAGGAAAGGCCAGTCCCCATGCGAGTTGCTAGGGGCCCTCTCGGGATTCCTCTCCCGTCGAGGCCGGGGCCTAAGACCTTGTGTGGAGTCGGGGCCGGAACCTGAGGATTCCTCTCCAGTGTTGCCATGGATCTTGGGGTGCTTTTGAGTCTCCCCAGGGGAGTCAGGCCTCGTCTCGAGTGGGGGCACGCACCTGCGCTTTCCTCCCGAGCTGCAGCAGTAGTGTCACGCTTCCTGTCACGTGGATCAAGGGATATGTGGCTTTCCCTCGAGGCTCTCCCTCGAGGCTTTCCCACGAGGCTTTCCCACAGGGCTGTGCCACGTGCCACCTTGGTGTGAGTCGATCCTCGGCGTGAAAGACGAGCCGGTGAAGGGAAAAGAGGTTCCTCTGGAACGGACTGAGACATCTGGGGGACTCTTGGAATGGTGGCACGACCCTGGAGTTCCTCTCGCTGTTCCTGTTGAGAGGGCCTCCACTTGAGATGCGACGGGAACGCCGGGAACTCTTTCCCGACGAAGCAGGGAAAGGATCCCTCATCTCGAGCTACGAGGCGGAAACGGGGCTCCTCTGGATGTGGGCGGGACCCTCGTGATTCCTCTCGAGTGGAGACGGCTAGGTCGGGGAACTTCTTGATTTACACCAGGGTGTGAAGGACCCTTTCGAAGTTCCAGAGGTGAGGTGTGATCAGCCTCGAGACGCCTCAGCGGAAATGGGCCTCATCTCGCCTGGAGGGGAGAACCTCCTGGATTTTCTCGTGTTGCGGCAGGTCTTCTCGAGTTACGACGGGGACCTCAGGGACCCGCTCTGGTGGCCTCAGGAAAGGCCAGTCCCCATGCGAGGTGCTAGGGGACCTTTCGGGATTCCTCTCCCGTCCATGCCGCGGCCTCAGTCCTTGTGTGGAGTCGGGGCCGGAACCTGAGGATTCCTCTCCAGTGTTGCCATGGATCTTGGGTGCTTCTGAGTCTTCCCAGGGGACTCAGGTCTCGTCTCGAGTGGGGGCATGCACGTGCGCTTTCCTCCTGAGCTGCAGCAGTAGTGTCACGCTTCCTGTCACCTGATCAAGGGATCTGTGGCTTTCCCTCTAGGCTGTCCCTCGAGGCTTTCCCACGAGGCTTTCCCATAGGGCTGTGCCACGTGCCACCCGGGTGTGAGTCGATCCTCGGCGTGAAAGACGAGGCGGTGAAGGGAAAAGAGTTTCCTCTGGAATGGACTGAAACATCTGGGGGACTCTGGAATGGTGGCACGACCTTGGAGTTCCTCTCGCCGTTCCTGTTGAGACGGCCTCCTCTTGAGATGCGACGGAAACGCCGGGAACTCTTTCCCGACGAAGCAGGGAAAGCATCCCTCATCTCGAGCTACGAGGCGGAAACGGGGCTCCTCTGGATGTGGGCGGGACCTCGTGATTCCTCTCGAGTGGAGACGGGTATGTCGGGGAACTTCTTGATTTGCACCAAGGGTGTGAAGGACCCTTTCGAAGTTCCAGATGTGAGGTGTGATCAGCCTCGAGACGCCTCAGCGGAAATGGGCCTCCTCTCGCCTGGAGGGGAGAACCTCCTGGATTTTCTCGAGTTGCGGCAGGTCTTCTCGAGTTACGACGGGGACCTCAGGGACCCGCTCTGGTGCCTCAGGAAAGGCCAGTCCCCATGCGAGGTGCTAGGGGACTTCTCGGGATTCCTCTCCCGTCCATGCTGGGGCCTCAGTCCTTGTGTGGAGTCGGGGGCCGGAACCTGAGGATTCCTCTCCAGTGTTGCCATGGATCTTGGGGTGCTTCTGAGTCTCCCCAGGGAGTCAGGCCTCGTCTCGAGTGGGGGCATGCACGTGCGCTTTCCTCCCGAGCTGCAGCAGTAGTGTCACGCTTCCTGTCACGTGGATCAAGGGATCTGTGGCTTTCCCTCGAGGCTGTCCCTCGAGGCTTTCCCACGAGGCTTTCCCACAGGGCTCTGCACGTGCCACCCTGGTGTGAGTCGATCCTCGGCGTGAAAGATGAGCCGGTGAAGGGAAAAAGGTTCCTCTGGAATGGACTGAGACATCTGGGGGACTCTTGGAATGGTGGCACGACCCTGGAGTTCCTCTCGCCGTTCCTGTGAGAGGGCCTCCTCTTGAGATGCGAGGGGAACGCCGGGAACTCTTTCCCGACGAAGCAGGGAAAGGATCCCTCATGTCGAGCTACGAGGCGGAAACGGGGCTCCTCTGGATGTGGGCGGGACCCTCGTGATTCCCCTCGAGTGGAGACAGGTATGTCGGGGAACTTCTTGATTTGCACCAAGGGTGTGAAGGAGCCTTTCGAAGTTCCAGAGGTGAGGTGTGATCAGCCTCGAGACGCCTCAGCGGAAATGGGCCTCATCTCGGCGGGAGGGGAGAACCTCCTGGATTTTGTCGAGTTGCGGCAGGTCTTCTCGAGTTACGACGGGGACCTCAGGGACCCGCTCTGGTGGCCTCAGGAAAGGCCAGTCCCCATGCGAGTTGATAGGGGGCCTCTCGGGATTCCTCTCCCGTCCATGCCGGGGCCTCAGTCCTTGTGTGTAGTCGGGGCCGGAACCTGAGGATTCCTCTCCAGTGTTGCCATGGATCTTGGGGAGCTTCTGAGTGTCCCCAGGGGAGTCAGGCGGCGTCTCGAGTGGGGGCATGCACGTGAGCTTTCCTCCCGAGCTGCAGCAGTAGTGTCACACTTACTGTCACGTGGATCAAGGGATCTGTGGCTTTCCCTCGAGGCTTTCCCACGAGGCTTTCCCACAGTGCTGTGCCACGTGCCACCTTGGTGCGAGTCGGTCCTCGGCGTGAAAGACGAGCCGGTGAAGGGAAAAGAGGTTCCTCTGGAATGGACTGAGACATCTGGGGGACTCTTGGAATGGTGGCACGACCCTGGAGTTCCTCTCGCCGTTCCTGTTGAGAGGGCCTCCTCTTGAGATGCGACGGGAACGCCGGGAACTCTTTCCCGAAGAAGCAGGGAAAGGATCCCTCATCTCGAGCTACGAGGCGGAAACGGGGCTCCTCTGGATGTGGGCGGGACCCTCGTGATTCCTCTCGAGTGGAGACGGCTATGTCGGGGAACTTCTTGATTTGCACCAAGGGTGTGAAGGAGCCTTTCGAAGTTCCAGAGGTGAGATGTGATCAGCCTCAAGACGCCTCAGCAGAAATGGGCCTCATCTCGCCTGGAGGGGAGATCCTTATGGATTTTGTCGAGTTGCGGCAGGTCTTCTCGAGTTACGACGGGGACCTCAGGGACCCGCTCTGGTGGCCTCAGGAAAGGCCAGTCCACATGCGAGTTGCTAGGGGGCCTCTCGGAATTCCTCTCCCGTCCATGCCGGGGCCTCAGTCCTTGTGTGGAGTCGGGGCCGGAACCTGAGGTTTCCTCTCCAGTGTTGCCATGGATCTTGGGGTGCTTCTGAGTCTCCCCAGGGGAGTCAGGCCTCGTCTCGAGTGGGGGCATGCACGTGCGCTTTCCTCCCGAGCTGCAGCAGTAGTGTCACGCTTCCTGTCACGTGGATCAAGGGATCTGTGGCTTTCCCTCGAGGCTGTCCCTCGAGGCTTTCCCACGAGGCTTTCCCACAGGGCTGTGCCACGTGCCACCTTGGTGTGAGTCGATCCTCGGCGTGAAAGACGAGCGGGTGAAGGGAAAAGAGGTTCCTCTGGAATGGACTGAGACATCTGGGGGACTCTTGGAATGGTGGCACGACCCTGGAGTTCCTCTCGCCGTTCCTGTTGAGAGGGCCTCCTCTTGAGATGCGACGGGAACGCCGGGAACTCTTTCCCGACGAAGCAGGGAAAGGATCCCTGATCTCGAGCTACGAGGCTGAAACGGGGCTCCTCTGGATGTGGGCGGGACCCTCGTGATTCCTCTCGAGTGGAGACGGGTATGTCGGGGAACTTCTTGATTTGCACCAAGGGTGTGAAGGAGCCTTTCGAAGTTCCAGAGGTGAGGTGTGATCAGCCTCGAGACGCCTCAGCGGAAATGGGCCTCATCTCGCCTGTAGGGGAGAACCTCCTGGATTTTCTCGAGTTGCGGCAGGTCTTCTCGAGTTACGACGGGGACCTCAGGGACCCGCTCTGGTGGCCTCAGGAAAGGCCAGTCCCCATGCGAGTTGATATGGGGCCTCTCGGGATTCCTCTCCCCTCCATGCCGGGGCCTCAGTCCTTGTGTGGATTTGGGGCCGGAACCTGAGGATTCCTCTCCAGTGTTGCCATGGATCTTGGGGAGCTTCAGAGTGTCCCCAGGGGAGTCAGGCGGCGTCTCGAGTGGGGACATGCACGTGAGCTTTCCTCCCGAGCTGCAGCAGTAGTGTCACGCTTCCTGTCACGTGGATCAAGGGATCTGTGGCTTTCCCTCGAGGCTTTCCCACGAGGCTTTCCCACAGTGCTGTGCCACGTGCCACCTTGGTGTGAGTCGGTCCTCGGCGTGAAAGACGAGCCAGTGAAGGGAAAAGAGGTTCCTCTGGAATGGACTGAGACATCTGGGGGACTCTTGGAATGGTGGCACGACCCTGGAGTTCCTCTCTCCGTTCCTGTTGAGAGGGCCTCCTCTTGAGATGCGACGGGAACGCCGGGAACTCTTTCCCGACGAAGCAGGGAAAGGATCCCTCATCTCGAGCTACGAGGCTGAAACGGGGCTCCTCTGGATGTGGGCGGGACCCTCGTGATTCCTCTCGAGTGGAGACGGCTATGTCGGGGAACTTCTTGATTTGCACCAAGGGTGTGAAGGAGCCTTTCGAAGTTCCAGAAGTGAGGTGTGATCAGCCTCGAGACGCCTCAGCGGAAATGGGCCTCATCTCGCCTGGAGGGGAGAACCTCCTGGATTTTCTCGAGTTGCGGCAGGTCTTCTCGAGTTACGACGGGGACCTCAGGGACCCGCTCTGGTGGCCTCAGGAAAGGCCATTCCCCATGCGAGTTGCTAGGGGACCTCTCGGGATTCCTCTCCCGTCCATGCCGGGGCCTCAGTCCTTGTGTGGAGTCGGGGCCGGAACCTGAGGATTCCTCTCCAGTGTTGCCATGGATCTTGGGGTGCTTCTGAGTCTCCCCAGGGGAGTCAGGCCTCGTCTCGAGTGGGGGCATGCACGTGCGCTTTCCTCCCGAGCTGCAGCAGTAGTGTCACGCTTCCTGTCACGTGGATCAAGGGATCTGTGGCTTTCCCTCGAGGCTGTCTCTAGAGGCTTTCCCACGAGGCTTTCCCACAGGTCTCTGCCACGTGCCACCCTGGTGTGAGTCGAACCTCGGCGTGAAAGACGAGCCGGTGAAGGGAAAAGAGGTTCCTCTGGAATGGACTGAGACATCTGGGGGACTCTTGGAATGGTGGCACGACCCTGGAGTTCCTCTCGCCGTTCCTGTTGAGAGGGCCTCCTCTTGAGATGCGACGGGAACGCCGGGAACTCTTTCCCGACGAAGCAGGGAAAGGATCCCTCATCTCGAGCTACGAGGCGGAAACGGGGCTCCTCTGGATGTGGGCGGGACCCTCGTGATTCCTCTCGAGTTGAGACGGGTATGTCGGGGAACTTCTTGATTTGCACCAAGGGTGTGAAGGACCCTTTCGAAGTTCCAGAGGTGAGGTGTGATCAGCCTCGAGACGCCTCAGCGGAAATGGGCCTCATCTCGCCTGGAGGGGAGAACCTCCTAGATTTTCTCGAGTTGCGGCAGGTCTTCTCGAGTTACGACGGGGACCTCAGGGACCCGCTCTGGTGGCCTCAGGAAAGGCCAGTCCCCATGCGAGTTGCTAGGGGACCTCTCGGGATTCCTCTCCCGTCCATGCCGGGGCCTCAGTCCTTGTGTGGATTTGGGGCCGGAACCTGAGGATTCCTCTCCAGTGTTGCCATGGATCTTGGGGAGCTTCAGAGTGTCCCCAGGGGAGTCAGGCGGCGTCTCGAGTGGGGACATGCACGTGAGCTTTCCTCCCGAGCTGCAGCAGTAGTGTCACGCTTCCTGTCACGTGGATCAAGGGATCTGTGGCTTTCCCTCGAGGCTTTCCCACGAGGCTTTCCCACAGTGCTGTGCCACGTGCCACCTTGGTGTGAGTCGGTCCTCGGCGTGAAAGACGAGCCAGTGAAGGGAAAAGAGGTTCCTCTGGAATGGACTGAGACATCTGGGGGACTCTTGGAATGGTGGCACGACCCTGGAGTTCCTCTCTCCGTTCCTGTTGAGAGGGCCTCCTCTTGAGATGCGACGGGAACGCCGGGAACTCTTTCCCGACGAAGCAGGGAAAGGATCCCTCATCTCGAGCTACGAGGCTGAAACGGGGCTCCTCTGGATGTGGGCGGGACCCTCGTGATTCCTCTCGAGTGGAGACGGCTATGTCGGGGAACTTCTTGATTTGCACCAAGGGTGTGAAGGAGCCTTTCGAAGTTCCAGAAGTGAGGTGTGATCAGCCTCGAGACGCCTCAGCGGAAATGGGCCTCATCTCGCCTGGAGGGGAGAACCTCCTGGATTTTCTCGAGTTGCGGCAGGTCTTCTCGAGTTACGACGGGGACCTCAGGGACCCGCTCTGGTGGCCTCAGGAAAGGCCATTCCCCATGCGAGTTGCTAGGGGACCTCTCGGGATTCCTCTCCCGTCCATGCCGGGGCCTCAGTCCTTGTGTGGAGTCGGGGCCGGAACCTGAGGATTCCTCTCCAGTGTTGCCATGGATCTTGGGGTGCTTCTGAGTCTCCCCAGGGGAGTCAGGCCTCGTCTCGAGTGGGGGCATGCACGTGCGCTTTCCTCCCGAGCTGCAGCAGTAGTGTCACGCTTCCTGTCACGTGGATCAAGGGATCTGTGGCTTTCCCTCGAGGCTGTCTCTAGAGGCTTTCCCACGAGGCTTTCCCACAGGTCTCTGCCACGTGCCACCCTGGTGTGAGTCGAACCTCGGCGTGAAAGACGAGCCGGTGAAGGGAAAAGAGGTTCCTCTGGAATGGACTGAGACATCTGGGGGACTCTTGGAATGGTGGCACGACCCTGGAGTTCCTCTCGCCGTTCCTGTTGAGAGGGCCTCCTCTTGAGATGCGACGGGAACGCCGGGAACTCTTTCCCGACGAAGCAGGGAAAGGATCCCTCATCTCGAGCTACGAGGCGGAAACGGGGCTCCTCTGGATGTGGGCGGGACCCTCGTGATTCCTCTCGAGTTGAGACGGGTATGTCGGGGAACTTCTTGATTTGCACCAAGGGTGTGAAGGACCCTTTCGAAGTTCCAGAGGTGAGGTGTGATCAGCCTCGAGACGCCTCAGCGGAAATGGGCCTCATCTCGCCTGGAGGGGAGAACCTCCTAGATTTTCTCGAGTTGCGGCAGGTCTTCTCGAGTTACGACGGGGACCTCAGGGACCCGCTCTGGTGGCCTCAGGAAAGGCCAGTCCCCATGCGAGTTGCTAGGGGACCTCTCGGGATTCCTCTCCCGTCCATGCCGGGGCCTCAGTCCTTGTGTGGATTCGGGGCCGGAACCTGAGGATTTCTCTCCAGTGTTGCCATGAATCTTGGGGAGCTTCTGAGTGTCCCCAGGGGAGTCAGGCGGCGTCCCGAGTGGGGACATGCACGTGAGCTTTCCTCCCGAGCTGCAGCAGTAGTGTCACGCTTCCTGTCACGTGGATCAAGGGATCTGTGGCTTTCCCTCGAGGCTGTCCCTCGAGGCTTTCCCACGAGGCTTTCCCACAGGGCTGTGCCACGTGCCACCTTGGTGTGAGTCGATCCTCGGCGTGAAAGACGAGCCGGTGAAGGGAAAAGAGGTTCCTCTGGAACGGACTGAGACATCTGGGGGACTCTTGGAATGGTGGCACGACCCTGGAGTTCCTCTCGCTGTTCCTGTTGAGAGGGCCTCCTCTTGAGATGCGACGGGAACGCCGGGAACTCTTTCCCGACGAAGCAGGGAAAGGATCCCTCATCTCGAGCTACGAGGCGGAAACGGGGCTCCTCTGGATGTGGGCGGGACCCTCGTGATTCCTCTCGAGTGGAGACGGCTAGGTCGGGGAACTTCTTGATTTACACCAAGGGTGTGAAGGACCCTTTCGAAGTTCCAGAGGTGAGGTGTGATCAGCCTCGAGACGCCTCAGTGGAAATGGGCCTCATCTCGCCTGGAGGGGAGAACCTCCTGGATTTTCTCGAGTTGCGGCAGGTCTTCTCGAGTTACGACGGGGACCTCAGGGACCCGCTCTGGTGGCCTCAGGAAAGGCCAGTCCCCATGCCAGGTGCTAGGGGACCTCTCGGGATTCCTCTCCCGTCCATGCCGCGGCCTCAGTCCTTGTGTGGAGTCGGGGCCGGAATCTGAGGATTGCTCTCCAGTGTTGCCATGGATCTTGGGGTGCTTCTGAGTCTTCCCAGTGGACTCAGGCCTCGTCTCGAGTGGGGGCATGCACGTGCGCTTTCCTCCCGAGCTGCAGCAGTAGTGTCACGCTTCCTGTCACCTGGATCAAGGGATCTGTGGCTTTCCCTCGAGGCTGTCCCTTGAGGCTTTCCCACGAGGCTTTCCCACAGGGCTGTGCCACGTGCCACCTTGGTGTGAGTCGATCCTCGGCGTGAAAGACGAGCCGGTGAAGGGAAAAGAGGTTCCTCTGGAATGGACTGAAACATCTGGGGGACTCTTGGAATGGTGGCACGACCTTGGAGTTCCTCTCGCCGTTCCTGTTGAGACGGCCTCCTCTTGAGATGCGACGGAAACGCCGGGAACTCTTTCCCGACGAAGCAGGGAAAGCATCCCTCATCTCGAGCTACGAGGCGGAAACGGGGCTCCTCTGGATGTGGGCAGGACCCTCGTGATTCCTCTCGAGTGGAGACGGGTATGTCGGGGAACTTCTTGATTTGCACCAAGGGTGTGAAGGACCCTTTCGAAGTTCCAGAGGTGAGGTGTGATCAGCCTCGAGACGCCTCAGGGGAAATGGGCCTCCTCTCGCCTGGAGGGGAGAACCTCCTGGATTTTCTCGAGTTGCGGCAGGTCTTCTCGAGTTACGACGGGGACCTCAGGGACCCGCTCTGGTGGCCTCAGGAAAGGCCAGTCCCCATGCGAGGTGCTAGGGGACCTCTCGGGATTCCTCTCCCGTCCATGCCGGGGCCTCAGTCCTTGTGTGGAGTCGGGGCCGGAACCTGAGGATGGCTCTCCAGTGTTGCCATGGATCTTGGGGTGCTTCTGAGTCTCCCCAGGGGAGTCACGCCTCGTCTCGAGTGGGGGCATGCACGTGCGCTTTCCTCCCGAGCTGCCGCAGTAGTGTCACGCTTCCTGTCACGTGGATCAAGGGATCTGTGGCTTTCCTTCGAGGCTGTCCCTCGAGGCTTTCCCACGAGGCTTTCCCACAGGGCTGTGCCACGTGCCACCTTGGTGTGAGTCGATCCTCGGCGTGAAAGACGAGCCGGTGAAGGGAAAAGAGGTTCCTCTGGAATGGACTGAGACATCTGGGGGACTCTTGGAATGGTGGCACGACCCTGGAGTTCCTCTCGCCGTTCCTGTTGAGAGGGCCTCCTCTTGAGATGCGACGGGAACGCCGGGAACTCTTTCCCGACGAAGCAGGGAAAGGATCCCTGATCTCGAGCTACGAGGCTGAAACGGGGCTCCTCTGGATGTGGGCGGGACCCTCGTGATTCCTCTCGAGTGGAGACGGGTATGTCAGGGAACTTCTTGATTTGCACCAAGGGTGTGAAGGAGCCTTTCGAAGTTCCAGAGGTGAGGTGTGATCAGCCTCGAGACGCCTCAGCGGAAATGGGCCTCATCTCGCCTGTAGGGGAGAACCTCCTGGATTTTCTCGAGTTGCGGCAGGTCTTCTCGAGTTACGACGGGGACCTCAGGGACCCGCTCTGGTGGCCTCAGGAAAGGCCAGTCCCCATGCGAGTTGATATGGGGCCTCTCGGGATTCCTCTCCCCTCCATGCCGGGGCCTCAGTCCTTGTGTGGATTTGGGGCCGGAACCTGAGGATTCCTCTCCAGTGTTGCCATGGATCTTGGGGAGCTTCAGAGTGTCCCCAGGGGAGTCAGGCGGCGTCTCGAGTGGGGACATGCACGTGAGCTTTCCTCCCGAGCTGCAGCAGTAGTGTCACGCTTCCTGTCACGTGGATCAAGGGATCTGTGGCTTTCCCTCGAGGCTTTCCCACGAGGCTTTCCCACAGTGCTGTGCCACGTGCCACCTTGGTGTGAGTCGGTCCTCGGCGTGAAAGACGAGCCAGTGAAGGGAAAAGAGGTTCCTCTGGAATGGACTGAGACATCTGGGGGACTCTTGGAATGGTGGCACGACCCTGGAGTTCCTCTCTCCGTTCCTGTTGAGAGGGCCTCCTCTTGAGATGCGACGGGAACGCCGGGAACTCTTTCCCGACGAAGCAGGGAAAGGATCCCTCATCTCGAGCTACGAGGCTGAAACGGGGCTCCTCTGGATGTGGGCGGGACCCTCGTGATTCCTCTCGAGTGGAGACGGCTATGTCGGGGAACTTCTTGATTTGCACCAAGGGTGTGAAGGAGCCTTTCGAAGTTCCAGAAGTGAGGTGTGATCAGCCTCGAGACGCCTCAGCGGAAATGGGCCTCATCTCGCCTGGAGGGGAGAACCTCCTGGATTTTCTCGAGTTGCGGCAGGTCTTCTCGAGTTACGACGGGGACCTCAGGGACCCGCTCTGGTGGCCTCAGGAAAGGCCAGTCCCCATGCGAGTTGCTAGGGGACCTCTCGGGATTCCTCTCCCGTCCATGCCGGGGCCTCAGTCCTTGTGTGGAGTAGGGGCCGGAACCTGAGGATTCCTCTCCAGTGTTGCCATGGATCTTGGGGAGCTTCTGAGTGTCCCCAGGGGAGTCAGGCGGCGTCCCGAGTGGGGACATGCACGTGAGCTTTCCTCCCGAGCTGCAGCAGTAGTGTCACGCTTCCTGTCACGTGGATCAAGGGATCTGTGGCTTTCCCTCGAGGCTGTCCCTCGAGGCTTTCCCACGAGGCTTTCCCACAGGGCTGTGCCACGTGCCACCTTGGTGTGAGTCGATCCTCGGCGTGAAAGACGAGCCGGTGAAGGGAAAAGAGGTTCCTCTGGAACGGACTGAGACATCTGGGGGACTCTTGGAATGGTGGCACGACCCTGGAGTTCCTCTCGCTGTTCCTGTTGAGAGGGCCTCCTCTTGAGATGCGACGGGAACGCCGGGAACTCTTTCCCGACGAAGCAGGGAAAGGATCCCTCATCTCGAGCTACGAGGCGGAAACGGGGCTCCTCTGGATGTGGGCGGGACCCTCGTGATTCCTCTCGAGTGGAGACGGCTAGGTCGGGGAACTTCTTGATTTACACCAAGGGTGTGAAGGACCCTTTCGAAGTTCCAGAGGTGAGGTGTGATCAGCCTCGAGACGCCTCAGTGGAAATGGGCCTCATCTCGCCTGGAGGGGAGAACCTCCTGGATTTTCTCGAGTTGCGGCAGGTCTTCTCGAGTTACGACGGGGACCTCAGGGACCCGCTCTGGTGGCCTCAGGAAAGGCCAGTCCCCATGCGAGGTGCTAGGGGACCTCTCGGGATTCCTCTCCCGTCCATGCCGCGGCCTCAGTCCTTGTGTGGAGTCGGGGCCGGAATCTGAGGATTGCTCTCCAGTGTTGCCATGGATCTTGGGGTGCTTCTGAGTCTTCCCAGTGGACTCAGGCCTCGTCTCGAGTGGGGGCATGCACGTGCGCTTTCCTCCCGAGCTGCAGCAGTAGTGTCACGCTTCCTGTCACCTGGATCAAGGGATCTGTGGCTTTCCCTCGAGGCTGTCCCTTGAGGCTTTCCCACGAGGCTTTCCCACAGGGCTGTGCCACGTGCCACCTTGGTGTGAGTCGATCCTCGGCGTGAAAGACGAGCCGGTGAAGGGAAAAGAGGTTCCTCTGGAATGGACTGAAACATCTGGGGGACTCTTGGAATGGTGGCACGACCTTGGAGTTCCTCTCGCCGTTCCTGTTGAGACGGCCTCCTCTTGAGATGCGACGGAAACGCCGGGAACTCTTTCCCGACGAAGCAGGGAAAGCATCCCTCATCTCGAGCTACGAGGCGGAAACGGGGCTCCTCTGGATGTGGGCAGGACCCTCGTGATTCCTCTCGAGTGGAGACGGGTATGTCGGGGAACTTCTTGATTTGCACCAAGGGTGTGAAGGACCCTTTCGAAGTTCCAGAGGTGAGGTGTGATCAGCCTCGAGACGCCTCAGGGGAAATGGGCCTCCTCTCGCCTGGAGGGGAGAACCTCCTGGATTTTCTCGAGTTGCGGCAGGTCTTCTCGAGTTACGACGGGGACCTCAGGGACCCGCTCTGGTGGCCTCAGGAAAGGCCAGTCCCCATGCGAGTTCCTAGGGGACCTCTCGGGATTCCTCTCCCGTCCATGCCGGGGCCTCAGTCCTTGTGTGGATTCGGGGCCGGAACCTGAGGATTCCTCTCCAGTGTTGCCATGGATCTTGGGGTGCTTCTGAGTCTCCCCAGGGGAGTCACGCCTCGTCTCGAGTGGGGGCATGCACGTGCGCTTTCCTCCCGAGCTGCCGCAGTAGTGTCACGCTTCCTGTCACGTGGATCAAGGGATCTGTGGCTTTCCTTCGAGGCTGTCCCTCGAGGCTTTCCCACGAGGCTTTCCCACAGGGCTGTGCCACGTGCCACCTTGGTGTGAGTCGATCCTCGGCGTGAAAGACGAGCCGGTGAAGGGAAAAGAGGTTCCTCTGGAATGGACTGAGACATCTAGGGGACTCCTGGAATGGTGGCACGACCCTGGAGTTCCTCTCGCCGTTCCTGTTGAGAGGGCCTCCTCTTGAGATGCGACGGGAACGCCGGGAACTCTTTCCCGACGAAGCAGGGAAAGGATCCCTCATCTCGAGCTACGAATCGGAAACGGGGCTCCTCTGGATGTGGGCGGGACCCTCGTGATTCCTCTCGAGTGGAGACGGCTAGGTCGGGGAACTTCTTGATTTGCAGCAAGGGTGTGAAGGACCCTTTCGAAGTTCCAGAGGTGAGGTGTGATCAGCCTCGAGACGCCTCAGCGGAAATGGGCCTCATCTCGCCTGGAGGGGAGAACCTCCTGGATTTTCTCGAGTTGCGGCAGGTCTTCTCGAGTTACGACGGGGATCTCAGGGACCCGCTCTGGTGGCCTCAGGAAAGGCCAGTCCCCATGCGAGTTGCTAGTGGCCCTCTCGGGATTCCTCTCCCGTCGAGGCCGGGGCCTAAGACCTTGTGTGGAGTCGGGGCCGGAACCTGAGGATTCCTCTCGAGTGTTGGCATGGACCTTGGGGTGCTTCTGAGTCTCCACAGGGGAGTCAGGCATCGTCTCGAGTGGGGGCATGCACGTGCGCTTTCCTCCCGGACTGAAGCAGCAGTGTCACGGTTCCTGTCACGTGGATCAAGGGATCTGTGGCTTTCCCTCCAGGCTGTCCCTCGAGGCTTTCCCACGAGGCTTTCCCACAGGGCTGTGCCACGTGCCACCTTGGTGGGAGTCGATCCTCGGCGTGAAAGACGAGCCGGTGAAGGGAAAAGCGGTTCCTCTGGAATGGACTGAGACATCTGGGGGACTCTTGGAATGGTGGCACGACCCTGGAGTTCCTCTCGCCGTTCGTGTTTAGAGGGCCTCCTCTTGAGATGCGACGGGAACGCCGGGAACTCTTTCCCGACGAAGCAGGGAAAGGATCCCTCATGTCGAGCTACGAGGCGGAAACGGGGCTCCTCTGGATGTGGGCGGGACCCTCGTGATTCCTATCGAGTGGAGACGAGTATGTCGGGGAACTTCTTGATTTGCACCAAGGGTGTGAAGGACCCTTTCGAAGTTCCAGAGGTGAGTTGTGATCAGCCTCGAAACGTCTCAGCGAAAATGGCCTCATCTCGCCTGGAGGGGAGAACCTCCTGGATTTTCTCGAGTTGCGGCAGGTCTTCTCGAGTTACGACGGGGACCTCAGGGACCCGCTCTGGTGGCCTCAGGAAAGGCCAGTCCCCATGCGAGGTGCTAGGGGACCTCTCGGGATTCCTCTCCCGTCCATGCCGCGGCCTCAGTCCTTGTGTGGAGTCGGGGCCGGAACCTGAGGATTCCTCTCCAGTGTTGCCATGGATCTTGGGGTGCTTCTGAGTCTTCCCAGGGGACTCAGGTCTCGTCTCGAGTGGGGGCATGCACGTGCGCTTTCCTCCCGAGCTGCAGCAGTAGTGTCACGCTTCCTGTCACCTGGATCAAGGGATCTGTGGCTTTCCCTCTAGGCTGTCCCTCGAGGCCTTCCCACGAGGCTTTCCCATAGGGCTGTGCCACGTGCCACCCGGGTGTGAGTCGATCCTCGGCGTGAAAGACGAGGCGGTGAAGGGAAAAGAGTTTCCTCTGGAATGGACTGAAACATCTGGGGGACTCTTGGAATGGTGGCACGACCTTGGAGTTCCTCTCGCCGTTCCTGTTGAGACGGCCTCCTCTTGAGATGCGACGGAAACGCCGGGAACTCTTTCCCGACGAAGCAGGGAAAGCATCCCTCATCTCGAGCTACGAGGCGGAAACGGGGCTCCTCTGGATGTGGGCGGGACCCTCGTGATTCCCCTCGAGTGGAGACGGGTATGTCGGGGAACTTCTTGATTTGCACCAAGGGTGTGAAGGAGCCTTTCGAAGTTCCAGAGGTGAGGTGTGATCAGCCTCGAGACGCCTCAGCGGAAATGGGCCTCATCTCGGCGGGAGGGGAGAACCTCCTGGATTTTGTCGAGTTGCGGCAGGTCTTCTCGAGTTACGACGGGGACCTCAGGGACCCGCTCTGGTGGCCTCAGGAAAGGCCAGTCCCCATGCGAGTTGCTAGGGGACCTCTCGGGATTCCTCTCCCGTCCATGCCGGGGCCTCAGTCCTTGTGTGGATTCGGGGCCGGAACCTGAGGATTCCTCTCCAGTGTTGCCATGGATCTTGGGGTGCTTCTGAGTCTCCCCAGGGGAGTCAGGCCTCGTCTCGAGTGGGGGCATGCACGTGCGCTTTCCTCCCGAGCTGCAGCAGTAGTGTCACGCTTCCTGTCACGTGGATCAAGGGATCTGTGGCTTTCCCTCGAGGCTGTCCCTCGAGGCTTTCCCACGAGGCTTTCTCACAGGGCTGTGCCACGTGCCACCTTGGTGTGAGTCGATCCTCGGCGTGAAAGACGAGCCGGTGAAGGGAAAAGAGGTTCCTCTGGAATGGACTGAGACATCTGGGGGCTCTTGGAATGGTGGCACGACCCTGGAGTTCCTCTCGCCGTTCCTGTTGAGAGGGCCTCCTCTTGAGATGCGACGGGAACGCCGGGAACTCTTTCCCGACGAAGCAGGGAAAGGATTCCTCATCTCGAGCTACGAAGCGGAAACGGGGCTCCTCTGGATGTGGGCGGGACCCTCGTGATTCCTCTCGAGTGGAGACGGCTAGGTCGGGGAACTTCTTGATTTGCAGCAAGGGTGTGAAGGACCCTTTCGAAGTTCCAGAGGTGAGGTGTGATCAGCCTCGAGACGCCTCAGCGGAAATGGGCCTCATCTCGCCTGGAGGGGAGAACCTCCTGGATTTTCTCGAGTTGCGGCAGGTCTTCTCGAGTTACGACGGGGATCTCAGGGACCCGCTCTGGTGGCCTCAGGAAAGGCCAGTCCCCATGCGAGTTGCTAGGGGCCCTCTCGGGATTCCTCTCCCGTCGAGGCCGGGGCCTAAGACCTTGTGTGGAGTCGGGGCCGGAACCTGAGGATTCCTCTCCAGTGTTGCCATGGATCTTGGGGTGCTTCTGAGTCTCCCCAGGGGAGTCAGGCATCGTCTCGAGTGGGGGCACGCACCTGCGCTTTCCTCCCGAGCTGCAGCAGTAGTGTCACGCTTCCTGTCACGTGGATCAAGGGATCTGTGGCTTTCCCTCGAGGCTGTCCCTCGAGGCTTTCCCACGAGGCTTTCCCACAGGGCTGTGCCACGTGCCACCTTGGTGTGAGTCGATCCTCGGCGTGAAAGACGAGCCGGTGAAGGGAAAAGAGGTTCCTCTGGAACGGACTGAGACATCTGGGGGACTCTTGGAATGGTGGCACGACCCTGGAGTTCCTCTCGCTGTTCCTGTTGAGAGGGCCTCCTCTTGAGATGCGACGGGAACGCCGGGAACTCTTTCCCGACGAAGCAGGGAAAGGATCCCTCATCTCGAGCTACGAGGCGGAAACGGGGCTCCTCTGGATGTGGGCGGGACCCTCGTGATTCCTCTCGAGTGGAGACGGCTAGGTCGGGGAACTTCTTGATTTACACCAAGGGTGTGAAGGACCCTTTCGAAGTTCCAGAGGTGAGGTGTGATCAGCCTCGAGACGCCTCAGCGGAAATGGGCCTCATCTCGCCTGGAGGGGAGAACCTCCTGGATTTTCTCGAGTTGCGGCAGGTCTTCTCGAGTTACGACGGGGACCTCAGGGACCCGCTCTGGTGGCCTCAGGAAAGGCCAGTCCCCATGCGAGGTGCTAGGGGACCTTTCGGGATTCCTCTCCCGTCCATGCCGCGGCCTCAGTCCTTGTGTGGAGTCGGGGCCGGAACCTGAGGATTCCTCTCCAGTGTTGCCATGGATCTTGGGGTGCTTCTGAGTCTTCCCAGGGGACTCAGGTCTCGTCTCGAGTGGGGGCATGCACGTGCGCTTTCCTCCCGAGCTGCAGCAGTAGTGTCACGCTTCCTGTCACCTGGATCAAGGGATCTGTGGCTTTCCCTCTAGGCTGTCCCTCGAGGCTTTCCCACGAGGCTTTCCCATAGGGCTGTGCCACGTGCCACCCGGGTGTGAGTCGATCCTCGGCGTGAAAGACGAGGCGGTGAAGGGAAAAGAGTTTCCTCTGGAATGGACTGAAACATCTGGGGGACTCTTGGAATGGTGGCACGACCTTGGAGTTCCTCTCGCCGTTCCTGTTGAGACGGCCTCCTCTTGAGATGCGACGGAAACACCGGGAACTCTTTCCCGACGAAGCAGGGAAAGCATCCCTCATCTCGAGCTACGAGGCGGAAACGGGGCTCCTCTGGATGTGGGCGGGACCCTCGTGATTCCTCTCGAGTGGAGACGGGTATGTCGGGGAACTTCTTGATTTGCACCAAGGGTGTGAAGGACCCTTTCGAAGTTCCAGATGTGAGGTGTGATCAGCCTCGAGACGCCTCAGCGGAAATGGGCCTCCTCTCGCCTGGAGGGGAGAACCTCCTGGATTTTCTCGAGTTGCGGCAGGTCTTCTCGAGTTACGACGGGGACCTCAGGGACCCGCTCTGGTGGCCTCAGGAAAGGCCAGTCCCCATGCGAGTTGCTAGGGGACCTCTCGGGATTCCTCTCCCGTCCATGCCGGGGCCTCAGTCCTTGTGTGGAGTCGGGGCCGGAACCTGAGGATTCCTCTCCAGTGTTGCCATGGATCTTGGGGTGCTTCTGAGTCTCCCCAGGGGAGTCAGGCCTCGTCTCGAGTGGGGGCAGGCACGTGCGCTTTCCTCCCGAGCTGCAGCAGTAGTGTCACGCTTCCTGTCACGTGGATCAAGGGATCTGTGGCTTTCCCTCGAGGCTGTCCCTCGAGGCTTTCCCACGAGGCTTTCCCACAGGGCTCTGCCACGTGCCACCCTGGTGTGAGTCGATCCTCGGCGTGAAAGACGAGCCGGTGAAGGGAAAAAGTTTCCTCTGGAATGGACTGAGACATCTGGGGGACTCTTGGAATGGTGGCACGACCCTGGAGTTCCTCTCGCCGTTCCTGTTGAGAGGGCCTCCTCTTGAGATGCGAGGGGATCGCCGGGAACTCTTTCCCGACGAAGCAGGGAAAGGATCCCTCATCTCGAGCTACGAGGCGGAAACGGGGCTCCTCTGGATGTGGGCGGGACCCTCGTGATTCCCCTCGAGTGGAGACGGGTATGTCGGGGAACTTCTTGATTTGCACCAAGGGTGTGAAGGAGCCTTTCGAAGTTCCAGAGGTGAGGTGTGATCAGCCTCGAGACGCCTCAGCGGAAATGGGCCTCATCTCGGCGGGAGGGGAGAACCTCCTGGATTTTGTCGAGTTGCGGCAGGTCTTCTCGAGTTACGACGCGGACCTCAGGGACCCGCTCTGGTGGCCTCAGGAAAGGCCAGTCCCCATGCGAGTTGATAGGGGGCCTCTCGGGATTCCTCTCCCGTCCATGCCAGGGCCTCAGTCCTTGTGTGGAGTCGGGGCCGGAACCTGAGGATTCCTCTCCAGTGTTGCCATGGATCTTGGGGAGCTTCTGAGTGTCCCCAGGGGAGTCAGGCGGCGTCTCGAGTGGGGGCATGCACGTGAGCTTTCCTCCCGAGCTGCAGCAGTAGTGTCACACTTACTGTCACGTGGATCAAGGGATCTGTGGCTTTCCCTCTAGGCTTTCCCACGAGGCTTTCCCACAGTGCTGTGCCACGTGCCACCTTGGTGTGAGTCGGTCCTCGGCGTGAAAGACGAGCCGGTGAAGGGAAAAGAGGTTCCTCTGGAATGGACTGAGACATCTGGGGGACTCTTGGAATGGTGGCACGACCCTGGAGTTCCTCTCGCCGTTCCTGTTGAGAGGGCCTCCTCTTGAGATGCGACGGGAACGCCGGGAACTCTTTCCCGAAGAAGCAGGGAAAGGATCCCTCATCTCGAGCTACGAGGCGGAAACGGGGCTCCTCTGGATGTGGGCGGGACCCTCGTGATTCCTCTCGAGTGGAGACGGCTATGTCGGGGAACTTCTTGATTTGCACCAAGGGTGTGAAGGAGCCTTTCGAAGTTCCAGAGGTGAGATGTGATCAGCCTCAAGACGCCTCAGCAGAAATGGGCCTCATCTCGCCTGGAGGGGAGATCCTTATGGATTTTGTCGAGTTGCGGCAGGTCTTCTCGAGTTACGACGGGGACCTCAGGGACCCGCTCTGGTGGCCTCAGGAAAGGCCAGTCCCCATGCGAGTTGCTAGGGGGCCTCTCGGAATTCCTCTCCCGTCCATGCCGGGGCCTCAGTCCTTGTGTGGAGTCGGGGCCGGAACCTGAGGATTCCTCTCCAGTGTTGCCATGGATCTTGGGGTGCTTCTGAGTCTCCCCAGGGGAGTCAGGCCTCGTCTCGAGTGGGGGCATGCACGTGCGCTTTCCTCCCGAGCTGCAGCAGTAGTGTCACGCTTCCTGTCACGTGGATCAAGGGATCTGTGGCTTTCCCTCGAGGCTGTCCCTCGAGGCTTTCCCACGAGGCTTTCCCACAGGGCTGTGCCACGTGCCACCTTGGTGTGAGTCGATCCTCGGCGTGAAAGACGAGCGGGTGAAGGGAAAAGAGGTTCCTCTGGAATGGACTGAGACATCTGGGGGACTCTTGGAATGGTGGCACGACCCTGGAGTTCCTCTCGCCGTTCCTGTTGAGAGGGCCTCCTCTTGAGATGCGACGGGAACGCCGGGAACTCTTTCCCGACGAAGCAGGGAAAGGATCCCTGATCTCGAGCTACGAGGCTGAAACGGGGCTCCTCTGGATGTGGGCGGGACCCTCGTGATTCCTCTCGAGTGGAGACGGGTATGTCGGGGAACTTCTTGATTTGCACCAAGGGTGTGAAGGAGCCTTTCGAAGTTCCAGAGGTGAGGTGTGATCAGCCTCGAGACGCCTCAGCGGAAATGGGCCTCATCTCGCCTGTAGGGGAGAACCTCCTGGATTTTCTCGAGTTGCGGCAGGTCTTCTCGAGTTACGACGGGGACCTCAGGGACCCGCTCTGGTGGCCTCAGGAAAGGCCAGTCCCCATGCGAGTTGATATGGGGCCTCTCGGGATTCCTCTCCCGTCCATGCCGGGGCCTCAGTCCTTGTGTGGATTCGGGGCCGGAACCTGAGGATTCCTCTCCAGTGTTGCCATGGATCTTGGGGAGCTTCAGAGTGTCCCCAGGGGAGTCAGGCGGCGGCTCGAGTGGGGACATGCACGTGAGCTTTCCTCCCGAGCTGCAGCAGTAGTGTCACGCTTCCTGTCACGTGGATCAAGGGATCTGTGGCTTTCCCTCGAGGCTTTCCCACGAGGCTTTCCCACAGTGCTGTGCCACGTGCCACCTTGGTGTGAGTCGGTCCTCGGCGTGAAAGACGAGCCAGTGAAGGGAAAAGAGGTTCCTCTGGAATGGACTGAGACATCTGGGGGACTCTTGGAATGGTGGCACGACCCTGGAGTTCCTCTCTCCGTTCCTGTTGAGAGGGCCTCCTCTTGAGATGCGACGGGAACGCCGGGAACTCTTTCCCGACGAAGCAGGGAAAGGATCCCTCATCTCGAGCTACGAGGCTGAAACGGGGCTCCTCTGGATGTGGGCGGGACCCTCGTGATTCCTCTCGAGTGGAGACGGCTATGTCGGGGAACTTCTTGATTTGCACCAAGGGTGTGAAGGAGCCTTTCGAAGTTCCAGAAGTGAGGTGTGATCAGCCTCGAGACGCCTCAGCGGAAATGGGCCTCATCTCGCCTGGAGGGGAGAACCTCCTGGATTTTCTCGAGTTGCGGCAGGTCTTCTCGAGTTACGACGGGGACCTCAGGGACCCGCTCTGGTGGCCTCAGGAAAGGCCATTCCCCATGCGAGTTGCTAGGGGACCTCTCGGGATTCCTCTCCCGTCCATGCCGGGGCCTCAGTCCTTGTGTGGAGTCGGGGCCGGAACCTGAGGATTCCTCTCCAGTGTTGCCATGGATCTTGGGGTGCTTCTGAGTCTCCCCAGGGGAGTCAGGCCTCGTCTCGAGTGGGGGCATGCACGTGCGCTTTCCTCCCGAGCTGCAGCAGTAGTGTCACGCTTCCTGTCACGTGGATCAAGGGATCTGTGGCTTTCCCTCGAGGCTGTCTCTCGAGGCTTTCCCACGAGGCTTTCCCACAGGTCTCTGCCACGTGCCACCCTGGTGTGAGTCGAACCTCGGCGTGAAAGACGAGCCGGTGAAGGGAAAAGAGGTTCCTCTGGAATGGACTGAGACATCTGGGGGACTCTTGGAATGGTGGCACGACCCTGGAGTACCTCTCGCCGTTCCTGTTGAGAGGGCCTCCTCTTGAGATGCGACGGGAACGCCGGGAACTCTTTCCCGACGAAGCAGGGAAAGGATCCCTCATCTCGAGCTACGAGGCGGAAACGGGGCTCCTCTGGATGTGGGCGGGACCCTCGTGATTCCTCTCGAGTGGAGACGGCTAGGTCGGGGAACTTCTTGATTTGCAGCAAGGGTGTGAAGGACCCTTTCGAAGTTCCAGAGGTGAGGTGTGATCAGCCTCGAGACGCCTCAGCGGAAATGGGCCTCATCTCGCCTGGAGGGGAGAACCTCCTGGATTTTCTCGAGTTGCGGCAGGTCTTCTCGAGTTACGACGGGGATCTCAGGGACCCGCTCTGGTGGCCTCAGGAAAGGCCAGTCCCCATGCGAGTTGCTAGGGGCCCTCTCGGGATTCCTCTCCCGTCGAGGCCGGGGCCTAAGACCTTGTGTGGAGTCGGGGCCGGAACCTGAGGATTCCTCTCCAGTGTTGCCATGGATCTTGGGGTGCTTCTGAGTCTCCCCAGGGGAGTCAGGCATCGTCTCGAGTGGGGGCACGCACCTGCGCTTTCCTCCCGAGCTGCAGCAGTAGTGTCACGCTTCCTGTCACGTGGATCAAGGGATCTGTGGCTTTCCCTCGAGGCTGTCCCTCGAGGCTTTCCCACGAGGCTTTCCCACAGGGCTGTGCCACGTGCCACCTTGGTGTGAGTCGATACTCGGCGTGAAAGACGAGCCGGTGAAGGGAAAAGAGGTTCCTCTGGAACGGACTGAGACATCTGGGGGACTCTTGGAATGGTGGCACGACCCTGGAGTTCCTCTCGCTGTTCCTGTTGAGAGGGCCTCCTCTTGAGATGCGACGGGAACGCCGGGAACTCTTTCCCGACGAAGCAGGGAAAGGATCCCTCATCTCGAGCTACGAGGCGGAAACGGGGCTCCTCTGGATGTGGGCGGGACCCTCGTGATTCCTCTCGAGTGGAGACGGCTAGGTCGGGGAACTTCTTGATTTACACCAAGGGTGTGAAGGACCCTTTCGAAGTTCCAGAGGTGAGGTGTGATCAGCCTCGAGACGCCTCAGCGGAAATGGGCCTCATCTCGCCTGGAGGGGAGAACCTCCTGGATTTTCTCGAGTTGCGGCAGGTCTTCTCGAGTTACGACGGGGACCTCAGGGACCCGCTCTGGTGGCCTCAGGAAAGGCCAGTCCCCATGCGAGGTGCTAGGGGACCTTTCGGGATTCCTCTCCCGTCCATGCCGCGGCCTCAGTCCTTGTGTGGAGTCGGGGCCGGAACCTGAGGATTCCTCTCCAGTGTTGCCATGGATCTTGGGGAGCTTCTGAGTGTCCCCAGGGGAGTCAGGCGGCGTCTCGAGTGGGGGCATGCACGTGAGCTTTCCTCCCGAGCTGCAGCAGTAGTGTCATACTTACTGTCACGTGGATCAAGGGATCTGTGGCTTTCCCTCTAGGCTTTCCCACGAGGCTTTCCCACAGTGCTGTGCCACGTGCCACCTTGGTGTGAGTCGGTCCTCGGCGTGAAAGACGAGCCGGTGAAGGGAAAAGAGGTTCCTCTGGAATGGACTGAGACATCTGGGGGACTCTTGGAATGGTGGCACGACCCTGGAGTTCCTCTCGCCGTTCCTGTTGAGAGGGCCTCCTCTTGAGATGCGACGGGAACGCCGGGAACTCTTTCCCGAAGAAGCAGGGAAAGGATCCCTCATCTCGAGCTACGAGGCGGAAACGGGGCTCCTCTGGATGTGGGCGGGACCCTCGTGATTCCTCTCGAGTGGAGACGGCTATGTCGGGGAACTTCTTGATTTGCACCAAGGGTGTGAAGGAGCCTTTCGAAGTTCCAGAGGTGAGATGTGATCAGCCTCAAGACGCCTCAGCAGAAATGGGCCTCATCTCGCCTGGAGGGGAGATCCTTATGGATTTTGTCGAGTTGCGGCAGGTCTTCTCGAGTTACGACGGGGACCTCAGGGACCCGCTCTGGTGGCCTCAGGAAAGGCCAGTCCCCATGCGAGTTGCTAGGGGGCCAATCGGAATTCCTCTCCCGTCCATGCCGGGGCCTCAGTCCTTGTGTGGAGTCGGGGCCGGAACCTGAGGATTCCTCTCCAGTGTTGCCATGGATCTTGGGGTGCTTCTGAGTCTCCCCAGGGGAGTCAGGCCTCGTCTCGAGTGGGGGCATGCACGTGCGCTTTCCTCCCGAGC
This sequence comes from Budorcas taxicolor, assembly GCF_023091745.1. Taxonomy (NCBI): domain Eukaryota; kingdom Metazoa; phylum Chordata; class Mammalia; order Artiodactyla; family Bovidae; genus Budorcas; species Budorcas taxicolor. Next base: position 25,368 of record NW_026292692.1, on the reverse strand, counting down.
TGCAGCAGTAGTGTCACGCTTCCTGTCACGTGGATCAAGGGATCTGTGGCTTTCCCTCGAGGCTGTCCCTCGAGGCTTTCCCACGAGGCTTTCCCACAGGGCTGTGCCACGTGCCACCTTGGTGTGAGTCGATCCTCGGCGTGAAAGACGAGCGGGTGAAGGGAAAAGAGGTTCCTCTGGAATGGACTGAGACATCTGGGGGACTCTTGGAATGGTGGCACGACCCTGGAGTTCCTCTCGCCGTTCCTGTTGAGAGGGCCTCCTCTTGAGATGCGAGGGGAACGCCGGGAACTCTTTCCCGACGAAGCAGGGAAAGGATCCCTCATCTCGAGCTACGAGGCGGAAACGGGGCTCCTCTGGATGTGGGCGGGACCCTCGTGATTCCCCTCGAGTGGAGACGGGTATGTCGGGGAACTTCTTGATTTGCACCAAGGGTGTGAAGGAGCCTTTCGAAGTTCCAGAGGTGAGGTGTGATCAGCCTCGAGACGCCTCAGCGGAAATGGGCCTCATCTCGGCGGGAGGGGAGAACCTCCTGGATTTTGTCGAGTTGCGGCAGGTCTTCTCGAGTTACGACGCGGACCTCAGGGACCCGCTCTGGTGGCCTCAGGAAAGGCCAGTCCCCATGCGAGTTGATAGGGGGCCTCTCGGGATTCCTCTCCCGTCCATGCCGGGGCCTCAGTCCTTGTGTGGAGTCGGGGCCGGAACCTGAGGATTCCTCTCCAGTGTTGCCATGGATCTTGGGGAGCTTCTGAGTGTCCCCAGGGGAGTCAGGCGGCGTCTCGAGTGGGGGCATGCACGTGAGCTTTCCTCCCGAGCTGCAGCAGTAGTGTCACACTTACTGTCACGTGGATCAAGGGATCTGTGGCTTTCCCTCGAGGCTTTCCCACGAGGCTTTCCCACAGTGCTGTGCCACGTGCCACCTTGGTGTTAGTCGGTCCTCGGCGTGAAAGACGAGCCGGTGAAGGGAAAAGAGGTTCCTCTGGAATGGACTGAGACATCTGGGGGACTCTTGGAATGGTGGCACGACCCTGGAGTTCCTCTCGCCGTTCCTGTTGAGAGGGCCTCCTCTTGAGATGCGACGGGAACGCCGGGAACTCTTTCCCGAAGAAGCAGGGAAAGGATCCCTCATCTCGAGCTACGAGGCGGAAACGGGGCTCCTCTGGATGTGGGCGGGACCCTCGTGATTCCTCTCGAGTGGAGACGGCTATGTCGGGGAACTTCTTGATTTGCACCAAGGGTGTGAAGGAGCCTTTCGAAGTTCCAGAGGTGAGATGTGATCAGCCTCAAGACGCCTCAGCAGAAATGGGCCTCATCTCGCCTGGAGGGGAGATCCTTATGGATTTTGTCGAGTTGCGGCAGGTCTTCTCGAGTTACGACGGGGACCTCAGGGACCCGCTCTGGTGGCCTCAGGAAAGGCCAGTCCCCATGCGAGTTGCTAGGGGGCCTCTCGGAATTCCTCTCCCGTCCATGCCGCGGCCTCAGTCCTTGTGTGGAGTCGGGGCCGGAACCTGAGGATTCCTCTCCAGTGTTGCCATGGATCTTGGGGTGCTTCTGAGTCTCCCCAGGGGAGTCAGGCCTCGTCTCGAGTGGGGGCATGCACGTGCGCTTTCCTCCCGAGCTGCAGCAGTAGTGTCACGCTTCCTGTCACGTGGATCAAGGGATCTGTGGCTTTCCCTCGAGGCTGTCCCTCGAGGCTTTCCCACGAGGCTTTCCCACAGGGCTGTGCCACGTGCCACCTTGGTGGGAGTCGATCCTCGGCGTGAAAGACGAGCGGGTGAAGGGAAAAGAGGTTCCTCTGGAATGGACTGAGACATCTGGGGGACTCTTGGAATGGTGGCACGACCCTGGAGTTCCTCTCGCCGTTCCTGTTGAGAGGGCCTCCTCTTGAGATGCGACGGGAACGCCGGGAACTCTTTCCCGACGAAGCAGGGAAAGGATCCCTGATCTCGAGCTACGAGGCTGAAACGGGGCTCCTCTGGATGTGGGCGGGACCCTCGTGATTCCTCTCGACTGGAGACGGGTATGTCGGGGAACTTCTTGATTTGCACCAAGGGTGTGAAGGAGCCTTTCGAAGTTCCAGAGGTGAGGTGTGATCAGCCTCGAGACGCCTCAGCGGAAATGGGCCTCATCTCGCCTGTAGGGGAGAACCTCCTGGATTTTCTCGAGTTGCGGCAGGTCTTCTCGAGTTACGACGGGGACCTCAGGGACCCGCTCTGGTGGCCTCAGGAAAGGCCAGTCCCCATGCGAGTTGATATGGGGCCTCTCGGGATTCCTCTCCCGTCCATGCCGGGGCCTCAGTCCTTGTGTGGATTCGGGGCTGGAACCTGAGGATTCCTCTCCAGTGTTGCCATGGATCTTGGGGAGCTTCAGAGTGTCCCCAGGGGAGTCAGGCGGCGGCTCGAGTGGGGACATGCACGTGAGCTTTCCTCCCGAGCTGCAGCAGTAGTGTCACGCTTCCTGTCACGTGGATCAAGGGATCTGTGGCTTTCCCTCGAGGCTTTCCCACGAGGCTTTCCCACAGTGCTGTGCCACGTGCCACCTTGGTGTGAGTCGGTCCTTGGCGTGAAAGACGAGCCAGTGAAGGGAAAAGAGGTTCCTCTGGAATGGACTGAGACATCTGGGGGACTCTTGGAATGGTGGCACGACCCTGGAGTTCCTCTCTCCGTTCCTGTTGAGAGGGCCTCCTCTTGAGATGCGACGGGAACGCCGGGAACTCTTTCCCGACGAAGCAGGGAAAGGATCCCTCATCTCGAGCTACGAGGCTGAAACGGGGCTCCTCTGGATGTGGGCGGGACCCTCGTGATTCCTCTCGAGTGGAGACGGCTATGTCGGGGAACTTCTTGATTTGCACCAAGGGTGTGAAGGAGCCTTTCGAAGTTCCAGAAGTGAGGTGTGATCAGCCTCGAGACGCCTCAGCGGAAATGGGCCTCATCTCGCCTGGAGGGGAGAACCTCCTGGATTTTCTCGAGTTGCGGCAGGTCTTCTCGAGTTACGACGGGGACCTCAGGGACCCGCTCTGGTGGCCTCAGGAAAGGCCATTCCCCATGCGAGTTGCTAGGGGACCTCTCGGGATTCCTCTCCCGTCCATGCCGGGGCCTCAGTCCTTGTGTGGAGTCGGGGCCGGAACCTGAGGATTCCTCTCCAGTGTTGCCATGGATCTTGGGGTGCTTCTGAGTCTCCCCAGGGGAGTCAGGCCTCGTCTCGAGTGGGGGCATGCACGTGCGCTTTCCTCCCGAGCTGCAGCAGTAGTGTCACGCTTCCTGTCACGTGGATCAAGGGATCTGTGGCTTTCCCTCGAGGCTGTCTCTCGAGGCTTTCCCACGAGGCTTTCCCACAGGTCTCTGCCACGTGCCACCCTGGTGTGAGTCGAACCTCGGCGTGAAAGACGAGCCGGTGAAGGGAAAAGAGGTTCCTCTGGAATGGACTGAGACATCTGGGGGACTCTTGGAATGGTGGCACGACCCTGGAGTACCTCTCGCCGTTCCTGTTGAGAGGGCCTCCTCTTGAGATGCGACGGGAACGCCGGGAACTCTTTCCCGATGAAGCAGGGAAAGGATCCCTCATCTCGAGCTACGAGGCGGAAACGGGGCTCCTCTGGATGTGGGCGGGACCCTCGTGATTCCTCTCGAGTGGAGACGGCTAGGTCGGGGAACTTCTTGATTTGCAGCAAGGGTGTGAAGGACCCTTTCGAAGTTCCAGAGGTGAGGTGTGATCAGCCTCGAGACGCCTCAGCGGAAATGGGCCTCATCTCGCCTGGAGGGGAGAACCTCCTGGATTTTCTCGAGTTGCGGCAGGTCTTCTCGAGTTACGACGGGGATCTCAGGGACCCGCTCTGGTGGCCTCAGGAAAGGCCAGTCCCCATGCGAGTTGCTAGGGGCCCTCTCGGGATTCCTCTCCCGTCGAGGCCGGGGCCTAAGACCTTGTGTGGAGTCGGGGCCGGAACCTGAGGATTCCTCTCCAGTGTTGCCATGGATCTTGGGGTGCTTCTGAGTCTCCCCAGGGGAGTCAGGCATCGTCTCGAGTGGGGGCACGCACCTGCGCTTTCCTCCCGAGCTGCAGCAGTAGTGTCACGCTTCCTGTCACGTGGATCAAGGGATCTGTGGCTTTCCCTCGAGGCTGTCCCTCGAGGCTTTCCCACGAGGCTTTCCCACAGGGCTGTGCCACGTGCCACCTTGGTGTGAGTCGATCCTCGGCGTGAAAGACGAGCCGGTGAAGGGAAAAGAGGTTCCTCTGGAACGGACTGAGACATCTGGGGGACTCTTGGAATGGTGGCACGACCCTGGAGTTCCTCTCGCTGTTCCTGTTGAGAGGGCCTCCTCTTGAGATGCGACGGGAACGCCGGGAACTCTTTCCCGACGAAGCAGGGAAAGGATCCCTCATCTCGAGCTACGAGGCGGAAACGGGGCTCCTCTGGATGTGGGCGGGACCCTCGTGATTCCTCTCGAGTGGAGACGGCTAGGTCGGGGAACTTCTTGATTTACACAAAGGGTGTGAAGGACCCTTTCGAAGTTCCAGAGGTGAGGTGTGATCAGCCTCGAGACGCCTCAGCGGAAATGGGCCTCATCTCGCCTGGAGGGGAGAACCTCCTGGATTTTCTCGAGTTGCGGCAGGTCTTCTCGAGTTACGACGGGGACCTCAGGGACCCTCTCTGGTGGCCTCAGGAAAGGCCAGTCCCCATGCGAGGTGCTAGGGGACCTTTCGGGATTCCTCTCCCGTCCATGCCGCGGCCTCAGTCCTTGTGTGGAGTCGGGGCCGGAACCTGAGGATTCCTCTCCAGTGTTGCCATGGATCTTGGGGTGCTTCTGAGTCTTCCCAGGGGACTCAGGTCTCGTCTCGAGTGGGGGCACGCACCTGCGCTTTCCTCCCGAGCTGCAGCAGTAGTGTCACGCTTCCTGTCACGTGGATCAAGGGATCTGTGGCTTTCCCTCGAGGCTGTCCCTCTAGGCTTTCCCACGAGGCTTTCCCATAGGGCTGTGCCACGTGCCACCCGGGTGTGAGTCGATCCTCGGCGTGAAAGACGAGGCGGTGAAGGGAAAAGAGTTTCCTCTGGAATGGACTGAAACATCTGGGGGACTCTTGGAATGGTGGCACGACCCTGGAGTTCCTCTCGCCGTTCCTGTTGAGAGGGCCTCCTCTTGAGATGCGAGGGGAACGCCGGAAACTCTTTCCCGACGAAGCAGGGAAAGGATCCCTCATCTCGAGCTACGAGGCGGAAACGGGGCTCCTCTGGATGTGGGCGGGACCCTCGTGATTCCCCTCGAGTGGAGACGGGTATGTCGGGGAACTTCTTGATTTGCACCAAGGGTGTGAAGGAGCCTTTCGAAGTTCCAGAGGTGAGGTGTGATCAGCCTCGAGACGCCTCAGCGGAAATGGGCCTCATCTCGGCGGGAGGGGAGCACCTCCTGGATTTTGTCGAGTTGCGGCAGGTCTTCTCGAGTTACGACGCGGACCTCAGGGACCCGCTCTGGTGGCCTCAGGAAAGGCCAGTCCCCATGCGTGTTGATAGGGGGCCTCTCGGGATTCCTCTCCCGTCCATGCCGGGGCCTCAGTCCTTGTGTGGAGTCGGGGCCGGAACCTGAGGATTCCTCTCCAGTGTTGCCATGGATCTTGGGGAGCTTCTGAGTGTCCCCAGGGGAGTCAGGCGGCGTCTCGAGTGGGGGCATGCACGTGAGCTTTCCTCCCGAGCTGCAGCAGTAGTGTCACACTTACTGTCACGTGGATCAAGGGATCTGTGGCTTTCCCTCGAGGCTTTCCCACGAGGCTTTCCCACAGTGCTGTGCCACGTGCCACCTTGGTGTGAGTCGGTCCTCGGCGTGAAAGACGAGCCGGTGAAGGGAAAAGAGGTTCCTCTGGAATGGACTGAGACATCTGGGGGACTCTTGGAATGGTGGCACGACCCTGGAGTTCCTCTCGCCGTTCCTGTTGAGAGGGCCTCCTCTTGAGATGCGACGGGAACGCCGGGAACTCTTTCCCGAAGAAGCAGGGAAAGGATCCCTCATCTCGAGCTACGAGGCGGAAACGGGGCTCCTCTGGATGTGGGCGGGACCCTCGTGATTCCTCTCGAGTGGAGACGGGTATGTCGGGGAACTTCTTGATTTGCACCAAGGGTGTGAAGGAGCCTTTCGAATTTCCAGAGGTGAGATGTGATCAGCCTCAAGTCGCCTCAGCAGAAATGGGCCTCATCTCGCCTGGAGGGGAGATCCTTATGGATTTTGTCGAGTTGCGGCAGGTCTTCTCGAGTTACGACGGGGACCTCAGGGACCCGCTCTGGTGGCCTCAGGAAAGGCCAGTCCCCATGCGAGTTGCTAGGGGGCCTCTCGGAATTCCTCTCCCGTCCATGCCGGGGCCTCAGTCCTTGTGTGGAGTCGGGGCCGGAACCTGAGGATTCCTCTCCAGTGTTGCCATGGATCTTGGGGTGCTTCTGAGTCTCCCCAGGGGAGTCAGGCCTCGTCTCGAGTGGGGACATGCACGTGCGCTTTCCTCCCGAGCTGCAGCAGTAGTGTCACGCTTCCTGTTACGTGGATCAAGGGATCTGTGGCTTTCCCTCGAGGCTGTCCCTCGAGGCTTTCCCACGAGGCTTTCCCACAGGGCTGTGCCACGTGCCACCTTGGTGTGAGTCGATCCTCGGCGTGAAAGACGAGCGGGTGAAGGGAAAAGAGGTTCCTCTGGAATGGACTGAGACATCTGGGGGACTCTTGGAATGGTGGCACGACCCTGGAGTTCCTCTCGCCGTTCCTGTTGAGAGGGCCTCCTCTTGAGATGCGACGGGAACGCCGGGAACTCTTTCCCGACGAAGCAGGGAAAGGATCCCTCATCTCGAGCTACGAGGCTGAAACGGGGCTCCTCTGGATGTGGGCGGGACCCTCGTGATTCCTCTCGAGTGGAGACGAGTATGTCGGGGAACTTCTTGATTTGCACCAAGGGTGTGAAGGAGCCTTTCGAAGTTCCAGAGGTGAGGTGTGATCAGCCTCGAGACGCCTCAGCGGAAATGGGGCTCATCTCGCCTGTAGGGGAGAACCTCCTGGATTTTCTCGAGTTGCGGCAGGTCTTCTCGAGTTACGACGGGGACCTCAGGGACCCGCTCTGGTGGCCTCAGGAAAGGCCAGTCCCCATGCGAGTTGATATGGGGCCTCTCGGGATTCCTCTCCCGTCCATGCCGGGGCCTCAGTCCTTGTGTGGATTCGGGGCAGGAACCTGAGGATTCCTCTCCAGTGTTGCCATGGATCTTGGGGAGCTTCAGAGTGTCCCCAGGGGAGTCAGGCGGCGTCTCGAGTGGGGACATGCACGTGAGCTTTCCTCCCGAGCTGCAGCAGTAGTGTCACGCTTCCTGTCACGTGGATCAAGGGATCTGTGGCTTTCCCTCGAGGCTTTCCCACGAGGCTTTCCCACAGTGCTGTGCCACGTGCCACCTTGGTGTGAGTCGGTCCTCGGCGTGAAAGACGAGCCAGTGAAGGGAAAAGAGGTTCCTCTGGAATGGACTGAGACATCTGGGGGACTCTTGGAATGGTGGCACGACCCTGGAGATCCTCTCTCCGTTCCTGTTGAGAGGGCCTCCTCTTGAGATGCGACGGGAACGCCGGGAACTCTTTCCCGACGAAGCAGGGAAAGGATCCCTCATCTCGAGCTACGAGGCTGAAACGGGGCTCCTCTGGATGTGGGCGGGACCCTCGTGATTCCTCTCGAGTGGAGAAGGCTATGTCGGGGAACTTCTTGATTTGCACCAAGGGTGTGAAGGAGCCTTTCGAAGTTCCAGAAGTGAGGTGTGATCAGCCTCGAGACGCCTCAGCGGAAATGGGCCTCATCTCGCCTGGAGGGGAGAACCTCCTGGATTTTCTCGAGTTGCGGCAGGTCTTCTCGAGTTACGACGGGGACCTCAGGGACCCGCTCTGGTGGCCTCAGGAAAGGCCATTCCCCATGCGAGTTGCTAGGGGACCTCTCGGGATTCCTCTCCCGTCCATGCCGGGGCCTCAGTCCTTGTGTGGAGTCGGGGCCGGAACCTGAGGATTCCTCTCCAGTGTTGCCATGGATCTTGGGGTGCTTCTGAGTCTCCCCAGGGGAGTCAGGCATCGTCTCGAGTGGGGGCATGCACGTGCGCTTTCCTCCCGAGCTGCAGCAGTAGTGTCACGCTTCCTGTCACGTGGATCAAGGGATCTGTGGCTTTCCCTCGAGGCTGTCTCTCGAGGCTTTCCCACGAGGCTTTCCCACAGGTCTCTGCCACGTGCCACCCTGGTGTGAGTCGAACCTCGGCGTGAAAGACGAGCCGGTGAAGGGAAAAGAGGTTCCTCTGGAATGGACTGAGACATCTGGGGGACTCTTGGAATGGTGGCACGACCCAGGAGTACCTCTCGCCGTTCCTGTTGAGAGGGCCTCCTCTTGAGATGCGACGGGAACGCCGGGAACTCTTTCCCGACGAAGCAGGGAAAGGATCCCTCATCTCGAGCTACGAGGCGGAAACGGGGCTCCTCTGGATGTGGGCGGGACCCTCGTGATTCCTCTCGAGTGGAGACGGCTATGTCGGGGAACTTCTTGATTTGCACCAAGGGTGTGAAGGACCCTTTCGAAGTTCCAGAGGTGAGGTGTGATCAGCCTCGAGACGCCTCAGCGGAAATGGGCCTCATCTCGCCTGGAGGGGAGAACCTCCTAGATTTTCTCGAGTTGCGGCAGGTCTTCTCGAGTTACGACGGGGACCTCAGGGACCCGCTCTGGTGGCCTCAGGAAAGGCCAGTCCCCATGCGAGTTGCTAGGGGACCTCTCGGGATTCCTCTCCCGTCCATGCCGGGGCCTCAGTCCTTGTGTGGATTCGGGGCCGGAACCTGAGGATTCCTCTCCAGTGTTGCCATGGATCTTGGGGAGCTTCTGAGTGTCCCCAGGGGAGTCAGGCGGCGTCCCGAGTGGGGACATGCACGTGAGATTTCCTCCCGAGCTGCAGCAGTAGTGTCACGCTTCCTGTCACGTGGATCAAGGGATCTGTGGCTTTCCCTCGAGGCTTTCCCACGAGGCTTTCCCACAGGGCTGTGCCACGTGCCACCTTGGTGTGAGTCGGTCCTCGGCGTGAAAGACGAGCCGGTGAAGGGAAAAGAGGTTCCTCTGGAATGGACTGAGACATCTGGGGGCTCTTGGAATGGTGGCACGACCCTGGAGTTCCTCTCGCCGTTCCTGTTGAAAGGGCCTCCTCTTGAGATGCGACGGGAACGCCGGGAACTCTTTCCCGACGAAGCAGGGAAAGGATTCCTCATCTCGAGCTACGAAGCGGAAACGGGGCTCCTCTGGATGTGGGCGGGACCCTCGTGATTCCTCTCGAGTGGAGACGGCTAGGTCGGGGAACTTCTTGATTTGCAGCAAGGGTGTGAAGGACCCTTTCGAAGTTCCAGAGGTGAGGTGTGATCAGCCTCGAGACGCCTCAGCGGAAATGGGCCTCATCTCGCCTGGAGGGGAGAACCTCCTGGATTTTCTCGAGTTGCGGCAGGTCTTCTCGAGTTACGACGGGGATCTCAGGGACCCGCTCTGGTGGCCTCAGGAAAGGCCAGTCCCCATGCGAGTTGCTAGGGGCCCTCTCGGGATTCCTCTCCCGTCGAGGCCGGGGCCTAAGACCTTGTGTGGAGTCGGGGCCGGAACCTGAGGATTCCTCTCCAGTGTTGCCATGGATCTTGGGGTGCTTCTGAGTCTCCCCAGGGGAGTCAGGCCTCGTCTCGAGTGGGGGCACGCACGTGCGCTTTCCTCCCGAGCTGCAGCAGTAGTGTCACGCTTCCTGTCACGTGGATCAAGGGATCTGTGGCTTTCCCTCGAGGCTGTCCCTCGAGGCTTTCCCACGAGGCTTTCCCACAGGGCTGTGCCACGTGCCACCTTGGTGTGAGTCGATCCTCGGCGTGAAAGACGAGCCGGTGAAGGGAAAAGAGGTTCCTCAGGAATGGACTGAGACATCTGGGGGACTCTTGGAATGGTGGCAGGACCCTGGAGTTCCTCTCGCTGTTCCTGTTGAGTGGGCCTCCTCTTGAGTTGCGACGGGAACGCCGGGAACTCTTTCCCGACGAAGCAGGGAAAGGATCCCTCATCTCGAGCTACGAGGCGGAAACGGGGCTCCTCTGGATGTGGGCGGGACCCTCGTGATTCCTCTCGAGTGGAGACGGCTAGGTCGGGGAACTTCTTGATTTGCACCAAGGGTGTGAAGGACCCTTTCAAAGTTCCAGAGGTGAGGTGTGATCAGCCTCGAGACGCCTCAGCGGAAATGGGCCTCATCTCGCCTGGAGGGGAGAACCTCCTGGATTTTCTCGAGTTGCGGCAGGTCTTCTCGAGTTACGACGGGGATCTCAGGGACCCGCTCTGGTGGCCTCAGGAAAGGCCAGTCCCCATGCGAGTTGCTAGGGGCCCTCTCGGGATTCCTCTCCCGTCGAGGCCGGGGCCTAAGACCTTGTGTGGAGTCGGGGCCGGAACCTGAGGATTCCTCTCCAGTGTTGCCATGGATCTTGGGGTGCTTCTGAGTCTCCCCAGGGGAGTCAGGCCTCGTCTCGAGTGGGGGCATGCACGTGCGCTTTCCTCCCGAGCTGCAGCAGTAGTGTCACGCTTCCTGTCACGTGGATCAAGGGATCTGTGGCTTTCCCTCGAGGCTGTCCCTCGAGGCTTTCCCACGAGGCTTTCCCACAGGTCTCTGCCACGTGCCACCCTGGTGTGAGTCGAACCTCGGTGTGAAAGACGAGCCGGTGAAGGGAAAATAGGTTCCTCTGGAATGGACTGAGACATCTGGGGGACTCTTGGAATGGTGGCAGGACCCTGGAGTTCCTCTCGCTGTTCCTGTTGAGTGGGCCTCCTCTTGAGTTGCGACGGGAACGCCGGGAACTCTTTCCCGACGAAGCAGGGAAAGGATCCCTCATCTCGAGCTACGAGGCGGAAACGGGGCTCCTCTGGATGTGGGCGGGACCCTCGTGATTCCTCTCGAGTGGAGACGGCTAGGTCGGGGAACTTCTTGATTTGCACCAAGGGTGTGAAGGACCCTTTCAAAGTTCCAGAGGTGAGGTGTGATCAGCCTCGAGACGCCTCAGCGGAAATGGGCCTCATCTCGCCTGGAGGGGAGAACCTCCTGGATTTTCTCGAGTTGCGGCAGGTCTTCTCGAGTTACGACGGGGATCTCAGGGACCCGCTCTGGTGGCCTCAGGAAAGGCCAGTCCCCATGCGAGTTGCTAGGGGCCCTCTCGGGATTCCTCTCCCGTCGAGGCCGGGGCCTAAGACCTTGTGTGGAGTCGGGGCCGGAACCTGAGGATTCCTCTCCAGTGTTGCCATGGATCTTGGGGTGCTTCTGAGTCTCCCCAGGGGAGTCAGGCCTCGTCTCGAGTGGGGGCATGCACGTGCGCTTTCCTCCCGAGCTGCAGCAGTAGTGTCACGCTTCCTGTCACGTGGATCAAGGGATCTGTGGCTTTCCCTCGAGGCTGTCCCTCGAGGCTTTCCCACGAGGCTTTCCCACAGGTCTCTGCCACGTGCCACCCTGGTGTGAGTCGAACCTCGGTGTGAAAGACGAGCCGGTGAAGGGAAAATAGGTTCCTCTGGAATGGACTGAGACATCTGGGGGACTCTTGGAATGGTGGCACGACCCTGGAGTTCCTCTCGCCGTTCCTGTTGAGAGGGCCTCCTCTTGAGATGCGACGGGAACGCCGGGAACTCTTTCAAGACGAAGCAGGGAAAGGATCACTCACCTCGAGCTACGAGGCGGAAACGGGGCTCCTCTGGATGTGGGCGGGACCCTCGTGATTCCCCTAAGTGGAGACGGGTATGTCGGGGAACTTCTTGATTTGCACCAAGGGTGTGAAGGAGCCTTTCGAAGTTCCAGAGGTGAGGTGTGATCAGCCTCGAGACGCCTCAGCGGAAATGGGCCTCATCTCGCCGGGAGGGGAGAACCTCCTGGATTTTGTCGAGTTGCGGCAGGTCTTCTCGAGTTACGACGGGGACCTCAGGGACCCGCTCTGGTGGCCTCAGGAAAGGCCAGTCCCCATGCGAGTTGATATGGGGCCTCTCGGGATTCCTCTCCCGTCCATGGCGGGGCCTCAGTCCTTGTGTGGAGTCGGGGCCGGAACCTGAGGATTCCTCTCCAGTGTTGCCATGGATCTTGGGGAGCTTCAGAGTGTCCCCAGGGGAGTCAGGCGGCGTCTCGAGTGGGGACATGCACGTGAGCTTTCCTCCCGAGCTGCAGCAGTAGTGTCACGCTTCCTGTCACGTGGATCAAGGGATCTGTGGCTTTCCCTCGAGGCTTTCCCACGAGGCTTTCCCACAGTGCTTGTGCCACGTGCCACCTTGGTGTGAGTCGGTCCTCGGCGTGAAAGACGAGCCAGTGAAGGGAAAAGAGGTTCCTCTGGAATGGACTGAGACATCTGGGGGACTCTTGGAATGGTGGCACGACCCTGGAGTTCCTCTCGCCGTTCCTGTTGAGAGGGCCTCCTCTTGAGATGCGACGGGAACGCCGGGAACTCTTTCCCGACGAAGCAGGGAAAGGATCCCTCATCTCGAGCTACGAGGCGGAAACGGGGCTCCTCTGGATGTGGGCGGGACCCTCGTGATTCCCCTCGAGTGGAGACGGGTATGTCGGGGAACTTCTTGATTTGCACCAAGGGTGTGAAGGACCCTTTCGAAGTTCCAGAAGTGAGGTGTGATCAGCCTCGAGACGCCTCAGCGGAAATGGGCCTCATCTCGCCTGGAGGGGAGAACCTCCTGGATTTTCTCGAGTTGCGGCAGGTCTTCTCGAGTTACGACGGGGACCTCAGGGACCCGCTCTGGTGGCCTCAGGAAAGGCCAGTCCCCATGCGAGTTGCTAGGGGACCTCTCGGGATTCCTCTCCCGTCCATGCCGGGGCCTCAGTCCTTGTGTGGAGTCGGGGCCGGAACCTGAGGATTCCTCTCCAGTGTTGCCATGGATCTTGGGGTGCTTCTGAGTCTCCCCAGGGGAGTCAGGCCTCGTCTCGAGTGGGGGCATGCACGTGCGCTTTCCTCCCGAGGTGCAGCAGTAGTGTCACGCTTCCTGTCACGTGGATCAAGGGATCTGTGGCTTTCCCTCGAGGCTGTCCCTCGAGGCTTTCCCACGAGGCTTTCCCACAGGGCTCTGCCACGTGCCACCCTGGTGTGAGTCGATCCTCGGCGTGAAAGACGAGCCGGTGAAGGCAAAAAGGTTCCTCTGGAATGGACTGAGACATCTGGGGGACTCTTGGAATGGTGGCACGACCCTGGAGTTCCTCTCGCCGTTCCTGTTGAGAGGGCCTCCTCTTGAGATGCGAGGGGAACGCCGGGAACTCTTTCCCGACGAAGCAGGGAAAGGATCCCTCATCTCGAGCTACGAGGCGGAAACGGGGCTCCTCTGGATGTGGGCGGGACCCTCGTGATTCCCCTCGAGTGGAGACGGGTATGTCGGGGAACTTCTTGATTTGCACCAAGGGTGTGAAGGAGCCTTTCGAAGTTCCAGAGGTGAGGTGTGATCAGCCTCGAGACGCCTCAGCGGAAATGGGCCTCATCTCGGCGGGAGGGGAGAACCTCCTGGATTTTGTCGAGTTGCGGCAGGTCTTCTCGAGTTATGACGGGGACCTCAGGGACCCGCTCTGGTGGCCTCAGGAAAGGCCAGTCCCCATTCGAGTTGCTAGGGGGCCTCTCGGAATTCCTCTCCCGTCCATGCCGGGGCCTCAGTCCTTGTGTGGAGTCGGGGCCGGAACCTGAGGATTCCTCTCCAGTGTTGCCATGGATCTTGGGGTGCTTCTGAGTCTCCCCAGGGGAGTCAGGCCTCGTCTCGAGTGGGGGCATGCACGTGCGCTTTCCTCCCGAGCTGCAGCAGTAGTGTCACGCTTCCTGTCACGTGGATCAAGGGATCTGTGGCTTTCCCTCGAGGCTGTCCCTCGAGGCTTTCCCACGAGGCTTTCCCACAGGGCTGTGCCACGTGCCACCTTGGTGTGAGTCGATCCTCGGCGTGAAAGACGAGCCGGTGAAGGGAAAAGAGGTTCCTGTGAAATGGACTGAGACATCTGGGGGACTCTTGGAATGGTGGCACGACCCTGGAGTTCCTCTCGCCTTTCCTGTTGAGAGGGCCTCTCTTGAGATGCGACGGGAACGCCGGGAACTCTTTCCCGACGAAGCAGGGAAAGGATCCCTCATCTCGAGCTACGAGGCGGAAACGGGGCTCCTCTGGATGTGGGCGGGACCCTCGTGATTCCTCTCGAGTGGAGACGGCTATGTCGGGGAACTTCTTGATTTGCAGCAAGGGTGTGAAGGACCCTTTCGAAGTTCTAGAGGTGAGGTGTGATCAGCCTCGAGACGCCTCAGCGGAAATGGGCCTCATCTCGCCTGGAGGGGAGAACCTCCTGGATTTTCTCGAGTTGCGGCAGGTCTTCTCGAGTTACGATGGGGACCTCAGTGACCCGCTCTGGTGGCCTCAGGAAAGGCCAGTCCCCATGCGAGTTGCTAGGGGACCTCTCGGGTTTCCTCTCCCGTCCATGCCGGGGCCTCAGTCCTTGTGTGGAGTCGGGGCCGGAACCTGAGGATTCCTCTCCAGTGTTGCCATGGATCTTGGGTGCTTCTGACTCTCCCCAGGGGAGTCAGGCCTCGTCTCCCGTGGGGGCTTGCACGTGCGCTTTCCTCCCGAGCTGCAGCAGTAGTGTCACGCTTCCTGTCACGTGGATCAAGGGATCTGTGGCTTTCCCTCGAGGCTGTCCCTCGAGGCTTTCCCACGAGGCTTTCCCACAGGGCTGTGCCACGTGCCACCTTGGTGTGAGTCGATCCTCGGCGTGAAAGACGAGCCGGTGAAGGGAAAAGAGGTTCCTCAGGAATGGACTGAGACATCTGGGGGACTCTTGGAATGGTGGCACGACCCTGGAGTTCCTCTCGCCGTTCCTGTTGAGTGGGCCTCCTCTTGAGTTGCGACGGGAACGCCGGGAACTCTTTCCCGACGAAGCAGGGAAAGGATCCCTCATCTCGAGCTACGAGGCGGAAACGGGGCTCCTCTGGATGTGGGCGGGACCCTCGTGATTCCTCTCGAGTGGAGACGGCTAGGTCGGGGAACTTCTTGATTTGCACCAAGGGTGTGAAGGACCCTTTCAAAGTTCCAGAGGTGAGGTGTGATCAGCCTCGAGACGCCTCAGCGGAAATGGGCCTCATCTCGCCTGGAGGGGAGAACCTCCTGGATTTTCTCGAGTTGCGGCAGGTCTTCTCGAGTTACGACGGGGATCTCAGGGACCCGCTCTGGTGGCCTCAGGAAAGGCCAGTCCCCATGCGAGTTGCTAGGGGCCCTCTCGGGATTCCTCTCCCGTCGAGGCCGTGGCCTAAGACCTTGTGTGGAGTCGGGGCCGGAACCTGAGGATTCCTCTCCAGTGTTGCCATGGATCTTGGGGTGCTTCTGAGTCTCCCCAGGGGAGTCAGGCCTCGTCTCGAGTGGGGGCATGCACGTGCGCTTTCCTCCCGAGCTGCAGCAGTAGTGTCACGATTCCTGTCACGTGGATCAAGGGATCTGTGGCTTTCCCTCGAGGCTGTCCCTCGAGGCTTTCCCACGAGGCTTTCCCACAGGTCTCTGCCACGTGCCACCCTGGTGTGAGTCGAACCTCGGTGTGAAAGACGAGCCGGTGAAGGGAAAAGAGGTTCCTCTGGAATGGACTGAGACATCTGGGGGACTCTTGGAATGGTGGCACGACCCTGGAGTTCCTCTCGCCGTTCCTGTTGAGAGGGCCTCCTCTTGAGATGCGACGGGAACGCCGGGAACTCTTTCAAGACGAAGCAGGGAAAGGATCACTCACCTCGAGCTACGAGGCGGAAACGGGGCTCCTCTGGATGTGGGCGGGACCCTCGTGATTCCCCTAAGTGGAGACGGGTATGTCGGGGAACTTCTTGATTTGCACCAAGGGTGTGAAGGAGCCTTTCGAAGTTCCAGAGGTGAGGTGTGATCAGCCTCGAGACGCCTCAGCGGAAATGGGCCTCATCTCGCCGGGAGGGGAGAACCTCCTGGATTTTGTCGAGTTGCGGCAGGTCTTCTCGAGTTACGACGGGGACCTCAGGGACCCGCTCTGGTGGCCTCAGGAAAGGCCAGTCCCCATGCGAGTTGATATGGGGCCTCTCGGGATTCCTCTCCCGTCCATGGCGGGGCCTCAGTCCTTGTGTGGAGTCGGGGCCGGAACCTGAGGATTCCTCTCCAGTGTTGCCATGGATCTTGGGGAGCTTCAGAGTGTCCCCAGGGGAGTCAGGCGGCGTCTCGAGTGGGGACATGCACGTGAGCTTTCCTCCCGAGCTGCAGCAGTAGTGTCACGCTTCCTGTCACGTGGATCAAGGGATCTGTGGCTTTCCCTCGAGGCTTTCCCACGAGGCTTTCCCACAGTGCTTGTGCCACGTGCCACCTTGGTGTGAGTCGGTCCTCGGCGTGAAAGACGAGCCAGTGAAGGGAAAAGAGGTTCCTCTGGAATGGACTGAGACATCTGGGGGACTCTTGGAATGGTGGCACGACCCTGGAGTTCCTCTCTCCGTTCCTGTTGAGAGGGCCTCCTCTTGAGATGCGACGGGAACGCCGGGAACTCTTTCCCGACGAAGCAGGGAAAGGATCCCTCATCTCGAGCTACGAGGCTGAAACGGGGCTCCTCTGGATGTGGGCGGGACCCTCGTGATTCCTCTCGAGTGGAGACGGCTATGTCGGGGAACTTCTTGATTTGCACCAAGGGTGTGAAGTAGCCTTTCGAAGTTCCAGAGGTGAGGTGTGATCAGCCTCGAGACGCCTCAGCGGAAATGGGCCTCATCTCGCCTGGAGGGGAGAACCTCCTGGATTTTCTCGAGTTGCGGCAGGTCTTCTCGAGTTACGACGGGGACCTCAGGGACCCGCTCTGGTGGCCTCAGGAAAGGCCATTCCCCATGCGAGTTGCTAGGGGACCTCTCGGGATTCCTCTCCCGTCCATGCCGGGGCCTCAGTCCTTGTGTGGAGTCGGGGCCGGAACCTGAGGATTCCTCTCCAATGTTGCCATGGATCTTGGGGTGCTTCTGAGTCTCCCCAGGGGAGTCAGGGCTCGTCTCGAGTGGGGGCATGCACGTGCGCTTTCCTCCCGAGCTGCAGCAGTAGTGTCACGCTTCCTGTCACGTGGATCAAGGGATCTGTGGCTTTCCCTCGAGGCTGTCCCTCGAGGCTTTCCCACGAGGCTTTCCCACAGGGCTGTGCCACGTGCCACCTTGGTGTGAGTCGATCCTCGGCGTGAAAGACGAGCGGGTGAAGGGAAAAGAGGTTCCTCTGGAATGGACTGAGACATCTGGGGGACTCTTGGAATGGTGGCACGACCCTGGAATTCCTCCCGCCGTTCCTGTTGAGAGGGCCTCCTCTTGAGATGCGAGGGGAACGCCGGGAACTCTTTCCCAACGAAGCAGGGAAAGGATCCCTCATCTCGAGCTACGAGGCGGAAACGGGGCTCCTCTGGATGTGGGCGGGACCCTCGTGATTCCCCTCGAGTGGAGACGGGTATGTCGGGGAACTTCTTGATTTGCACCAAGGGTGTGAAGGACCCTTTCAAAGTTCCAGAGGTGAGGTGTGATCAGCCTCGAGACGCCTCAGCGGAAATGGGCCTCATCTCGCCTGGAGGGGAGAACCTCCTGGATTTTCTCGAGTTGCGGCAGGTCTTCTCGAGTTACGACGGGGACCTCAGGGACCCGCTCTGGTGGCCTCAGGAAAGGCCAGTCCCCATGCGAGTTGCTAGGGGACCTCTCGGGATTCCTCTCCCGTCCATGCCGGGGCCTCAGTCCTTGTGTGGAGTCGGGGCCGGAACCTGAGGATTCCTCTCCAGTGTTGCCATGGATCTTGGGGTGCTTCTGAGTCTCCCCAGGGGAGTCAGGCCTCGTCTCCCGTGGGGGCATGCACGTGCGCTTTCCTCCCGAGGTGCAGCAGTAGTGTCACGCTTCCTGTCACGTGGATCAAGGGATCTGTGGCTTTCCCTCGAGGCTGTCCCTCGAGGCTTTCCCACGAGGCTTTCCCACAGGGCTCTGCCACGTGCCACCCTGGTGTGAGTCGATCCTCGGCGTGAAAGACGAGCCGGTGAAGGCAAAAAGGTTCCTCTGGAATGGACTGAGACATCTGGGGGACTCTTGGAATGGTGGCACGACCCTGGAGTTCCTCTCGCCGTTCCTGTTGAGAGGGCCTCCTCTTGAGATGCGAGGGGAACGCCGGGAACTCTTTCCCGACGAAGCAGGGAAAGGATCCCTCATCTCGAGCTACGAGGCGGAAACGGGGCTCCTCTGGATGTGGGCGGGACCCTCGTGATTCCCCTCGAGTGGAGACGGGTATGTCGGGGAACTTCTTGATTTGCACCAAGGGTGTGAAGGAGCCTTTCGAAGTTCCAGAGGTGAGGTGTGATCAGCCTCGAGACGCCTCAGCGGAAATGGGCCTCATCTCGGCGGGAGGGGAGAACCTCCTGGATTTTGTCGAGTTGCGGCAGGTCTTCTCGAGTTATGACGGGGACCTCAGGGACCCGCTCTGGTGGCCTCAGGAAAGGCCAGTCCCCATTCGAGTTGCTAGGGGGCCTCTCGGAATTCCTCTCCCGTCCATGCCGGGGCCTCAGTCCTTGTGTGGAGTCGGGGCCGGAACCTGAGGATTCCTCTCCAGTGTTGCCATGGATCTTGGGGTGCTTCTGAGTCTCCCCAGGGGAGTCAGGCCTCGTCTCGAGTGGGGGCATGCACGTGCGCTTTCCTCCCGAGCTGCAGCAGTAGTGTCACGCTTCCTGTCACGTGGATCAAGGGATCTGTGGCTTTCCCTCGAGGCTGTCCCTCGAGGCTTTCCCACGAGGCTTTCCCACAGGGCTGTGCCACGTGCCACCTTGGTGTGAGTCGATCCTCGGCGTGAAAGACGAGCCGGTGAAGGGAAAAGAGGTTCCTGTGAAATGGACTGAGACATCTGGGGGACTCTTGGAATGGTGGCACGACCCTGGAGTTCCTCTCGCCTTTCCTGTTGAGAGGGCCTCTCTTGAGATGCGACGGGAACGCCGGGAACTCTTTCCCGACGAAGCAGGGAAAGGATCCCTCATCTCGAGCTACGAGGCGGAAACGGGGCTCCTCTGGATGTGGGCGGGACCCTCGTGATTCCTCTCGAGTGGAGACGGCTATGTCGGGGAACTTCTTGATTTGCAGCAAGGGTGTGAAGGACCCTTTCGAAGTTCTAGAGGTGAGGTGTGATCAGCCTCGAGACGCCTCAGCGGAAATGGGCCTCATCTCGCCTGGAGGGGAGAACCTCCTGGATTTTCTCGAGTTGCGGCAGGTCTTCTCGAGTTACGATGGGGACCTCAGTGACCCGCTCTGGTGGCCTCAGGAAAGGCCAGTCCCCATGCGAGTTGCTAGGGGACCTCTCGGGTTTCCTCTCCCGTCCATGCCGGGGCCTCAGTCCTTGTGTGGAGTCGGGGCCGGAACCTGAGGATTCCTCTCCAGTGTTGCCATGGATCTTGGGTGCTTCTGACTCTCCCCAGGGGAGTCAGGCCTCGTCTCCCGTGGGGGCTTGCACGTGCGCTTTCCTCCCGAGCTGCAGCAGTAGTGTCACGCTTCCTGTCACGTGGATCAAGGGATCTGTGGCTTTCCCTCGAGGCTGTACCTCGAGGCTTTCCCACGAGGCTTTCCCACAGGGCTGTGCCACGTGCCACCTTGGTGTGAGTCGATCCTCGGCGTGAAAGACGAGCCGGTGAAGGGAAAAGAGGTTCCTCAGGAATGGACTGAGACATCTGGGGGACTCTTGGAATGGTGGCACGACCCTGGAGTTCCTCTCGCCTTTCCTGTTGAGTGGGCCTCCTCTTGAGTTGCGACGGGAACGCCGGGAACTCTTTCCCGACGAAGCAGGGAAAGGATCCCTCATCTCGAGCTACGAGGCGGAAACGGGGCTCCTCTGGATGTGGGCGGGACCCTCGTGATTCCTCTCGAGTGGAGACGGCTATGTCGGGGAACTTCTTGATTTGCAGCAAGGGTGTGAAGGACCCTTTCGAAGTTCTAGAGGTGAGGTGTGATCAGCCTCGAGACGCCTCAGCGGAAATGGGCCTCATCTCGCCTGGAGGGGAGAACCTCCTGGATTTTCTCGAGTTGCGGCAGGTCTTCTCGAGTTACGATGGGGACCTCAGTGACCCGCTCTGGTGGCCTCAGGAAAGGCCAGTCCCCATGCGAGTTGCTAGGGGACCTCTCGGGTTTCCTCTCCCGTCCATGCCGGGGCCTCAGTCCTTGTGTGGAGTCGGGGCCGGAACCTGAGGATTCCTCTCCAGTGTTGCCATGGATCTTGGGTGCTTCTGACTCTCCCCAGGGGAGTCAGGCCTCGTCTCCCGTGGGGGCTTGCACGTGCGCTTTCCTCCCGAGCTGCAGCAGTAGTGTCACGCTTCCTGTCACGTGGATCAAGGGATCTGTGGCTTTCCCTCGAGGCTGTCCCTCGAGGCTTTCCCACGAGGCTTTCCCACAGGGCTGTGCCACGTGCCACCTTGGTGTGAGTCGATCCTCGGCGTGAAAGACGAGCCGGTGAAGGGAAAAGAGGTTCCTCAGGAATGGACTGAGACATCTGGGGGACTCTTGGAATGGTGGCACGACCCTGGAGTTCCTCTCGCCGTTCCTGTTGAGTGGGCCTCCTCTTGAGTTGCGACGGGAACGCCGGGAACTCTTTCCCGACGAAGCAGGGAAAGGATCCCTCATCTCGAGCTACGAGGCGGAAACGGGGCTCCTCTGGATGTGGGCGGGACCCTCGTGATTCCTCTCGAGTGGAGACGGCTAGGTCGGGGAACTTCTTGATTTGCACCAAGGGTGTGAAGGACCCTTTCAAAGTTCCAGAGGTGAGGTGTGATCAGCCTCGAGACGCCTCAGCGGAAATGGGCCTCATCTCGCCTGGAGGGGAGAACCTCCTGGATTTTCTCGAGTTGCGGCAGGTCTTCTCGAGTTACGACGGGGACCTCAGGGACCCGCTCTGGTGGCCTCAGGAAAGGCCAGTCCCCATGCGAGTTGCTAGGGGACCTCTCGGGATTCCTCTCCCGTCCATGCCGGGGCCTCAGTCCTTGTGTGGAGTCGGGGCCGGAACCTGAGGATTCCTCTCCAGTGTTGCCATGGATCTTGGGGTGCTTCTGAGTCTCCCCAGGGGAGTCAGGCCTCGTCTCGAGTGGGGGCATGCACGTGCGCTTTCCTCCCGAGCTGCAGCAGTAGTGTCACGCTTCCTGTCACGTGGATCAAGGGATCTGTGGCTTTCCCTCGAGGCTGTCCCTCGAGGCTTTCCCACGAGGCTTTCCCACAAGGCTGTGCCACGTGCCACCCTGGTGTGAGTCGATCCTCGGCGTGAAAGACGAGCCGGTGAAGGGAAAAAGGTTCCTCTGGAATGGACTGAGACATCTGGGGGACTCTTGGAATGGTGGCACGACCCTGGAGTTCCTCTCGCCGTTCCTGTTGAGAGGGCCTCCTCTTGAGATGCGAGGGGAACGCCGGGAACTCTTTCCCGACGAAGCAGGGAAAGGATCCCTCATCTCGAGCTACGAGGCGGAAACGGGGCTCCTCTGGATGTGGGCGGGACCCTCGTGATTCCCCTCGAGTGGAGACGGGTATGTCGGGGAACTTCTTGATTTGCACCAAGGGTGTGAAGGAGCCTTTCGAAGTTCCAGAGGTGAGGTGTGATCAGCCACGAGACGCCTCAGCGGAAATGGGCCTCATCTCGGCGGGAGGGGAGAACCTCCTGGATTTTGTCGAGTTGCGGCAGGTCTTCTCGAGTTATGACGGGGACCTCAGGGACCCGCTCTGGTGGCCTCAGGAAAGGCCAGTCCCCATGCGAGTTGCTAGGGGGCCTCTCGGAATTCCTCTCCCGTCCATGCCGGGGCCTCAGTCCTTGTGTGGAGTCGGGGCCGGAACCTGAGGATTCCTCTCCAGTGTTGCCATGGATCTTGGGGTGCTTCTGAGTCTCCCCAGGGGAGTCAGGCCTCGTCTCGAGTGGGGGCATGCACGTGCGCTTTCCTCCCGAGCTGCAGCAGTAGTGTCACGCTTCCTGTCACGTGGATCAAGGGATCTGTGGCTTTCCCTCGAGGCTGTCCCTCGAGGCTTTCCCACGAGGCTTTCCCACAGGGCTGTGCCACGTGCCACCTTGGTGTGAGTCGATCCTCGGCGTGAAAGACGAGCCGGTGAAGGGAAAAGAGGTTCCTGTGAAATGGACTGAGACATCTGGGGGACTCTTGGAATGGTGGCACGACCCTGGAGTTCCTCTCGCCTTTCCTGTTGAGAGGGCCTCTCTTGAGATGCGACGGGAACGCCGGGAACTCTTTCCCGACGAAGCAGGGAAAGGATCCCTCATCTCGAGCTACGAGGCGGAAACGGGGCTCATCTGGATGTGGGCGGGACCCTCGTGATTCCTCTCGAGTGGAGACGGCTATGTCGGGGAACTTCTTGATTTGCAGCAAGGGTGTGAAGGACCCTTTCGAAGTTCTAGAGGTGAGGTGTGATCAGCCTCGAGACGCCTCAGCGGAAATGGGCCTCATCTCGCCTGGAGGGGAGAACCTCCTGGATTTTCTCGAGTTGCGGCAGGTCTTCTCGAGTTACGACGGGGACCTCAGGGACCCGCTCTGGTGCCTCAGGAAAGGCCAGTCCCCATGCGAGTTGCTAGGGGACCTCTCGGGATTCCTCTCCCGTCCATGCCGGGGCCTCAGTCCTTGTGTGGAGTCGGGGCCGGAACCTGAGGATTCCTCTCCAGTGTTGCCATGGATCTTGGGGTGCTTCTGAGTCTCCCCAGGGGAGTCAGGCCTCGTCTCGAGTGGGGGCATGCACGTGCGCTTTCCTCCCGAGGTGCAGCAGTAGTGTCACGCTTCCTGTCACGTGGATCAAGGGATCTGTGGCTTTCCCTCGAGGCTGTCCCTCGAGGCTTTCCCACGAGGCTTTCCCACAGGGCTCTGCCACGTGCCACCCTGGTGTGAGTCGATCCTCGGCGTGAAAGACGAGCCGGTGAAGGCAAAAAGGTTCCTCTGGAATGGACTGAGACATCTGGGGGACTCTTGGAATGGTGGCACGACCCCTGGAGTTCCTCTCGCCGTTCCTGTTGAGAGGGCCTCCTCTTGAGATGCGAGGGGAACGCCGGGAACTCTTTCCCGACGAAGCAGGGAAAGGATCCCTCATCTCGAGCTACGAGGCGGAAACGGGGCTCCTCTGGATGTGGGCGGGACCCTCGTGATTCCCCTCGAGTGGAGACGGGTATGTCGGGGAACTTCTTGATTTGCACCAAGGGTGTGAAGGAGCCTTTCGAAGTTCCAGAGGTGAGGTGTGATCAGCCTCGAGACGCCTCAGCGGAAATGGGCCTCATCTCGGCGGGAGGGGAGAACCTCCTGGATTTTGTCGAGTTGCGGCAGGTCTTCTCGAGTTATGACGGGGACCTCAGGGACCCGCTCTGGTGGCCTCAGGAAAGGCCAGTCCCCATTCGAGTTGCTAGGGGGCCTCTCGGAATTTCCTCTCCCGTCCATGCCGGGGCCTCAGTCCTTGTGTGGAGTCGGGGCCGGAACCTGAGGATTCCTCTCCAGTGTTGCCATGGATCTTGGGGTGCTTCTGAGTCTCCCCAGGGGAGTCAGGCCTCGTCTCGAGTGGGGGCATGCACGTGCGCTTTCCTCCCGAGCTGCAGCAGTAGTGTCACGCTTCCTGTCACGTGGATCAAGGGATCTGTGGCTTTCCCTCGAGGCTGTCCCTCGAGGCTTTCCCACGAGGCTTTCCCACAGGGCTGTGCCACGTGCCACCTTGGTGTGAGTCGATCCTCGGCGTGAAAGACGAGCCGGTGAAGGGAAAAGAGGTTCCTGTGAAATGGACTGAGACATCTGGGGGACTCTTGGAATGGTGGCACGACCCTGGAGTTCCTCTCGCCTTTCCTGTTGAGAGGGCCTCTCTTGAGATGCGACGGGAACGCCGGGAACTCTCTTTCCCGACGAAGCAGGGAAAGGATCCCTCATCTCGAGCTACGAGGCGGAAACGGGGCTCCTCTGGATGTGGGCGGGACCCTCGTGATTCCTCTCGAGTGGAGACGGCTATGTCGGGGAACTTCTTGATTTGCAGCAAGGGTGTGAAGGACCCTTTCGAAGTTCTAGAGGTGAGGTGTGATCAGCCTCGAGACGCCTCAGCGGAAATGGGCCTCATCTCGCCTGGAGGGGAGAACCTCCTGGATTTTCTCGAGTTGCGGCAGGTCTTCTCGAGTTACGATGGGGACCTCAGTGACCCGCTCTGGTGGCCTCAGGAAAGGCCAGTCCCCATGCGAGTTGCTAGGGGACCTCTCGGGTTTCCTCTCCCGTCCATGCCGGGGCCTCAGTCCTTGTGTGGAGTCGGGGCCGGAACCTGAGGATTCCTCTCCAGTGTTGCCATGGATCTTGGGTGCTTCTGACTCTCCCCAGGGGAGTCAGGCCTCGTCTCCCGTGGGGGGCTTGCACGTGCGCTTTCCTCCCGAGCTGCAGCAGTAGTGTCACGCTTCCTGTCACGTGGATCAAGGGATCTGTGGCTTTCCCTCGAGGCTGTCCCTCGAGGCTTTCCCACGAGGCTTTCCCACAGGGCTGTGCCACGTGCCACCTTGGTGTGAGTCGATCCTCGGCGTGAAAGACGAGCCGGTGAAGGGAAAAGAGGTTCCTCAGGAATGGACTGAGACATCTGGGGGACTCTTGGAATGGTGGCACGACCCTGGAGTTCCTCTCGCCGTTCCTGTTGAGTGGGCCTCCTCTTGAGTTGCGACGGGAACGCCGGGAACTCTTTCCCGACGAAGCAGGGAAAGGATCCCTCATCTCGAGCTACGAGGCGGAAACGGGGCTCCTCTGGATGTGGGCGGGACCCTCGTGATTCCTCTCGAGTGGAGACGGCTATGTCGGGGAACTTCTTGATTTGCAGCAAGGGTGTGAAGGACCCTTTCGAAGTTCTAGAGGTGAGGTGTGATCAGCCTCGAGACGCCTCAGCGGAAATGGGCCTCATCTCGCCTGGAGGGGAGAACCTCCTGGATTTTCTCGAGTTGCGGCAGGTCTTCTCGAGTTACGATGGGGAGCTCAGTGACCCGCTCTGGTGGCCTCAGGAAAGGCCAGTCCCCATGCGAGTTGCTAGGGGACCTCTCGGGTTTCCTCTCCCGTCCATTGCCGGGGCCTCAGTCCTTGTGTGGAGTCGGGGCCGGAACCTGAGGATTCCTCTCCAGTGTTGCCATGGATCTTGGGTGCTTCTGACTCTCCCCAGGGGAGTCAGGCCTCGTCTCCCGTGGGGGCTTGCACGTGCGCTTTCCTCCCGAGCTGCAGCAGTAGTGTCACGCTTCCTGTCACGTGGATCAAGGGATCTGTGGCTTTCCCTCGAGGCTGTCCCTCGAGGCTTTCCCACGAGGCTTTCCCACAGGGCTGTGCCACGTGCCACCTTGGTGTGAGTCGATCCTCGGCGTGAAAGACGAGCCGGTGAAGGGAAAAGAGGT